>NW_024340701.1:14871826-15419535 GCF_902729225.1 Pteropus medius | reverse complement strand
GGCGGGCGCGGGCGACAGAGGCGGCTGGGGAGCTAGGGGAGGCTCTCAGAGGGGAGGGAGCGCGGTGTTCCAGCTTCCATCCCAGCCCGCAGAGGCGGGCGACTGTGAGCTGAGCACGGGGCGTCTATGAACTTTATATTTGGGCAGTATTGCTACTTTCCGACAACTTTCTCTTGTTCTCTAGTTATTCCCTCTAACAGGACCCAGTTCTCATTTAAAAACAAAAACAAAAACAAAAACCGTTGTCCTTAAAATTCTGAGAATATTAATTAGGAGTTTTGGTAAAGTTCTCTATTGTTTCCTGTTACATATATGTATATAATTAGAAAAAAATATGTGTATATTTCTCTTCAGCGAGTGTGTTTTTTTTGTGTGTGTGGCGAAGGAGGGGTGGGTTCCTCGTAATTTTTACAGCTTTATTGAGATACCGTTTCCATGCCATAAAATTAAACCATGTCGAATTTCCAATGCAATGATTTTTTCCTGTTGCTAGACAGTTATGTAATTTACAAAGTGATTCTTCTGGTCAGACTAGTTCTCAGCTGACACTGTACATAATTATTGCAACGTTATTGACTTTGGTCCCATTAATTTATTTTTGCTTTTTCTACCCTTGTCTTTTAGGTCAAATTCTTAAATTCAGGTCCTTAATCCATTTTGAGATAATTTTGTGTGGCAATAAACAACAGTATAGTTTCATTCTTTTGCAGGTGGCTTTCCAATTTTCCCATCACCATTTATTTAAGAGGTTTTTCTTTATCCGCTGTATGTTATTGGCTCTTTTGGCGAAAATTATTTGCCAATATAGGTATGGGTTTACTTCTGGACTCTTGATTCTATTCCATTGGTCTGTGTGTCTGTTTTTTTGCCATGCCATTTTGATTACTGAAGCTTGGTAGTATAATTTGAAGTCAGGCAGAGTTATACCTCCAGCCTCGTTCTTTTTTCTCAGGATGGCTTTGCAATTCAGGGCCTTTTGTGCTTCCATAGAAATCTGATTTTTTTTTCTATTTCTTTAAAAAATGCCGATAGGTTTTTTGATGAGGATTACATTAAATCTCTATAATGCTTTAGGTAATAAGGTCGTTTTAACTATGTTGATTCTTCTAATCCATGAACACAGAATATCTTTCCATTTCTTTGTTTTTTCTTCAATTTATTTTAATAGAGTCTTATAGTTTTCATTATATAGGTCCTTCACATGTTTCATTTGCTTTATTCCTAGGTATTTTATTCTTTTTGGTGAAATCACAAAAGAAATTGTTTTTTTCTACATCTTTTTCTAGCAATTCATTATTAGAGTATAGGAACGCTATGGATTTTCAAACATTTATTTTATATCCAAAAACTATACTGCGTTTGCTTATTATTTCTAGTAGTGTTTTTGTGGAGTCTTTACAGTTTTGTACATAGAGAATCAGGTCATCCACAAATCGTGACAGTTTGGCTTTTTCATTTCCTGTTTGGACGCCTTTTACTTCTTTCTCTTGTCTGATTGCACTTGCTAGGACCTCCAATGTTATATTGAATAACAGTGGTGATAGTGGACAGCTTTGCCTTGTTCCTGATCTTAGAGGAAATGTTTCCAGTTTTTCACTGTTAAGTATCGTGTTGGCTGAGGGTTTGTCATATATGGCCTTTATTATGTTAAGTTACTTTCCTTCTATACCGATTTTGTTAAGTGTTTTGATCATAAATGGATGCTGTATCTTGTCAAAGGCTTTTTCTGCATCTATTGATATCATCATATGATTCTTATTCTTTATTTTGTTTATATGGTGTATCACATTAATCGATTTGTGTATGTTGAACCATCCCTATGCCTCTGGGATGTAGCCCGCTTGATCATGGTGTATAATCTTTTTAATATGTCGTTGTATTTGGTTTGCTAGTATTTTATTAAAGATTTTTGCATTTGTGCTCATGAGAGATAATGATCTGTAGTTTTCTTTTTTTGTGTTATCTTTACCAGGTTTTGGTATCAGGGTAATATTGGCCTCATAAAATGAGTCGGGAAGTATTGCTTCCTTTTCAATTTTTTGGAAGAGTTTGAGGAGAATAGGTATTACCTCTTCTTTGAATGTTTGGTAGAATTCACTGGTGAAGCCATCTGGCCCTGGACTTTTACTTTTTGGTAGGTTTTTGATGATTGTTTCAATTTTCATGTTGTTGATAGATCTATTTAGATTTTCCAGTTCTTCTTGATTCAGTATAGGAAGGTTGTGTATTTTAAGAACTTGTCCATTTCTTCTAGGTTATTAAATTCGGTGTTATATACTTTTTCATAGTATTTTTGTATGATCCTTGTATTTCTTCAGTATCTGTTGTAATTTCTCCTCTTTCACCTCTGATTTTGTTTATTTGTGTCCTTTCTCTTTTTTCTTTATTGAGTCTACCCAGGGGTTTATCAATTTTACTAAACTTCTCAGATAACCAGCTCTTTGTTGCATTTATTTTTCCTATTTTTATTTTTGTTTTTGTTGTTCTCAACCTCATTCATTCTGCTTTAATTTTGATTCTGTCTTTTCTTCTACAGATTTTAGGCTTCATGTATTCTTTTATAGTTTTTTAAGATGAAGTATTGTGTTGTTTATTTGGACTCATCGTTATTTTTTGAGATAGGCCTGTAATGATATGAATGATATGAACTTTCCTCTTATAACCGCCTTTGCCATGTCCCAAATGTTTTGATGTGTTGTACTATCATCATTATTCATTTCTATGTATCTCTTGATTTCTTTTTAATTTTCTCTGACCCAGTCATTCTTCAGTAGTATGTTGTTTAATCTTCATTATTTGTAGTTCTCCCCACTTTCCCTTTATAGTTAATCTCTAGCTTCAAAGTATTATAATCAGAGAATATGATTGGTATGATTTCAACCCTCTTATATTTGTCGAACTATCTCTGTGTCCCAGTATGTGGTCAATTCTTGAGAATGTTCCACGCGCACTGCTTTGGGAAGGAAGGCTCTGTATATGTCAATTATGTCCAGTTGGTCTAATGTATGATTTAAGGATGTTATTTCCTTATTGATTTTCTGTTTGCATGATCTGTCCATATCTGACAGTGGGGTAGTTAGCTCCCCTAATGTGATAGCGTTTTGGTTTGTTTTTCCCTTTAGTTCTGTTAGTAATGGCTTCACGTATTTTGGGGCTCCCTGATTGGGATCATAGATATTAATAAGTGTTATGTCTTCTTGGCACATGATTCTCTTTATCATTATGAAGTGTCCTTCAGTATCTTTCTTTATCTTTTTTATTTTGAAGTCTATTTCGTCCGATGTTAGTACCACTACTCCCGCTTTTCTCTGAATGCCATTTACTTGAAATATCATTTTCCACCCTTTTGCTTTGAGTCTATATTTGTCTTTACAACTGAGATGTGTCTCCTGGAGGCAGCATATGATTGGATTTTGTCTTTTGATCCAATCTGCAACTCTGTGCCTTCTTATTGGTGAGTTCAGTCCATTTACATTTAGGGTGATTATTGAAATATAAGGTCTTCGTATAGCCATTTTATCTTTTGCTTTCTGGTAGCTCGGTATCACCATTGTTAATTTGTCTGTGTGTGTGTGTGTGTGTGTGTGTGTTAATTTGGTTCGGTTTTGTAGATTTTCCCTCTGGTCCTTCTTGTTTTATATTATATACTTCATTTCTGAATCTTTGGCATGTGATTGCCATTATGAATATGCAAAGGATAGTTATATATATAAAGTAGTCCATTTTCTTCTGTGTGTGACTTATCGCCATTCCTCTTTGTGAATTTGCATCTTTGATTCCTCCTCTTTTCTATTATCATTGTCTCAATTTGTCTGTATGTATGCTGAATGTTCATTTCTATCTTGTAATTGCAATTCTCTTCTTATTGTTTAAGCTTATAATGCCCTGTTCTTAGTAAGGGTTGCACTGCTCTGCTTCTGTCTGCCTACTAGTCACCTTACTCATAGTTACGAATTTTTTTTTATCATCTTGTTTTAGGTGGGTGACCCCTTTCAGTATTTCCTATAATGCAGGCCTTGTAGTGGAGAATTCCCTCAATTTTTGTATGTCTGGAAAGGTCTTTATTTTTCCTTCATATCAAAAGGAGAGCTTTGCTGGATACATTATTCTTGGCTGGTATTTCTTTTCATTTAACAGTTTGAATATTTGATTCTAATCTTTTCTTGCTTGTAAGGTTTGTGCTGAGTAATCCAAAGATAATCTGATAATTTCCCTTTATAGGTTACCATCTTCTTTTCCCTGGCTGCCTTGAGAATTCTTTCTTTGTCATTAATTTTTGATATATTTAATATAATGTGTCTTGGAGAAAGCCTTTTGGGTTTGAGATAATTGGGTGTTTTGTTAGCTTCCTGGATTTGAAGCTCCAGCTCATTCTTTAGATTTGGGAAATTCTCAACTATTTGTCTGAAAATGTTCTCTGATCCCTCTTCATTTCCCTCTCCTTCTGGAATACTCATTATTCTTATGTTTCCTTTACTCATGGTGTCAGCTAGTTCTTGTATTTCGTTTTCATTATTTTTCATTCTTCTGTCTCTCTTTTCTTCCTTCTGAATTATTTCTAGATTTCTGTTTTCGATATCACTGATTCCTTTCTCTATTTGGTCAACTCTATTTCCTAAGCTTTCATTCTTTATCTCTTTTAGTGTGTTCTTCATCTCTAGAAGTTCTATTTGGTTGTTTTTTAGGGTTTCATTCTCCTTGCTAAAAAACTCATTCTGCTGATCTAGATATTTTCTCAACTGCTGGAATTGTTGATATGAATTATTTTGGATCTTATTGATTTTTTTCAGAAGTACAATCATGAATTCTCTGTCATTTAAGTTGTATATTTCTATGTCTGTAAGCTTATTTTCTGGAGATTTTTCTCTTTCTCAGTTCCCTTGTTGCCTTGGTTGTTCATGGTGTTTAATGGATTATTCCTCTGCCTAGGAATTAATGGGAGCGTATTCTGTTCCCCCATCCCCTGCCAGAAAGAAGATTTATTATATAGAGGTCTCTCTTTAGCCTGTTGCTAAGAAGGTATTTTTCTTTTGATTTCCAGTAGGTGGTATTCAAGCCTCTTGGATTCCTGCTTTGGTACTTAATAATGACTTTTTTTTCCTTATAAATATTCAGTCACGATTGCTTCCCTTGGTCTCAGTCCCTGTCAATGTTAGAGACAGTTTTGGTAGTGTTTGCTCAAATTCCCTTGGGACTCTGAGGTATTTGGTCTTAGAGGATATGGGAGGGGGTGCCCTCTGGGTTGGTGAGTGGGAGTTGCTGCTAGTCTCCGTGTCTTAGTCTCCTGGTTTACAATGTGGCTGCTAAGAACCAGCTTTTACCCCTCTGCTGTTAGTCCCTGTACCTCTTTCTGCCCTGATCCCTTGGCTCTGCTGCATGAAACTCTCGGCTCTCTCAGGCAGGGCTCTTCAGGGAACCAGCCTCACCTTCTCCCCTCCCCCTCCTACTGCTGGGAACTCGGGCATCAAGTGGCAGCTTCTTTGTTTCTCCCAATTTACCACCTGAGTCCCATAGTTCTGACCTCTGGAAGATCTTATGAGCAGATCACTCACATAGACGTGTTTGTGTGCAAGTTGGGTGTTATTTGTTGAGTTTTAGATGTTCACCTTATTTTTATTTCAAGAGGAGAGATCTGGGGTCATCTCTCACTCTGCCATGTTTCTGACATCCCCAATCTAACTTCTTGATGAAGCTCTCTTACTGTAAACAAGTGTTTTTTCATAGTCTATTTAGCACCATATATTTTTTTTTTTTTGCATTTTTTTGCTTTTTTTTTTTTTGGTGAATTTCAGTGCTCAAAGTAGTCCCCAAGTGTAGTGCTGAAGGGGTGTCTAGTGTTCTTAAGTGCAAGAAGGCTATGTTGTGCCTTACAGAGAAAATAGATGTGTTAGATAAGCTTCCTTTAGGCATGAGTTATAGTACTTTTGGCTATGAGTTCAATGTTAATGAATCAATCATATATATTGAGTAAGGTGTCCTTAAACAGAAACACACAAACAAGGTTTTGTATTGATCAGTTAATGAAAATAGTGTATCCAGAGGCTCACAGGAACCTAACCCTATATTTCCCCTAGGAGTAATGGTTGAATATTCACTCATTCAGTGTTTTTGGTGACTTTATAAAACATTACTACAAATGATAAGAATAGACTGTACAAGAATAGACTGTCATTAGCTAAATGACCCTAATCTCCTCAGTATCTTCATTTCTATATAGTAAATTTAGGATTATAATCTTCTTTTAGGCTTCCTTCTTCCTCTTGGATACAATTTTTCATCACTTTTTATTAAAGTAAAACATTCATACAGAAAGGTACACAAACATATATAAACAGTTCAATATTCTCTTACAAAATGGATGTACTCATGTAACCAGTAAGCAGATCTCAAAATGTAATATTTCCAACAGCCCAGAAGCCCCTGATTTGTTGCACTTTCCATTCACTATGTCCCCAAAGAGTAACTATGTTGCAGGTCGGTTCTCTGGGAAACAGACTCTGAGATGGTGAATTTTCACAGGAAGTTTATTAGGAGTGATTTTTAGATCAACACTTATAGAAGTGTGAAAGAAACAAGATTAGACAGAAGGAGGAGGCAGGCTGTAAAGCAGTCACAACAGATGCCTCAGCTGACCCCACAATGAACTTTGAAGCTGAGATGGCCTTTCAGAGTTGTCCTGAATTGGGACACGAGGACTAGGTCTTAAAAGTCTCACATAAATCATCATTGGATGTGGACTAACATAAGGAAGAGAGCATGGCATTAAGAAAAAGAGCTTTCTATAGTCCAAGGGTGATTAATTCCTGAAGAAGAATGACAACTGAGGGCAGTCAGCCAACAATCCTGCCAGCTCTGAGGCATAAGCTGTTTAGTCCCAAAGGGAAATGTGAGTGTCTCAGCAGAGTTCCCACTACAAGTCATTATCTTTCTAATAGCATAGATTAGTTTAGCGTGTTTTTGAACTTCATGTAAATGGAATTATACATTGTTTCCTTTTATTGTGTCTGGCTTCCTTCATGTACCCTTATGTTTGTGGAATTCATCTCTGTCGTATATGGAAATAGTTTATTCATTCTCATTGATTATTTTATGAATATGCCACAACTTATTTGGAGGGATAGATGGATTTCATATTTTTATTCCTTCAAAAGCTCTTTATTTTCTTTATAGAACTTTTAAAAACTTTTTAAAAAGTTTTAAAATAAAAATCCTATCTATATTTTGATATACCTATATGTAGCAAAATGATACTGCAGTCAAACTAATTAACATAGCCATCTCCTCAGTACGTGTGTGGGGGTGCGGTGTGTGTGGTGTGTGTGTGTGGTGAGAGCACCTGATATATGTTCTTTTAGTCCATTTCCAGTATACAGCATTATTAACTGTAGTCATCATGCTGTGCATTACGTCTCTAGAACTTATTCATCCTATGTAATGCAACTTTGTCTCCTTTTACCAACATCTCCCCATTTTCCTCACCTTTCCATCCTTGGAAATCATCTTCTACTCTCTGTTATTTAGCCCCCTTCTCCCAACCTATTGTTCCTTGTTTAATTCAACTAATAGAGATCGCTATTTGTCTATGCTTATTTCCAACAAGAGTGTAATTTTGTCAGGTCTCAACAATATTTCCTTCCCTCCTCCCCCTCTCAACTATTTAGTGCACATAATAGGTCTCAATAATTGCTTAGTTGCTATGGGGACCACTTGGATCAATGAAACCAACACCTGAAATGTGGCTCACAATTGCCCACTTCCATTTTTGAGTCTACAGGTGAGGTGGGGGTGCTTTTGCAAACAATTTTCAGGGTTTGTCTCCAGCATTTACTAGCTACCAATAGACTCAAGCTCAATTCTTGCAGAAATGAGCTCAAAGAGCAATGGGGATCATCATTGGTCCTTATCACTCTCCTGACAGTTATTTTATGATTAATCACATGTGATTCCAAAATCCAATACCTCAGTTGGACTTTTTATTCTAGAAGGAGTTCAGATGATTCCCCTGTCACATGTGGCCAGAGACTATGACTCTCTTGTGGAGAGTTCTAGTCTAGCAGTGGCCCCAGTGACTACTTTCTGCTTATCAGATGACCAGTTTCACCCATGGAGGAGTGTGGAAGAACCACGACAGGAAGGTGAACAGCAAAAGTCTTGGTGGTTGGGGCTGCTCTACATTAAGGTGTCACATCTTATTTTACATCTTCTAAGAGGTACAGATTGGTCATAAAAATGGTTGAAGGAACAGGGTATCCTCTAAAGAAATAATTGTGCATTATAATTTTTAATAAGAAAAGTGTTTCCACTTTCTTGTAACATTTGATTCTCAAATTGTAAAGGACACTTGTCCTAATCTTTGGGATATAGACCTCAGTAGAGAATGTATGAGCAGAGGGCAGTTTCAGAGTTATTGCAAGTGGCCTGCAAATCCATATGTTCACTGAGCTTTGTCTGAAGGATGAATAATGGCTTACAAAAGACTGCTGTTTTCCTAAGTATGTAGATGCTCTTATGATTAAGAAAATACAAATTTATTTAAAAATTTGTTGCAGGCAGTTTCTCATATACCATTAGCCGACCCTGGGGTCATCTGAAGATAGTTCCTGTGCTGTCTGTCTGAGGGTTTTCTCTGTTCCCAGGAGTGAACTCAGTTCATAGATGGCAGGTCAGAAGTGCATGGGAGTTAATGTCCATAGGAACAACCCTCAAAGAAGGAGGAACAGCATTGGTGCATAAATATTCCAGGTTCTTTGTCATGGAAGGGACAATTCTGAGATGTGTACTTCATAGTCTCCCTGAGACTCCCCAATAGGACTGAGCCCCAGTTGCCTACAGCAGCAACGTGCTCATTAATTTATTCTTTATTCAGTTCTTTCCCTTTTCTACCTCATTTCCTCATCTCTCTTTTGTGTTTCTTGTCACCTTCTAAACAAACTACTTGCAATCAAATCCTTATTTCAAGGACGTGCTTGGGAGAACCCTAACTAAGACAAAACCTTACTTATTATTAGTAAATTTTCATTCTTCTTAATTAGACATTAAAATATTACTGTTTATTATGTTGTGTGTTGAGGGAATATGAATTTTGTTTTAGTTTAAAAATGAGTACTTAAACACAGTAAAATGGGGAGCGCTGACTCAAAATAAAGTAATTATTTGGTCCTCATTATTGTCTCTGTACCAAAAACTTTTTTGGACATGCACTTTAACAAAACCTGGATATCTCTGCTACTAATGCTAAGTTAACATTGCTCTATCTCTTCCTCTTCCTCATGATTTGGCTATGCGTTTTTAACAGCTCTCTAATATACATGTTTTGGGGCATTAGCCAATTAAATTTCCTTTTAGAAAGTAAAAGATATATAACTACCTATACCATGAATGCCATAAAGATAAGGTCACCATTATATCAACAACATCCAGAACAGAGCATGACACAGACACACAGTGATATCTCAATAAACATTGGATAATATTTTTTTTTAAAAAATGAATGAATTAACAAATGAATAAACCAACTGACTAATGCATGAAATCATATGCTATAGACTTGGTGTCAATCTGGACAAGGCAGTATCTGTCTCAAAATTTAAGCTTCTAAATGTCATGGCATTCAGCAGAAATCCACACTGATTTTTTTGCATATAGCTTTCCTTATTTAGTTCTAGTCACAGACTTCAGATAAGACATTAGCAGTGCTAGAAATATCTCCAGTAGCAGCAATTTGTGTAATTGAGGGGCTGGAGAACTTTACGGAGGCAGGTTTTCTAAGAAATCTTCAGTCTCTAAAGGCAGATGCTTACAAGAGTATAGTATTGAAGCTTATAAAATCTGAATGTGTATAGAGAAAATTAACTTAGATGTGTTCATTCTTCAAATTCCAGAATGAAGAGTCACCCTTTGGAGCTTGAAAAGATAGTTCAAATTTAAAGAAGCAATGCATACTTTCCACAGTAGACAGTAAATATGAAGGATGTTTCCCCAGGAAGGTATATAACCTCAAAATGTTCTTGAGTTTAATAAAGTATTAGATGAACTTGTGGAAGAAGATTAGTAAGACAAGTAAGGGATGTTTCAGGTATGACAGCTTTTAAAGAGAAAAAGGTACCAAATAGGGCAAAACATTATTTTGGTGTCATTAGTGTCACCTGGGATACTGCTTGGATAGTATGTGGTGTTTTATATGTTATGTTGCTGTCTTCTGATAAAGATGATTAACAATATACACCTTTTGCAAACATGATAAGAGGCTATGAACAGTGTGTAAAGAATAAGATGATTAAGGGTATATGTGAAAGTAGCTAAAAGTATGTGAGCCCACATGCTGGAAGTTAGTCACATTATTGGATCATATACCAATTAATTGCCCCTACTTTCTTAAATCATCACCATCAAACTGTACCATAGAATTAAAGTTCTGGTCTGGGGTTACACAAGAAAATGTCACATGACCGCATCTGCCAGGAGAGAGGAAAGGAGGGAAGAGATGGTGGTGGTGGTGGTTTAGGGCCCTGAGTGATATTGTCTCTGGAGAGAGAAGAGATCCTTACATGGGAGAAAAGCTTTTTAGGGTCTGAAGGTGTAGTTCACATTTTATCAGTTGGATCTTTTAATTATGTTCATAGTTTAGAAACAAAACACATTTTCTAGATTCTTCCATGTTAGGAAACAAGCTTTAAACCATATTTTATTGTTTCCATATTCAGTGCTAAACCTTTTAGTCAATGGTGCTGAGTAAAATTGTTGTTATATAAAACTGGGAAATGGTTTAAGTGGCCATGACACACATTAGATTAGTGGTTTGAGGTAATAATTTGCAAAGCTCTATTTTGTAAGTTGGATGTCAAATCATTGCCTCTCATATGCTTTTGAAGTCTTAATTGCCAAAGGGAATTGTTTTGAATAAAGTTAATTTTGGAAGTCAAATTTAAATCATATTCATATTTTCAATCAACAATTCAAAAAAAGCATAACCATATATTTCTTATACATAAAAACAAAACTATAGACTCCTATTTTCTTCAAATCTCTATGGTAGCAGTTTTTGTACATAACGAAAGATTTATGCATTGTTGTTCTTGTCAGGAATGGAAAAATATTCTCTCAAGGTTAAGTTATCTAACAATGGTGATATATAAATATTGAAAAAGGTTATCAAGGAAAGTTCTAGAATATACTATAAAAATAGTGTAAATACTAAAAACTCATTTCTTGTTAGGTACATGAATGTGAGGGAGAACTAAGTACATTTTATTCTCAAGTTATTTTTATTAGTATAAGCAAGATTTAATAATGTTAAAAACATGCAATATAATAAACTTAATAAATATAAACAATTAAAGATATTTTTGTGCAATACTTTGTGACAAAACTATATCTATGTGAAATAATGTTTTGTTCTACCTGTATGTGCTTTCAGGGGTTATGAATGATCTCTTGGTTATGATCAATTTCAAATGTGTGCAAAAGTAGACAGAATATTATAATAAATTCCCATGTTCCAATCTCCCACCTTCAACAGTTATTAACTCATGGCATTATTTCTCTGTTTCTCTCTTATTATTTTAAAGAAACTATAAGACACCATTTCATTCATAAACATTTTATATGTATCTCTGAAATTGAGAACTCTATGCTCAATAAAATATCACACTATGGTTAAATGTACTTTTTCATTTTTTAAAAATTATAGTTAACATACAATATTATATTAGTATCAGGTATACAACATAGTTATTCAACCTTTATATACTGAACAAAGTAATCACTATAAGTCTATTAATAATCTGTCACCATACAAGGCTTTTGTGATATTATTGACTATATTCCTTATGCTGTACTTTACATCTCCATGACTTATTTATTTTATAACTGGAAATTTGTACCTCTAATTCTCCTTCATCTTTTTAATCCATCTCCTATCCCCTCTCCTCTGGCAACCATCAGTAGTTCTCTATATCTATGAGTCTGTTTCTGTTTTGTATGTTCATTTGTTTTATTTTTTTTTTAGATTTCACATATAAGTGAAATCATACAGTATTTGTCCTTCTCTCTCTGACTTCTTTCACTTATCATAATACCCTCTAGGTCCATCCATGTTGTCTCAAATGGCAAGATTCCAAACTTTTTTATGGCTGAGTAATATTCCATTGTATGTGTGTATACATACACATATACATACATACATATATGGATATGGATATATATCTTAGAGGCTGTTGTAAATGATGCTACAATAAACATAGGGGTGAATATATCTTTTCAAATTAGTGTTTTCCTGTTCTTTGGATAGATACCCAGAATTAGAATTGCTGTCACTTTAGTGGTGATGAACTCTTTTAGCTTTTGCTTATTTGGTAAAGTCTTTATCTTACCTTCAATTCTGAAGGATAACCTTGCCAGGTAGAGTAATCTTGGTTGTAGGTTTTCCCTTTTATCACTTTGAATATATCATGCCACTTCCTCCTGGCCTGCAAAGTTTCTGCTGACAAATCAACTGATAGTCTTATGAGATTTCTCTTGTACATAACTAGTTTTTTTTCTCTTGATTCTTTTAAGATTATCTCTTTGTTTTTAATATTTAAATTTTAATTATGATATGTCTTGATGTGGGCCTCTGTGGGTTCAACTTGCTTAAAACTGTCTGTGCTTCCTGGACTTGGATGTCTCTTTCCTTAACAGATTAGGATAGTTTTCAGCCATTATTTTTTAGAATAGGTTTTCTGACCCCACCCCCACCCCCGTTCTCCTTCTGAGACCAGTGAATGTTAGTATGCTTGATGTTGTTCCAGAGGTCTCTTTAAAATCTTCTCATTGTTTTTCTTAGGATCCATTTTTTCTGCATTCATGTGATCTGCTGTGATTCCCTCTAGTATATTTTTTATTTTCATTTCAGTCATTGTATTTTTCAGTTCTGTTTGGTTCTTTTTTATATTATCTGTGTCTTTGTTGAAGTTCTCAATGTGTTCTTCCATACTTCTGAGTTTGGCGAGCAGTCTTATGACAATTACTTTAAATTCTTTATCTGGTAGACTGCTTATCTTCATCTCATGTAGTTCTTTTCTGGGGTTTTGTCTTCTTCTTTTATTTGGAACAGTTTCCTCTATCTTGCATTTTTGCTGAAGTTTCTATGTTTCTATATATTAGGTAGATAAGCCACATCTTGTGGTATTGAAAGAATGGCCTTATGTAGAAAGCGTCTTATAGGGCCCAATGGCACAGTCCCCCCCATCACAAGTCACCAGAGTCAAGTGCTCTAGGGATGTCTCTTGTGTGGGCTGCATGAGGTCTTCTGCTGTGGTTGGCCTGCAACTGTTGTGGGTGTGCTTTTGGGCATGACAAGTTCCCAGTCTGGCTGGGTGCGAATTCTGGCCAAGACTGCTACAGACACACTGGTGTGTGAGGCAGACTCCTGGGGTGCTGGCTGTGGGATTTGGCCGCAATTGCTCTTGGTGCAGTGGCGTGTAGGGTAGGCTTTCGGTGTGGGCGGCTGCGAGGTTTGGCCTCTGCTGTTGCAGGTGCATTGATGTATGTGGGATGATCTCCCAAAGTGGGGAGCTGCTTTGGGGGGCTCCAGTGCCATTCAGGGCTGCCTACTGGGTACTGGGTGGCAGGGTGCCACTTTGGAAGGGCTCCAGTGCTGCATGGGGCGGTCTGCTTGATACTGGGGGATGCGGCACCACTTTGAAGGGGCCACATGCCAGGTGCTGGGTGGCAGGGTGCCACTTTAGAGAAGCTTTTCAGGGGAACATCAGGGTGGTGTGAATGGTTAACAGGTTAGTGAAGAGTGTCAGAATTGGCACCTGCAAGCACCAGGCTGGCTAGATGGAAGGAGAGTAAAATAAAGCAAACAAAAAAAAATGGCACCAGCCAGCACTTCTGTTCCTGGAGAAAGTTCTAACAGATCTCTGCTCCTACAGCACACCCTCTAAAATTTGTCCATGTACCTCCTTCACATACGACCCAGGCACTCTTCAAACTTCTGCTTCTGCACTGGGACTCAGAGTAACTGAGTTTGTGCATGGCCCCTTTAAGGGAGGAGTTAGTTTCCTACAGCCCTTCAGCTCTCCTGGATGTGAGCCTCACTGTTTTTCAAAACCAGATGTTATAGGGGCACCTCTTCTGGTGCAGGTCCCCCAGGATGGGAGGCCTAATGTGGATCTCAGACCTCACTCTTCAAGGGGGACCTCTGGTTATGATATCCTTCCCGCTTGTGGGTTGCTGGGACAGGAGTGTGGATCCTGACTAGACCACGTCTCTGCTCCTCTTGCCCATCCTAACGTGGCTTTTTCTTTATATCTTCAGTCGTAGGAAATCTGTTAATCTTCAGGTTGTTCTCAGTAATAGTTGCTCACAGGTTGTTCTCAGTGATAGTTGCTCACTGTGGTTGTAGATTTAGTGTGCCTGTGAAAAGAGGTGAGCCCAGGATCTTCCCACTCCACCATCTTGACCCCACCTTTCCTTAAAAGTTTTCAAAAGTTTTGTATTTATAACTGGAAAAGCAAAATAATGACTTTCAAAGGTGAAAACTGCTGTCACAAACAGTGCATCAGGAAGAGTGTCTTGCTTTGGATGAATGATTGTTGCTAAGAGACCATTTCATGTAAATCGTCAGTTATTTGAGATACAGTTCTAAAGAGCAATGCACTTCAGTCAGAAAAAGGTCACAAGCTATGCTCTTCTTTTCCGATTGGAGAAAGAAAACTTCAGAGTTACATACAAGTAAATATAGAGATACTGAAGTGCTTTTTCAAGTTTATATTTGCTGTGTAATAAAACAAAAAACAAGAACTTGTAGGTCCCCTTTGTAAATATTAAGAAGTCACCTTGCATTTATTTATGTTTGTTTGTTAGTTTGTTTGTTAACTTTTTGTTTTATATTCCACATATGAGTTGAAATTATTTGTTTTCTTTTTCCATCTAACTTATTTCACTTATCATAATACTCTCAAGATACATCTATGTTGCCACACTTATAGATACAGACCACAGAATGATGGTTACCAAAAGGGAGGGAGTTGGGGGGATAAATGGGTAAAGGGGCCAAATGTATGGTAACAGAAGGAAACTAGACTTTAGGTAGTGAAAACACAATAGAGTATACAGATATAAAATTATAATATACACCTAAAATTTACATAATGTTATTAAACAGTGTTACCTCAATAAATATAATTTTTTTAAAAACTGAAAAAAGAAGTCATCTTTGCAATACTGGTCTAATCATAAATATATCCCAGGAATACTGGTTCTTAAAAATTTCATATTTGCAGCCCAAGTACACAAGAGCTATATAAGAATTATTCTTAACAGTTACGGGTTTGCGAAAAAAAATTTGTGAAGAATTCAGTTCTTTATTTATCTTGAAACGTTCATATCTTATTCAAATATGATTACTGGCAATGCTATTTCATAATTATTCTTAGGTATTTGGCATACTCTTTCTGCGTGAGCTATATAAATACATTAAGTTTGAATCATACAGAATTGCCATTTTGTTCATCAAAGTATTTGAATACTGGCAAATTCATATAGCTCAAAGTAGACATCACTAACCATTTGAGGGAAAACCTGGCATATCTTTTCAGTCTACACCAATGAGAAGTTTGTATTTATATAAGATACACTTTTTATCTGTCAGTAACATATCTTTGTGTACTAATCAGTTCATAAACTATCTACTAAGAGCAGCATTTGCAAATTCAAAGGCTATTTAATTGAAAGGAAAAATTACAACTTAGAACTGAAGAAGGGATCTCAGAGGCTATCTCATTGCAGTAAACATTGCTAACTGTCCCCCAATATTTTTTGTATCTTCTCTCTCTACTTAAGAAAAATTCTAATATTTAGGTGGGCACATGGCCACTTAATAAAAAAAAATGTATTCTATGTATCACTTGAAGCTAGTTGGGCCAGGTAACTAAGTTCTGACCAATGGGAAGTGAGCAGAAGTAATAGGTTTCCTCCCCACTCTGTATCCTATATCTGATGGGCGAATTCAGAGGTGGTGGTGATGGTAGGCCCTCTTGGACCATGTAGGTAAGAATACCCTATAAAATGAATAGCAAGATGGGAGGAGTCTGTGGGCCCTGTTACCCTGAAGTTACTACACTACCCTGGGATGTTTATGCTCATACTTCTACATGAAAGAGAGAGAAAACTCATGTCTTAACTGTGATACTAGTCCAATGTTCTTTGTTTACAGGTGACAAAACACTCAGTGAGATAAACTTTCCTAGAATTACTCAGCCAGAGTGTGACAGTGCTTAGAGCCTAATTCAGTTAGACATTCAAGTTAAATGCTCATTTTTCATCCTCTGTTGTCTCTGTGAAAATGAGGCCATTTAAACACAAGAATTACATGTAAAAGAGTCCCTTTGAAATTTAAACTACTGTTTTTATTTATTGTTAATAATGTTCTTTCTATAAATGGAATCTTGAACCAAATTAGATGATTTCGCCCAAACACAATGAAATATTAGACATTAAATTCTTGAGATTCACTGCCACAGGTAAATTTCATTTTATAGTTACTCTTCTCAAATCAATAGCATTGCATTTAAATTTTCTTGATCATAAAAACTGAACTAATGGATGATAGAATATGCCTGTGAGGTTTCTAAACATTTCAAATGGCTCAGCTTACTCTAAATAACCTGAGGATGAAATGAGGATGAAATTACTTCTTTTGATTTTGGATGTGGGTTGGATAAGTCATCCAACCTTCTCTCCAAAGATGACATTTTGTCTGGAGTTAGTCAATTTTGGTAGTCAAGTGTTCCATTTTTCGTGGATTTTTTTGAGGTAAATGAACATGTATGTATTTTTTTTTCTTTTTTAATTAAGTTTATTGAGGTAACATTGGTTAATACGATTATATAATTTTCAGGTGTACATTATCATTTGACATTTGTATATTCTATTGTGTGTTTACCATCCAAAGTCCAGTTTCCTTCTGCTACCATATATTTGATCCCCTTTACCGACTTCACTCTCCCCCTATCACCCTATATTTGACCCCTTTTACCCAATCTACCTCCTCCTCCTCCCCCACCCCACTAGTAACCACTAGTCTATAGTCCTCTGGTAGCCACTAGTCTATAGTCCATGTCTAAGAGTCTCTGTTTGTCTGGCTCATTTGTTGCTTTTAGGTTATATCCCACATATAAGTGATATGTGATTTTCACCTTTTTCTGTCTGGCTTATTTCGCTTAGCATGATTATCTCGAGGTCCATCCATGTTGTCGCAAATGGTAATATTTCATCTCTTATGGCTGAGTAACATTCCATTGTATATATGTACCACAGCTTCTTTAGCCAATCATCTATCGTAGGACATTTCGGTTGCTTCCATGTCCTGGCCACTGTGAATAATGCTGCTATGAACATTGGTGTGCAAATATCTTTTTGGATATGGGTTTTCAAGTCTTTGGGGGCAAATACCCAGTAGAGGGATTGCTGGATCATATGGTAGATCAATTCTTAATTTTTTGAGGAACCTCCATACTGTTTTCCATAGTGACTGTACCAATTTGCAGTACCACCAGCTGTGTATGAGAGCTCCTATTTCTCTGCATCCTCTCCAACATTTGTTATTACTTGACCTGTTGATTATAGCTATTCTAACAGGTGTGAGATGGTATCTCATTGTGGTTTTGATTTGCATTTCCCTAATAGCTAATGATGTTGAGCATCTTTTCAAATATTTGTTGGCCATTTGTATGTCCTCTAGGGAGAAGTGTCTGTTCAGGTCCTCTGCCCATTTTTTTTTGATTGGATCATTTGTTTCTTTGTTGTTATTGAGTTGTATGAGTTCTTCTTATATTTTGGATATTAGGCCCTTATCGGAGGTGATGCTTGCAAATATATTTTCTCATTCGAATGGTTCTCTCTTTACCTTGTTGATGATTTCTTTTGCTGAGCAGAAACATTTTAGTTTGATGTAGTCTCATTCATTTATTTTAGCTTTTACTTGCCTTCCTTTTGAGGTCAAATTCATATAATTATCTTTAAGTCCAAGGTCCTTGAGTTTCATTTCTATGTTTTCTTCTATACATTTTATTATTTCAGGTCTTATATTCAGGTCCTTAATTCATTTTGAGTTAATTTTGGTGTGTGGTGATAAACACCACTCTAGGTTCAATCTTTTGCAGGTGGCTTTCCATTTTTCCCAGCACCATTTATTGAAGAGGCTTTCCTTTCCCCACTGTATGTTTTCGGCTTTTTTGTCAAAAATTATTTGCCCATATAAATATGAGTTTACTTCTGTACTCTTGATTCTATTCCACTGGTCCATGTGTCTGTATTGCTGCCAATACTATGCCATTTTGATTACTGTTTCTTTGTAGTGTAATTAGAAGTCAGGCAGAGCGATGCCTCCGGCCCCATTTTTTATTTTTATTTTTTTCCCTCAGGATGGCTTTGGCAATTCAGGATCTTTTGTGCTTCCATACAAATCTGATGACTTTTTGTTCTATTTCTTTAAAAAATGACGAAGGGATTTTGATGGAGATTGCATTAAATCTGTATAATGCTTTAGGTAATATGGTCATTTTAACTATGTTGATTCTTCCAGTCCAAGAACATGGAACATCTTTCCATTTCTTTGTATCTTCTTCAATTTCTTTTAACAGGGTCTTATAGTTTTCATTATATAGGTCCTTCACTTGCTTCATTAAATTTATTCCTAGGTATTTTATTCTTTTTGGTGCAATTGCAAAAGGAATTTTTTTTCCATTTTTTTTTCTGACACTTCATTATTAGAGTATAGGAAAACTATGGATTTTTGAACATTGATTTTGTATCCAGAGACTTTATTGTATTTGCTTATTGTTTCTAGTAGTGTTCTTGTGAAGTCTTTAGGGTTTTCTATATAGAGAATCATGCCATCCACAAATCATGTCAGTTTGACTTCTTTGTTTCCTATTCGATTGCCTTTTATATCTTTCTCTTGTCTGCACTCGCTAGGACCTCCAATGTTATATTGAATAACAGTGGTGATAGTGGACAGCCTTGCCTTGTTCCTGATCTTAGAGGGAAGGTTTTTAGTTTTTCACCATTAAGTATAATGTTGGCTGAGGGTTTGTCATATATGGCCTTTATTATGTTAAGTTACTTTCCTTCTATACCGATTTTGTTAAGTGTTTTGATCATAAGTGGAAGCTGTATCCTGTCAAAGGCTTTCTCTGCATCTATTGAAATGATCATATGATTCTTTTTTTTTAATTTGTTTATCTGGTGTATCACATTAATCGATTTGCATATGTTGAAGCATCCCTATGCCTCTGAGATGAAGCCTATTTGATCGTGGTGTATAATTTTTAAAAATATATTGCTATATTCGGTTCGCTAGTATCTTATTTAGGATTTTTGCATCTGTGTTCATGAGAGATATTGGTCTGTAGTTTTCTTTTTTTGTGTTATCTTTACCAGGTTTTGATATAAGAGTAATATTAGCCTCATAAAATATGTTGGGAAGTATTGCCTCCTCTTCGAATTTTTGGAAGAGTTTGAGGAGAATAGGTATTAAATCTTCTTTGGATGTTTGGTAAAATTCACTGGTAAAGCCATCTGGCCCTGGACTTTTACTTTTTGGTAGGTTTTTGATGAATGTTTTAATTTCCATACTGCTGATCAGTCTATTTAGATTTTCCAGTTCTTCTTGATTCAGTCTAGGAAGGTTGTATTTTTCTAAGTACTGGTCCATTTCTTCTAGGTTATTAAATTTGGTGTTATATACTTTTTCGTAGTATTCTTGTATGATCCTTTGTATTTCTGCGATATCAGTCATAATTTCCCCTCTTTCATCCCTGATTTTGTTTATTTGTGTCCTTTCTCTTTTTTCTTTAGTGAGTCTAGCCAGATGTTTGTCAATTTTATTAACTTTCTCAAAGAACTAGCTCTTTGTTGCATTTATTTTTCTATTTTTTGTTTTGTTTTTTCAATTTTATTTATTTCTGCTCTCATTTTGATGATTTCTTTACTTCTGCTGACTTTAGGCTTCATTTGTTCTTCCTTTTCTAGTTTTTTAAGATGAAGCATTAGGTCATTTATTTGGGCTCGTTCTTGTTTTTGGAGATAAGCCTGTAATGATATGAACTTTCCTCTTATGACCGCTTTTGCCGTGTCCCAAAAGTTTGGATATGTTGTACTATCATTATCTTTCGTTTCTATGTATCTCTTGATCTCTTTTTTTATTTCTTCTCTGACTCAGTTATTCTTCAGTAGCATGTTGCTTAATCTCCATGTATTTGTGGTTCTTCCTGATTTCTTTCGGTAGTTGATCTCCAGTTTCAAAGCATTATGGTCAGAGAATATGGTTGGTATGATTTCAAACCTCTTATATTTGTTGAGGCTATCTCTGTGTCCCCGTATGTGGTCGATTCTTGAGAATGTTCCATGTGCACTAGAGAAGAATGTATAAGCAGCTGTTTTGGGATGGAAGGCTCTGTATATGTCAATTATGTCCAGTTGGTCTAATGTGTCATTTAAGGATGTTATTTCCTTACTGATTTTCTGTTTAGATGACCTGTCCATATCCAACAGTGGGGTATTTAGGTCCCCTACCATGATGGTGTTTTGGTCTGTTTCTCCCTTTATTTCTGTTAGTAATAGCTTTACATATTTCGGGGCTCCCTCCTTGGGAGCATAGATATTAATAAGTGTTATGTTGTTGCATGATTCCCTTTATCATTATGAACTGTCCCTCAGTATCTTTCTTTATCTTTTTTATTTTGAAGTGTATTTCATCTGATATTAGTACCACTACTCCTACTTTTCTCTGAATGCTATTTGCTTGAAATATCATTTTCCACCCTTTCACTTTGAGTCTATATTTGTCATTGGAGCTGAAATGTGTCTCCTAGAGGTAGCATATGGTTGGGTTTTGTTTTTTGATCCATTCTGCAACTCTGTGCCTTTTTATTGGTGAGTTCAATCCATTTACATTTAGGGTGATTATCGAAATATGAGGTCTTCTTACAGCCATTTTATCTTTTGCTTTCTGGTAGCTCGTTGTTTCTATTGCTTCCTTGTTCTTGTGTTTCTGTTTTCTTTATTTTGGTTGGCTTTTATGGGTTTTCCCTCTGGTCCTTCTTGTTTTATGTTATATACTTCAGTTCTGAATCTTTGGTGTGTGGTTACCATTGTGAATATGTAAAGGATAGTTATATATATACAGTCATCTATTTTCTTCTGCACGTGCCTTTTCTCCATTCCCCTTTGCGAATTTGGATCTTTGAATCCCCCACTTTTCAGTCATTGTTATCTCAATTTGTTCCTCAGTGTGCTGAACATTCATTACTATCTTGTTATAATCATTCTCTTATTATTTAAGCTTTTAATTTCATGTTCTTAGTAAGGGTTGCACTCCTCTGCTTCTATTTGTCTGATAGTCATTTTACTCCTAGTTATGTATTTTTTTTTGTCATTTTGTTTTAGGTGAACTGACACCTTTCAGTATTTCCTGTAGTGCAGGCCTTGTAGTGGAGAATTCCCTCAATTTTTGTATGTCTGGAAAAGTCTTAATTTCTCCTTTATATCTAAAGGAGAGCTTAGCTGGATACATTATTCTAGGCTGGTAGTTCCTTTTATTTAATAGCTTAAATATTTGATTCCATTCCTTTCTGGCTTGTAAGGTTTGCACTGAGAAGTCCGAGGATAATCTAATGGGTTTACCTTTAAAAGTTACTATATTTTTTTCTCCCTGGCTGACTTGAGAATTCTGTCTTTGTCATTGATTTTTGATAATTTTAATACAATGTGTCACGGTGAAGGCCTTTTTGGGTTGAGATAATTGGGTGTTCTGTTGACTTCTTGAATTCCAAACTCCAGCTCATTCCTTAGATTTAGGAAATTCTCATCAACTATTTGTCTGAAAATGCTTTCTAATCCCTATTCCTTTTCCTTGTCTTCGATAATGCCCATTATTCTTATGTTTCCTCTCCTGATGGTATCAGCTAGTTCTTGTATTTCTCTTTCATTATTTTTCATTCTTTGGTTTCTCTCTTCTTCCTTCTGATTTATTTCTAGGTTTCTGTCTTCAATATCACTGATCCTTTCCTCTATTTGGTTGACTTTATTTCCCAAGATTGCTGTTTCATTTTTCAACTCTTTCAGTGTGTTCTTCATCTCCAGTAGTTCTATTTGGTTCTTTTTGAGGGTTTCAATCTCCTTGTTCTGCTCATCTAGGTGTTTTTTAATTCCTGAAATTGTTGATTTGAGTTGATTTGGATGCCATTGAGTTTTTTCAGAAGTACCATCCTGAATTCTCTGTCATTTAAGTCACATATTTCTACGTCCATAAGCTTATATTCTGGAGATTTTTCTCTTTCTTTCTGAGATGCCTTGTCACCTTGGTTGTTCATGGTGTTTAATGGACTATTTCTCAGCCTGGGCATTAATGGAAATGTATTCTGCTTTTTTTTTTTTCCAGAGAGAAGATTTTTATATAAAAGTCTCTCTTTAGCCTGTTGCAAACAAGGCATTTTTCTTTTGGTTTCCAGTAGGTGGCATCTAAGTCTCTTGGATCCCTGCTTTATATAAATCCTTAATAATGCCTTTTTAATTTTCTTGTAGATATCTAATCATGCTCGCTACCCTCAGTTTCAGTCCCTGTCAGTGTTAGCAATAGTTTTAGTAGCTTTTGCTCGGATTCCCATGGGGCTCTGCAGTGTTCTGTCTCAGAGGGTATGAGGGAAGAGGCCCTCTGTGCTGGGGATTGGGGGCTGTGGCTCAGCCTTGGTTTTGCAACCATAGTTGATAAAAATCAACTGTTGTTTTCTTCTGGTCACTTCTCTGCTTTCTGCCCTGATGACTGGGCCCTGCAGCCAGCCAACCATGGGGAGCTCACAACTTTCCCAGGCAGGGCTGTTCAGGGAACTTGCTGCAGGAACTCATTGCTCTTGCCCCCCGATCCCTCCTCCTGCAGGGTGCTCCAGAGGCTGAGAGAAGTGGCTTCAGTCTCGGCAGCGTTTGCTCAGATTCCCCTGCGGCTCTGCAGTGATCGGTCTCAGAGGGTATGGGGGGAGGGGCCCTCTGGGTTGGGGTTTGGGGGCTGCAGCTCAGCTTGGTTTTGCAGCCGGGGCTGGTAAAAATCAGCTGTTGTTTCTCTGCATGCCCACCCCATTTCTCTGCTTTCTGCCCTGATGACTGGGTACAAGTCCTGGCACTTCCAGGCAGAGTTGTTCAGGGAAGTCGCCACACCTTCACCTCTCTCCCTCCTCCTACAGGGAGTTCTGGTGGCTTCGAGAAGCAGCTTCTTTATCTTCCAATACACTGCCCAACACCTGGGGTTCTGACATGTAGTAGCTCTTATGCACAGATTCCACACTCAGATGTGCTGGTGTGCAGTTTGGGTGTTTTCTGTTGAGTTTTAGATGTACAGCTTATTGTTGTTTCAAGGGGAGAGATCTGGGGACATCTCTCACTCTGCCATGTTTTTTCCACTCTTCATGTATGTATTTCTAAAAGATAAATCTTAGTCTTGATAACTGCTGCTGAAATTTGGAAATATAAGTAATGCTTTAGAAGTTACTGGATTTTTCTGTTGTTCCAGAGCCACATTTTCACTTACCATTAGTCTACACATAAGCCTAGGGCTTATCATAACATTATTATGAAAATGTGAAACTTTTAATTGAAATATAACAAACAGAAAAATGCATAAATCATAAGAGTCAGATTGATGGATTTTTATAAAGTCAACATACTTGTGAAACTAGCACCCAGGTCAAGTAACAGAATAGAACCACCATCCCAGAAGACCCTGGCACTCCTTTTAGTCTTTTTTTTACCCCCCAAGGGTAAGTATTCTCCTGACCTCTAATACCAGAGATTACCTTTGCAAGTCTCTGAACCTTATGTAAGTGGAATCACATAGTATGTACTGTATTGGGTCTGGTTTCTTTTGCTTAACATTATGAGTGAAATACATCTAAACTGAAGGGTGTAGTCATAGTTTTTCTTTCTCATTGATATATAGCATTCCATTATGTGAATGTATGTATATACATATCTACGTTTGTATGGATTCCACTGTTGATGAACATTCCACTGTGTTTGTTAATATAGGCTAGTTTCCAGCCTAACATGACTTTTTATTTAGTTTTATTTTCTCTAATAATCAGACCATCTTGAATCCTATATTCTGCAGTTGTGAACAATGTTAATAGAAAGGTGGTTTTGTTGAAAAATATAGATTTTTAAAAAAGTGGGCATGGGTGATAATCACACAATAGAATATATAGATGTCAAATTATAATGTACACCTGAAAATTAAATAATTGTATTAACCAATGTTACCCCAATAAACTTAAAAATAATAAAAAAATGAAAATAAAAAGTGGGTAAACTTATCTATGGGAATTAAAGAAGAAAAATATCGAATTTTACTTTTATCTTGGTGAATATCCATTTTTGCCAAATCTTTATCTGAGTTCGTGCCCCTGGATACTTGTAACTTGTCACTGCAGTCTTTTTTGCCCTCCTTTTTAGGTGATGGTCTTTGAGAAAAGAGATAGCAAAAGTTCTAGAAAGTTCTGAGCAAAATAGGAGGCCCTGAAGGAGTCTGTCTATCCATAATCTTTCTTGGTTAAAAGCGGCCTGTACAACATGACTGACATTGGTAATGCACTTTCTAGACTCTCAGAGTAAAGCATGAGATATGGACAAATAAGGTAAATCTCTGTAAGACTGATGGTGCTACATGGTGTCTCGGGAAATACAATTACATACTCATTTGTAATAAGCCAATTTTACTACATAGGTAATGAATATGTGATGCAAATGAACACCTTAATCATCATCAAGTACCGCTGAGTGTCTAAAATAGAGTTTAATTTCTTAAATGAGTTTGAAACTAGTGGTGGGGACTTAAAATTATACTTTGGTGGTTGTGTGTGTGTGTGAACATTGGTGGAGGGGCTCATAGGATGTGTTGTTCTTTATATAAAGTGTCTTTATGTAAATGATTCAGAAGGCAAAGACAGTTTATCTCTTAATAAAATGTCTAAAACCCTGGAGGATTTGCATTTTGTGTGAGTTCTTGGCCTCACACACCAGCTTTGGAATATGAAAGTAGACTCAAGTGTTGCAGGCATTTCAAACTGTACTTTATTAGGGAAATTGGTTTAGTGATGGGCGGTCCCATAAAAATCTCACCCATTTACTAAATTTAAAGTTTGTTTGGTTTGAACAAAAAAGCTACTGAAGCACAGGCTTTCTTTGAAAACAGTAACAGCAAAATTTACAAATAGCCTTACAAAGTAAATTTTAAGGAGATGGGGACAACCTTAGAAAAGTTTCATGGCAGAATTTGGAGTAGTCCCAATACATATGATGCAGGACTTTGAAATTCTGAGAAGTTAAAGAAGTCTTTGTATAGAGTATGTGGAGTGTGGTGCACCCAGCAGGAGAATGGAAACAAGAAGGTGATGATAATGGTGTCTATATGGTCTAAGATAAGCATTCTGGAAAATAACCCAACTTTTCATTGTTCCCAGCTCTGGGGCTGTGACATCAAGAAGGACAAACAAACAAACAAACAAAACAAAACTGACGAATGTCACAACTGGACCTCAAAGGAACTCCCGTAGTTTTCTGTCCATAAAACTGCAAGAAACGAACATAATGTGATCTCTTTGGTTACAGAAGATCCACAGGCTGCCTTATACATTGAAAGAATTGAATCAAACCTCAAGGTGAAAAGGTGGAATAAAGAGAAGCAAGTGAGAGTTCCAGGAGTGTCCTACTTCCCATAATGAATTCATTGTTAAATTGTGAAAATATTACTTTCTGTGAAAATGGTATTTTTTAGCAGACAGCTGCTTAATGTTATGTTCTATGCTGTGTGCAGTATGTTAAAGTATTCCTAGTTCTTATGTTTCTCATAAGTATTGATTTTGTTTAAATTTAAAATATAAACAGCAAACCTCTAACTTTCTAAGAATTGATGATATAGGCATGCACACTGGAGTTTAAAACTAAATTCTGATTATAAAATTTAACGGTCACCTGCCAATTTGCCTACCATTTATCTGATACAATATTTTACTAAGATAAGACAATAGGGCT
The DNA here is from genome assembly GCF_902729225.1 of Pteropus medius. Lineage (NCBI taxonomy): Eukaryota > Metazoa > Chordata > Mammalia > Chiroptera > Pteropodidae > Pteropus > Pteropus medius. The sequence goes on along the minus strand of NW_024340701.1, from coordinate 15,393,468 downwards.
GCATACCAAAATTAGGTGGCTTGAAGTTTTCCATTAAGAACATTTTTTATTCCTACTGTTAATTGCTTCTACAAAATTACATAGGCATTTACGAACAGCAGCTGATGAATATAAACAATATCCTTGGTAGATGGTGAGTGTTGTTAAATGTACAAAAGCAAAGTGGCATCAAGATAAAAAGATACTCAGTGACTAAACCACAGAGAAATATAGTCACAGGATATTAGCGGTCACCTAGTCTAGTCCCTTCAATTTACAAATGAGAAAGTTGAGTTCCATGATTAGCTAGTTATAGGGTCTGAGTTACAGCTTGTGACTCTGACTTCAACTCTAGCGTGTGAATTACTGGTAATGATAGCCATTCTACAAGATGGCCCCCAGTGATCCTCACCTCCTGGTATTCCTGCCTTTGTGTAGTCACATTCCCCACTAAATCTAAGTTGGCTTTATGTGACCAGTGAAATGTGGTAGAAATGGCATTCTTGAACTTAAGACCTGTATCTAGGCCTCAAGAAGGCTTGCAGCTTTCACCTGGGCCTCTTGGAGTGCTTGCTTTGAAGAAACTCTTCTCTCAGGACCCCATCGCCATGTCATTAGAAGCTCAAGCCACATGGAGGACTCATAGATGCTCTAATCAAGTTAATGCTTGACTTAACCTAGTTAACGCTTCCTGTCAACAACTAAGCACTAACTGCCAGCTTTGCAAGTATACCATCTTGAACAGCCCTCCTAATAGAGCCTTCTGAAAACTCTAGCCTTAGCCGGCATCTGACTCCAACTACATGAGAGGCTCCAAGTGAGACACATCCAGCTAAGCAGAGTCAACATATAGAACTATGAGGGACTATAATAAATTATTGTTTTCATCCATTAAGTTTTAGGATGATTTGTTAAACAGCAATTAATAGATAATTGAAAGAGATATAGAACTAAGAAGGGGCCCAGAATCTCACTCCTTTACTCATGCTTGCAATTAATAAGTTTCATATGTGTTACTTGGTCAAGGAAATTGTCTTCCTCTCTCTTTTTAACCAAAGGCTATCTGACTCAGACATTCAAATGCAATCATTAGTCCTTTTTACTACCTTCTACTCTAAACCCTGGACTTCCCTAAAAATAATGATAATGGCAACAACCTCAAATAGCATTTATGTATCAGTTACTAATGCTAGGTGTATTTACACTCATTTTCTCTTCACAAAACCATTATGAGGACTGTTCTGTTATTATCCTCATTTATGTATAAAGAAACTGAGGCACAAAGTAGTTTAAAAACTTGCTCCAGACAAAAACTTGCTTGACATCATTAAGTTATTAAATATGGAGTCAGACTCCAAACCGCAGCAGTCCAGCTTGAGTCTACAACTTTTACTAATACTGTATGGACCTATCTTAATAGTGGTCATACTTTTAAATAGAACTTGTATATTTGTCTGCTGGCCAGATAGTAAGATCCAAGAGGAGAGGGACTTGATGCTATAGCTGCTCTGTTGTAGAAAGTTCTGTGTATCTTTAATATTTATTTTTTCCTCACTTGAGTTTTTCCCCAGATGTATGCCATAAAACATAAAAATGAATGAATTCAACCAAATCTAGGGTGCAGAAGGTAAAATCCTCACATCTTAAAAAGAACTGTATTTTCTATATTTAATTACTTCGGTGAGACGGGGTCACAGTAACAACCAGCAGATGTCATCATAGTATAGGACTTGAAACAAGGCTGAGCTGGGAGATGAACTTCAAAGGCTGCTGCTGGGAGTACACATTTTTATTTCCAGTTTGGAAGGCAGCTTGACGGTATCTACATATCTTATGACCCAGCAATTCCCTTGCATGGTGATCTGCAGCAACCCAGATCACACACATTAATTACCACTCTGCAAAGTTCTCTTTTGCTTTGATCTACTAGCAAAGAATGTTGGTTTTTGAAGTGTTCGTTAATACAGCACGTATATGATCATGCCTTCCTTATGGCTCTACTTATATTGGGGTAAGTTGACTTGGATGTGGTGGGGAATAATAGGGGGCATGCAAAATTATCTTTACAACCTACCTGAAATTAGCAAAGAGGTGGGGGACCTTTTCATAGTCCACCAATGTGGTCTATGAGTTTACTAGCTCATAGACCTGGAATGAGTGTATGGAGGCACTCAAATTGATGCCAATTTCATATACCAATTAATCATGAAATCGAGATGACTGTAAAAATGAGTATGATGAGGGACTGGAGGGAAAAGAGAACAGGACCTCTCTTCCTTTCTTGTAAATGGGATTAATATTGGCCATGTAACGTTTATGTGGCTCATGTCACTGAAGTTTCAGAGGGTAGGGAACTGCTCTAATAAACTGATGCCCACAACAAGTAGCATGAGAGAAGAGTCATAAGGGTAGAACCACAGCATAATCCCCCCAGGTTGTTAAATATTTGTAGTTGCATGAAGCAATTATACTCTTTTTAACTTCAACTGACATAGATATTCAATAAATCAAAGTGAGTGATATTACTTGCATTTTATATTTTAACTTGAATAAAAGTCAGTAACTTACTCAAGGTTACACAGAAGACTGGAAGTCAAACCAAGGACAGCTTGACCCTAATATCTTTGCTCTTAACTCCTAAAATATATCGTCCTTCTTCCTCCATTGTCTCTCTGCAGGCATAGCAGAGACTCCCACATAACAGATCCTCAATACATTGATTTTAGGAGGCACAGAAAATATTTATTAACTATATTCCAAATGTCCTTCAACATCTTCATAACTTTAAGTTGTGTTCTATTTTATTTGGACACCAATATCTAATCTTTATTTTTCTCTTCAGTGAATTTAATATGAATGCTGTCTCTACTACTGATTTTCTTTGGAGAAATTAATTGCTCTTTTCTAAGCTGGTCCTCCATTTCTTGGTGAATTCTGAAGCACAGCAATTTCTTAGATTTGATCAGATATGATTGGACTCCAAGGTGACCAAGAGTCCCTCCCCCTCCTTTCCCGCGAGCAACCCAATGTTAACTTACTAAGAACAGGTCCTCACCTCCCATCCCTTTTCCTATCTTCCCTGCCTCTTCAGTCTCTTCTTGTGTTAATCTTCTATCCACCTGTGGTAAACTGTATGCATGATCTTTCCATTCTCTGCATCCATGTTCTTATGATGTGACATTGTAAGCTCTGCCATAAGATGTAATATCTATTTCTCCATACCTATTGAATTTGATTTGGACAAGTGACTTACTTTGTCCAATGAGGTATTGGCAAATATGGCAAAAACAGAGGCATGAAAAATGCTGGTATATTAAGCTTACTCTCATGTTGCTCTTGGAACCCTGCTGCCATGTGAACAATCCCGGGAGAGCCTGCTGGAGCATAAGTGATTACATGGAGAACTGAGGTGCCCCAGTAAGGTGACAGCCAGCCAGCTCCCAGCCTGTGCTACAGGTGACCACAGATGCCTGAGGGAGCCCCATGGCAAGACCATGTGAGCCTGGTTAAGGCCAGAAGTTCCACCCAGGTAAGACCAGCCCAAAGTGCTGACCCACAGAATCATGAGTTAACAAGGATCTTAGATTTGGAATAGTTTATTACATAGCAAAAAGTGATATATCCACCATTCTAATCCTCAGTTTAAATATCACCTCCTTAGAGAGGTATTCCCTAACCACCAGAGATCAAGTAGGCACCCCTCATTATTTTTTATCAGAGTATGTTATTCATTATCTTGTTTACTTCTTTATTATTTGTCTCTCAAACTAGGCCATGAACTCAGTGAGGGGAAAGTACCATGTCTGTCATGTTCATCATTGAATTTGTAGTACTGTGCACATAGTAGGTGCTCAATAAGTCTTTGTTGAATGAAAATATTGCTTTGTCAAACTTTCGACTCTTAGCTGGTAATAGTGCCTGGCATGTGGTATGAGTGCTGAATGAATAGGCCTCCTCAAACACTTCCACAGACACTTATTCTCCAGCTATACATCTTTTCTTCCCAATGTCCTTGGTCCACTACAGCAATCTTCCCAAGAGTTTTCAAGAGTCAAACATTGGAAGGCAGTGTTACATAGTGGAAAGAATGATTTTAGGATCTGTACTAACCCCTTTTTAAATATCATCTCCCATAGAGCAGAAGCAATGGTGACAAGAGTGATTTTAAGATTTGGCATCAACTGATGTGCCTTCAATTTCATTATTTGAAATTCATCCTTTTAATAGGTTATATCTTAAATGTTTATTTCTGTTAAAATAGAAAGTGAGTACTTCACAGCACTGTTTATAACTCAGTGGCCTACATAACTCCAGATAAATACCCTCACGGGGAGGTGATTCTGAAAAATTTAGTACAGCAGGAGTCAGAATCAATTTTCTGCATCTACTAAGTATTTGTGTCCTGACAGGGCTAGCTGGGATTACAAGAGGAAAAGAAAATATCCCATTCCCTGAGCCTTGATATCACCTAAATGTTCCAAAGGAAAAATAAATTTTATGCTATAATGTCATCTCCTTAAATAGTGTTCTGATTTGGCATCTAATACTGACGAATGCCATCATGTCTAAACCAGCGCTGTCTGGTATGCCAGCCACTAGCCATGTGTGACTACTGAGCACTTGAAATGGTCCTAAGTCAAATTGCGATATGCTATAAAACACATGATTTTTAGAACTTAGTTCCAAAAAATTTAAAATATCTTATTAATTTTTATATTGATGGTATGTTGAACTGATAATATTTGGGATTATTTGGCTAAATAAAATGTATTATTAAAATTAATTTCACCTCTTTCTAATTACTTTTTAATTGTGGCCACTAGAAAATTAAAAATGTCGTATGTGGCTAGCACTTTTGTGTTATACATGACAGTGGTACTCTAGACACTTGGATGGACAGATACCCTGAAGACCTGCTTTTCTATGGAGAATGCTAAATGCATTAGAAAAATTCCAGATCAGTCAGATCTGCTCCTCGGATGGCATTTTCTTCCATTCATGTCAGAAAAATTGTATTTACAGTAAGAACAGGTATTCCCCACTCTATTATTTCTGTATTCGGTGAGAATATCCTGAGCAACAGAGAAAATGTTTTTTCTATATAGTGGTTCTCAAACTTGGCTTCCCATTAGAATCACTTGGGGGGGCTTTAAAAATTCCAAAGTCAGGCTACACCCCAGACTAATTAAACAGTAATGTCTTGTGGTGGGACCCAGGCATCAGGTTTTTTTTTTTTTGCCCTCAGGTGATTACAAACACCTGGGCTCTCCAGCATTCCAGAAAGCTTGCTTTACAAGCAAAGGCAGCTGTCTGAGGATTAAGAACACCTGACTCTTCCATCACATATAGCAGGTTCTTGAATAAAATTTTGTTCAATGTTGTTTTATTATAATGTTGATGAGAAAAAATGCTTGATTGCTGGCTGGGCCCACTGCCTGTGTGGAGTTTGCATGTTCTCCCCATGTCTGTGTGGGTTTTCTCTAGATACTCCAATTTCCTCCCAGACCCCAAAGATGTGCACATGAAGTGAATCAGTGTGTCTACCTTGTCCTCGTCTGAGTGAGTGTGGGTGTGGGTGTGGGTGTGGGTGTGCCCTATGAAAGAAAAGTGTGCTGTCCTGGGTGGGTGCCCACCCAGCACGCTGATCTGCCAGGAGATGCTTCAGCCACCATGAATCTGAACTGGAATAAGTGGGTTGGAAAAGAATTCTCTTGTTTTTATTCATCTTTCTTAACTGTATGTACAGTTCACATTAATTTCAATGTTTAATATTACGAGCGTTTGGGGTCTTTAGTTAGAAGGTTGGTGATGTGTTTGTGGCCAGAAATATGCTGTAGGTATTTTTTTTTTATCAGCTACCTTGACTCAATTGCTATAGTTTTATTAAAATGTTCTGAAGGTTGAAGTTGATTGCACACTTCTAAGTGAGCCAATACTGTGAGGCAAGACTTTCAGAGGGTAGCACAATCTGTCTGAGATTGTGCCATAAACACGTTATCTCCACAACATAGGAAGCTAAGATCCCCCTCCACTCTTGACCAGTCAGACCTGACCTAGAACATCTTTCTCAAGTCTGTGGACCACATTTAAAAGGGAGGTAAAAACTCATGCATCGTGTGGCTACCAAGTGTCGAGCACTGTGCTGTGTGCACTGTGTATACTCCCACCACTCAGTGAGGTAGGTGGTAATACTCCACTTCCGTTTTAAAGATGAGAAAACTGAGTCTAAGAGGTTAAATAGGTTGCCTGTGGTCATACAGCTGATAAGTAGAGGGTCTAGATTCGCATTCTATGCAACTTCATTAAACCTCTGCAACTAGAGGAGGGCCTTCATTCTGGGTAACTTAAGTGGATCCAGAACCTTGCCTCACCCTTCCTTTTCCTTCTCATTCAGGGATCCTCACCTCAGTCACCCTCCCCCATAGCCACACTCTGGACTTGGCCAGCTCTTGGAAGCGCATCGTATTTAAAATCTCCATCTCAGACACGTCCCCGCGAACCATCGCCACCGGCTCCTCTCGCTTCCTCATTCACTTGTGCCCACGATGCCTGTCCTTCCACCTCATCAAGACTTTTGATTTCTTTTTTCAGCCTTTGACTTTGCTTCCCTCTGGTGTTCACTTCTTGGTGTTCTACCCATCTGAGACTCTACCATCCATCGCTTCAGCCATTCTCTTGCACAAGTCCTTAATTCCTTCACATGCTGTCCTTCTGTACCCTCCGCCAGGCAAAACCCATCTCCACTCACTTCAACTGCCTTCTTCCTCTACGCTTACACATGCATCAGTAAGGAGAGCTGAGAAAACTACCCACAGGTTTGTACCCCTACTGATTTATGATCTCAGACTCATCTGGGTCCTTAGCTCTGTCTGGAAATCATTCTGGCTTCTACAGCCAAGCCCCACTTCCGAACAGCAGAAACAAAACCTGAGAACCCATTTTCCTGAAATGTTCACCTACCACTTTATTTTTAACAGAACCTTTTTTGCTTATTCACAAAGAAAATGGAAACCACAAAGAGGAAGTCCCTCGACCTCCTGCCACCAGCCGTACAAAGCTTCCTGCACCTGCACCCTCTTTCCCTCCTCTTACAGGAGGCCCCTCCTCCTGTCTAAGGCTCCTACTTCCTTTCCTCCCTGTGCTCAGGAACCTTGCTCTATCAAGGATCCGCCATGCTTAGCCCCTCCCTTTGTCCTGGCTCCTTCTCAACAACATTTACATGACAAAACCAAATCTCTCTGGTTTCTGCATGTTTGTTTTTGTTGTTGTTTTTGTTTTTATTCCAGCCAAGGTCTCGCTCCCCTATCACAGCCAACCATTCTGAGTTGACTCCATTCCCTCACCTCAACCCATTAACATCTGGCAGCCTTCCATGCTATCCATTGAAACCTCTTACTGAGGTCATTAATAAATTCCTTAGTCCTAAATCCAGGGGTCACTTATCAATCTGTCTCATAGTGAAACTCTTGGCATCAAATGATTGGTACTTGAGACTGCAGTGCCTGCTAAGCCCCATGGTTGCAGGTTTGCCCTTTGTTCTCTGCCTGCCTTTCCTCGTCTCCATTTCAAACTCCTTCTGCCCTGGGCCTCCTTTCTTACCGCTGCCTCTCCCATGATCTTGTTTGCCTTCCACTTAGTGATGACACCCATACCTTTGTCTCCAGCCAGACCTCATAATTGAGCTCCACATCTGTACATCCAACTAACCAGCCAATGCTTCCCGTCTGAGACCTCCCCTTCCCTACCCACCTAAATTCAATCCTGTGCAAGCTGAATCTGTTACCTTCTTCCATATAATGGCTGTTCTTCCTGTGCCTTTTCCTCCAGGGAATGGCATTACCATCAATTCAGCTGCCTGAGCCAGTAACCAGAGGTCAACCTTGACTCCTATCTGTCTCTCAGTCTCATCCGACTAATTTCTCAGTCAACACATCCTGGCAGTATTACTTATGAACCTTTACATTTCTCTTCCTTGGTGTTCTCTCTATTCTAGTCTAGTCTAATTCACATCACTATTGGTGGCATGATGAATATTTGGTGCATTGTTTGTGAATATTTAATTCTGCTGTGGAAAACAAGAAAACAAATAGGAAGCATGGAACTCATAAGATATCTTAGGCATAGGCAAGTAAATTTTTAACATTTAAAAATGTAAGCTAAGTAGAGTAAATATTGCATATATATGTTAACATAGAAAAGGATGAAACGACCAAGGAAACATGAATACTCATGATATGTATTGTTATGGTGCGAACGATTCTGAGACCCTCGGAGCCAATTGAGATTAATTATGAGCCTTTATTAGTCGGCCAGCGACTGACTCTCAACTGACTCTCTACCACGCAGGGCTAGAGGAGATCAGCCCCGAGCTTTCAGAGGAGGCAGCTGATAAAGCTTAAGACCATATCCTGGTGGTCTCCTGAACAAGCCAGCAGATTACGGAAGTGGAAGTTGGCTGTTAGCATATCTTTGCCCGGAACAACACCCTTAATTAACAAGTAAATGGATTACTGAAGCAGACATTGGCCATCTTCATATCTTATACAATACACTTCCTAAACCACACACAAGCAAGTAGGACAACTTCTGGTATATAAAGATATTTCTTCCCTGTAGCTGACTTAGCTAGTTGGCTTACTTGAAAATTTTCCACCCTTAATATGTATGATAAATAAACACGAGGTACATGAGACATACTATTTTTATATCAGGATTATGAGGCACTCCATATTTGTGAAGTCTTACTTCAGCCAGCCACTGATGACACCCATCATTATCCCATGTGTCTTCTTCCTAAGAGATATAAAATCCTCAGGTGTTCAGCAGACTTATTGACAAGCTACGGCTCTGGTTAGGGGGTACTCATCTCTGCATGTCTCAGAGGAAGGGTGGGCCATTGGTCCCAGGCATCTTCTGTCTGCAGACCCCTGGCTCAAGCCTCAACTCTGGTTCTTCTAACAACACCATCGTCAGGAAAGGCTGATACAGCAGAGAGAGATACAGACAGACAGAATATGTACGCCCACTGTATATTACAGGATTTTGGAAGTGTGGTCATTCTGCTTGCTTGTACCCTGTATTCAGTGTGTAAACCTACCTCCTCTCTTTCCCCTTGCCATTTGCTGTGTGTTTTAAAATTTATTTGATAAACTATGTGATTCAAGCTTTTTCACATAATCTGTGGGTCTTTCTTTTCTGTGACCTCTTCTGTAATTTGCCAGGTAGTGTACTTAGAGACAACCATTGTATCATGATGTATAGAATCCTGCATGACAGATTAAAAGCGTTAGTGGCCTCAGTTCTTCACCACTCCTTATATGCATGGTCTTTGTTATGTGACTTTATAGCTGCTCCTATCAAGGGACAAAATGTATTGTTCTGCCCTTTGAAGTTGAGCTCAGCCATGTGGTGAGCTTTGTCCAACAGGCTGTTAGCAAACATGATACTAGCAGAGGCCTGAAAGAGCACTTGTCCATTTTGACTTGTTCTCCTGCACTTCTTGCATCTCTCTGAGAACGATGTGCCAAGTCTGCTGCTGTTCCCAGGAGGAAGATAACAAACACAGGGTGTGGGATCATGGCCAGCCAAACCCATTCTAAACCAGCTGACTCCCATTTGGCTGCAGATGTGTGAGTGAGCCCAGCCAAAGCCAGCAGAAACATTCAGTTGAGCTCAGCCTAGGTTATCCAACACCCAAATGATCCACATACTCTTAAAAATAATTGTTTTAAGCTACTGAGTTTTGGGTAACTTGTTACACAGTAATAGTCAACTTATATACTTACTGAGACACATTTATCAGGTTCCTAACTTTTATTCCTGCCTACAGTGCTTCCTCCCAATCCCTTTCCTTAACTGAGGTCATAATGCTTTTCTAAATTCCTCCATAGTCTGGCCCCATGATTTTTCATTTAAATGCCACATATCTTGTCATTACCTTCCTCCTTCTCTAAATTTTGATTTCATTGAACTGTTTGCAGATTCCTCACCAATCCATTTTCTCTTACCTCTATGCCTGTGAATATGTCATTTTCTCTACAGAGCACACTTTTATAATTGGCTTTTTCTGGACATTAATCATCCTCATTCATCAGATCTCAACCTTGAAATCAGTTCTTATAGGAAATCTCTCGTCTCTAAGACCTAGTTAAGTGCCATTCATATTTAGTACCACATTGCTCTATACCTCGCCTGTTATACCACTTACTGTATGTTAATTGCCTGCAAACATTTCTGCATCATCCACTAGGCTATGAGTTCTATGAAGAATGGGAGAATCATATTTTTCATGGCCAGTTGTTTCCATAATACGTTGTATGTATAGTAATTGCATTAATGGTACCAAGTAGTTTCTTAGTCATTCAGGCTGCTATAAGAAAATACCATAGACTGGGTGGCTTATAAACAGCAAATTTATTTCTCATAGTTCTGGAGGCTGGGAAGTCTAAGATCAAGGTATCAGCAGATTCAGTGTCTGGTGAGGGCCCACTCCTGGTTCATAGATGGCCTTCTTCTTCTGTGTCTTCATATGGTGGATGGAAAAATAGAGCTCTCTGGGGTCTCTAATCCCATTTTTCTCTCATAATAACCTCCCAAAAGCCCCGCCTCCAAATACTATCACATTGGGTGTCAGGTTTCAACATATGAATTGGTGGAGGGGGCGGGGCGATGCATACATTCAGTCTATAGCAAATACTTTCCCTGTATCCACATCTTTTGCTTTTAACTTTGTAATCCCCTCTACTCTAGCACTGAACCTGGCCAGGCGACTCTCTTTTCCCAGTAGAATGTTAGTGAGTGTGACGCAAGCAGAGGCTTGAAAAGTCTGTGTGTATTTCCACTTGCCCTTTTGTATGATTGGTTTTGCTCACTCTTGCACCTTTGCCTCATCATGGAAGAATGTCCAGATGAGCTTTCTAGAAGGATAAGGGAAACTCATGGAGAAGAGGTGAGGCCATCCTAGATCAGCCAAGAGCTAGCTGACTTTCAAACATGTGAAAGAGTCCAATCAAGGTCAACAGAATGGCGTCCCAACTCAAAGATGACTGCAGATACATGAGTGAGCCTGGTCAAGACCAGATAAATTTACCCAGCCAAAACATAGACCTAAGGGCAATAATAAATGGTTATTATTTTAAACCATTATATTTTGGACTTGTTTGTTATGCAGCATTTTTATAGCAAAAGATGATAAATATATGAAGCTCCTAACTTCCTTCCTGCTGCACTTTTCTTCAAAACCTCTATAAAATTAATTCTATCAATCAAAATAGAGAGTAACAACTTCTCCTGCTTGATTTTTCATGGCATTCTTTCACTTCAATTAATCTAGTCCACTCTTCTCTTGGTCATCTCCCAGATCTTTTCAGTTGACGGTCCTTGAAACTCTGACTCTAATTTCATTTTTTTTTCTACTTTCTACTTTCTACATATCTCATTTTCTCTTCAAATTATCCACTCAGTAATATACTGGAGCCATCTTGTACTGGCTTGCAAAAGTTAATTGTTACGTTTTTAGGAATTTTGTGAGCCAGTTATTAAACACAAACATCTTTGAAATCAGCCATAGTAGAAGAATTTATACCAAAGAAATGTTCAAACTACTAATCAGGACCCCTTCCCCAGCTAATAGCATACCATACTTTGTTGCTGAAACTCACTCTCCTTTCAATCTCTATCAGAGGAGCAGATATACTGCCTGTGGGGTTAAAAGTACTGAGGTGAGGCAGGTAAAGGTGGTGAGATCTCTAGCCTTTGGTTTCCTATTTATATGTGTCCTGTGGATGCAGGGATTTCTATAGCAATATTTCCATAGACTGTCTTATTTTTACTGGAGGAGGCGTATATAGTTGGATATGACAGAAGTCTAGCATAACATTTTCTTCATAGGTACTATAATGGAAATCAGTTAATTCTTAGCTGTCCAACCTTCAAAGACCATTTTATTTAAGAGATCCACCATTGTATCAGGAGATGAAAAGCTGAAATAATTATTTTCTCTGAATCTTGGCAGCTGGAGAAAAAAGCACAACCAAAGTAAGATGTTCTCAGTATTTTTTATCTGGAGGTAATGATGAGAAGAATTGGGAGAATTTAGAGTTCATTCTACTGCCAGTGTTGGTGGCAGATGCCGCTTACCTAGATGCTTTCCTTTGGCATCACATTGGCTTTCTGACACCCCCGCTTTCCTTTATTCTTACCTGTTTTCCACTCCTGGTTCTCCAGCCTTCCTGTCAATTCTTCAAGGAATTCTATACCTTTCCAATAAATTCTGTTTTGTTGGAGTTAAAGTCAGTTTTTGTTGTTTTCAATTAAGTGCCCTGATTGAAACAAGTGATGTGCTGAGAAATCCACAAGGGTGCTGCCAGTGGATACCAGGGCCATTTAGTAAATGTTGGTGCCACCAGGTGGATGTTGGTGCCTTGTTTATAGAGTCAGGCTACCACTAATGGAATTCACTAAGTTGAAAAGAACATAGCTGTATTTCACATTCAAGTATGCTTTTTAAAAATATTCGAGATCTTTAAAGAACTAATATAAAAATAAAGTATGTGGCATGAAAATGGGATATATAGTTTACAGAAAGCAATATAGTCACTAACACTGAGAGAAATGACGTCGATATTTTTTTCATTAAATTTTAATTATTCCCAGTCACAGCTTGATCTAATATCTTCCTCCTATTCCCCTTCCTTAAATAGAGTGAAATTATACATCTTGGCTTCTTCTCTGGGTGACTATTTTTAGCTCCTGAACTCTTAAGGAACTTTGCATCAAAAACACTAGCACCATTTATTCTTTGATCTGGTAAGAGTAAGATACAATAATGATTACATTTTCTTAATACCTTAATACCTTCTTAATTAGAAGAATGTACATATCAGTCTACCTTGCAATGTTTAGAAGGAAGTAAGAATCTGGGTGTCTCTCTTATTTTTCTCCTTTCTTTTCTTGTGGTAAAAAAAAAAGACAAATTTTATAAAATAAGAGTTTATTTTTTAGAGTAGTTTCAGGTTCACAACAAAATTGAGCGGAAGGTACAGAGAATTCCCAGCTGAGCTGGCTGTCATCTTTAAGCTGACACAGCCTTAATATAGAGCAGAGAATGACAATATTTTAATAACCCACACCCTCATTAGGAACTTAGCCATTTATGGAGCAGAATACACTATTTCTCACTATATGAAAATTCTAATAGGATTTAGGGAAATAAATTCTCACTTAAGCTCAATAAGAACAATGCTGTGAACTTATGCTTACATAACTCTTCACATCTTGCAAATTACTTTCACGCACACCATCTCATGAAATTCTTTGAACTTGCAGAGATGGGCAGGTCAAATGATCTTATAGCCATTTCAGAACTGAGAAATTTGAAGGACAGATATCGGTCGTGCCCCAGGTACGATGGCAAGTATGTTGCAGAACGGGATTAGAATTCATGTCATCGGAATCCTAATTCAAAATTCTCCAAAGCATATCCCTTTCTATGAGTTCCAGGGCAAGATTGATGGAGGGGTTAGTGGAAATACTAATGGAGACAATAGGGTATGACACACTCAAAATACGGTCCAATGACCTGGGTTGGCCATCCCCATTCACCACTTTGTGGCCATGGGATCCCGGACCCTCATCTGTTGCCTCTGAGCAGCAGTTCCCTCATGTGTATAACGGAGGCAGTAAGGGTTCCTCCATGTTTGGGTTTTCCCGGTGTTTGAGTCAACGTATGTCAGTCGTTGCTGCCTGACACGGTGCCTGGCAGAGAGGAGGCCCCTACAACTAGTGGCACATGTCTCCGTCCCTGTGGGCCAGATGCTTAGGTGAGCTCCCCAAGGTGCCTCTGGTCCTGGTTCTCATGTGACTGCTGGAGACTCGGGCCAGTGGCTGAGAAAACCACGGCCTGCAGAGCCTTGTGGAGAGACAGGGTTGGGCCACGCAGAGGAGGAAGCCAGAGGCACATCCGGTAACCAGACAGTCCTCACCCTAGTTTCCTCTCGGCTCCTCTCTACCTGGGGACTCGGCCTCTCTCCGCCTCCGGCCACCACGTGGGAAAGCTGCTGGAGCTGGCTTCACCTTTCCCATGTCAGAGGGGCGTCCTGAGCCATCAGTGTCAGGGTCGTGCTTAGAGTTCCTTGGAACTTGTGAGCGTAGAAATGCAGGACCCGCCTCCCGACACTTAATGCTTATTAACATCATATTCGCAGGCTTTGTCAGAATGTCCAGCTCCCAGCTTTCTTCAGATTTCATCCTCTTAATCTTAGTAATACAATGGTAGTCAGGTGAGGGAGGTTCAAGGAGCTGCCTGACAGAGCAGACGTGTCTTTAGCAGCTTTCTATCTGCCAGCATCCCTGCCTAGTTTGACCAAGCATTTTCTGGCAGGAAAAATGGGCCCCCAGGTCATGATCCGGGTCCTGGGAAGCCTGGGCCTTCGGGGAGCTGCTCTAGCTCCGTGGGGATTTGTTATTGAGAGCCATGAACCCTCCTAGCCTTAGTCAAGTTCAACTCTTACTCTTGTCTTCCTGTCGCTTGGCCAGCAAAAGTCTCCACAGCAACTGCAGGTGGGTGATGACCAAGTTCTCTTCGGCCTTGTTGTACTTTACATGGGGCACATCAGCTTCCATGGCTATAAAATGAGGTTAGCCTCAGTTATTTCAAAGGTGTGCTCGAGGTGAACGACGATGCATCTACGATGTTTTTCTAAGGAAAGTTGTCTACTGATGGTGGGTAAGTGTGGCACAGGGGACAGGGATCAGTTCTTCGGGTATGCATTTTGCAGCTGAGGCTTTTTAGGCCCACAGAGGGTAGTCAGCTCTCCCAAGTCACATGGTGGGTGGGTGGCACAGTAGGGACAACAGGCCAGCCCTCCTGCCTGTTGTTGAAACTCCTAGCAGACTCTCATTCAGCTATACTCGTTTTAACTTTTATGCACAATCGCTTGTGTTTCATAGCGAAATCTAGAGGGCAGATAATGGTGAATTTCTGGAGTAGCAGATTTCATGAATACATTTAACTCAGCTTTATTTAGGCACACAGTTCCCTCACTCAGCTTCTCGAATCGGTAGAAATGAACATGCTCATTGACAGACTCCAAGGTAGAGGCTCCCAGAAGCGTATGCAAATAAGAAGTAAAAGTATATCAAGTAAAATAAAGCTGAATCATCAGTATTTCAATATTCTGTCATAGAAATTATCTATTGTCTGTCCTTTAATAAACTCAATATCATATCAGTCCAATGTTATCTACGTTTTCAGAATTGTTTGAATATTATCTTCAAGTCGACGTACCATGAATGTTTGTGAGTACAGAAAAACAAAGTTGTTAAAACAGAGATTCAGCTTGGTTAACAGTAAAGTTATGTATTTCATAATATGAAACATAGAATAGATGTAAGAGTAGTTTATGTGATCAGTATAAGTCTATGTCTACGAAGAACATACCTAAGTAGTATATAAATGTTCTCTCGCATTATACTTAACGTATAAATAGAAGAAGACTTAGTTATTTTCATTAAACCTACAGTATTAAAGTAGCCCTGTTGGTCAAAGATTTACATAAATTAGATGAATTCAATGTCTTAAGAGTGTTGCGAGGTGGTCTGTGCTAGAATACGTATGAATGAAGTGTAGCTCATTTAATGTAACACAGTTCAATTTACCTATTATCAAGAAAATTTGGAAGTGTTCCATTTAAATGAGTAATTAGCTATGCCAATCACAGCAGAACTTCATGAATCTTAGAGCTTTTATAATCGAATAGCATTAACATCCAGAGGTCGAAAATACATGAGACACTCACGTAGAGGTAAAGGCATTTCTGAATTACAGACCCACAGACGTACGTGTAGAGAGAAATACAGCTTTAGTTTTACAATTTCAGCCATGGGCAGGTATAAACCCAGACACCAAATCTCACCAGTCTATGTATGTAAAAGCTGTTGCCCTCCCACAGGTTATGAAATTCTGAATTGGTTTGAATGGACAAATAGACGAAGAGTGAAAAACCAGATTCTCTGTTATCTTTCCCTAAACAGAGACTAGATCTCTATGGACCCGTTTATAGAGATCTCCAGGTGGTCAGATCCTAAAACTGAATTCTCAACCATTTTCTGCCAACAATGGGAATAACGTATCAGTTCCAATTGAACAAAAACAAGACAGTAACACAGAATTAGTACAGATGAAAATTAAAATAAAAACTAAATATTTAAATTAAAATTAGAAAAATTATATCGATGTTCTATTGGTGGTTTGGCATCACCTCGAAGAAAGAAGACACATCCGGGCTTTATCTGAGACCGAGGTACACTTTTTTGTATTTGAAGCTTACCTAGATCTGGCAGGGAAATTCATTGGACACATATGAATGTGACCTCCAAAACAGAAAACACATTTTCATAGATTTTCATGATACTCATACAGATATGAAGTGGAAATGTGTTGAAAGAATCGATTGTACTCGTGAGAGAATTGGCAGATACTGTCATCAATTCAAAGAGAACCCAAAGAACAAACATAGAAATATTGAAAAAGGATATTTAAATGTGCAACTGGCAGAAAAATTTATTTTATTACAGTGTGACAGGGGAAGTAAATGGACAGGTACTAGATAAGGCATTCGGTATGTCAGTCAGTGACCTACAGCTGCAAAGGACAGTCTAAGGCTAGAATCAGATACTCTGGACTGGTGTCCCAAAGACAAGGCAGTATAGTGTTTCTGTTGGAGCATTTTTTTCCCCTAGACTTTTGAAATACAGAGAGTTCCCTGAAATAAATGGTAAAGTTACCAAGGAGACCAGGTTCCTATCATGGACATTTCTAGGCCAGTCCTGCTCAGGGCCCAGTGGACACCAGTGACATCACAAAGTCTGAGTTGTCACAAAGGCAGCTCCCTGACCAGTCAGGGGCTGGAGCACAGGGATACAGCGGGCAGGAAAAATCAGTGGTATCTGGAGAGGCCCAGGCCGGCAAGACGATCCAGCTGGTCTGATTGGCAAAAGCTAGTCAACAATGTCCGGGGAAAGAAGACACCGGCCCACTCGCAGGCGTAAGAAGCACGCCCTCTCCCGCTCCATGAGAGCTGAGCTGCAGTTCCCCGTTAGCCGCGTGGATCGCCTCCTGCGAGAAGCTCCCGACGTCCAGCGCCTGAGCTGGTGCACGTCTGTTTTCTTCACCGGCATTCTGGAGTACCTGACGGCCAACGTCCTGGAGCTGGCGAGCAAGGAGGCCGTCAACCACCACAAGGTGCTCATCACTCCAGAACACGTGGAGAGGGCGCTGGACAACAGCCCCCTCAGCTCCATCTTTGAGGATGACACCCACCCTCGTGGTGGTGGGATGCCCTCAGCCAGGAAGTAGCGGTGATGCCTGGGTCCCAGAGCCTGGCAAGACCTCATCAAAAGCCCCATCTGGTCCCCAAAACTGCCCAAAGACGAGGGAGGCCAGGGACCATCAGTACTTGCTATTAAAGTGTTTAAACACACGACCGTTTTTTGACTCTTCCGTTTCTGTCATGCTGCATGGCAAGTGTCTATAAGACATCCAGGAGGAGATGTCTCACGGGGAATTGGAGGGTAGAAGGTGGGGTCAGCGTGGGATGCTGGACTCAGGGATTTCAGGGAGCAGTTTCTAGAGGTGGCAGAGTGGGGAGCGGCCCCAGTGGGAGTAGCTGGCCAAGGTCATGGGGGAGAGAAGACTTCCTCACTGGCTCTGAGCAAGTCAAGGCCTGGGAGGCCAGGAGGTTGGCGGGGGCCTGCCAGAATGATGGTGGTAACTGGGGGTGGTGCTGGGGCTGAAGACCTTGACCGAGACACCAGAGGCTTTATTCATGATAGGGAACATCTAACAGTAGGAGGTGATGGCAACGGCGTTGGGTGGAGAGGGTGACACAGAAGTTGGCATGAACTTGATGGGACGGGCTTCACATGAAGATTGAGGAGTGATGGGGAAACCATAAAGAAACAAACAGAAAAGGAATTATGGCCATGTTGATTTCATACTTTTTATACCCTGGCTCATTCCAAAAATAAATAAATAAATAATGAATTGAGACAGATTATTAGCTAGTGCTGTGTTGCTATTAGCTAGATCTGTAGTATAGATCCTTCTGTCCCCTCTTGTGGACACTGGAAGATTACATAAAATCTACTCTTAGTCTAAGAGAGGCAAGTCAAACAGTTCTTAATCATTATTATTTATGAATTTATTTATAAATGTACTCCATTGTAGACCATTGTACATCTCATGTGGAGATGAAACACTTAATCTGTCTCTGGTCATACACTTGATAGAGTAGCAGAGTTATCAGTGGCTGAATACGTGTTTGGAGAGGTTTAAGTATGTTCTGTGTAAGCTCTTTCCTAAGTGATGGACTCAGAAATGCGTGCAATTCTTATAAATACTCTCATGTGCTGTTTTAGTTTAAAAATTGTTGTCACATCAACTGTTCTAGCAATCTATTTCCTTACCTGTGACTGGCAACATTTGACAGTTTCTCCTGTTCATCATATGCTCGATGGCTGCCCTCTTGCCTCCTTGCCTGACAGAAAGGGCCGGTCAGAGAGAGGCTGCCCAGGTAGCTTTAGCAGTGGGGTCAGATGACCTGGGCTGGCCATCCCTATTCACCACTTTCTGGCCATGGGATCCTGGACACTCATCTGTTGCCTCTGAGCAGTAGTTTTCCTCATGTGTAAAATGGGGTACTATTGGCTCCTCCCCTTTGGGTTTTCCTAGAGATTAAATCAAATTGTCTCAGTAATTGCTGCCTGACACGGTGCCTGGCAGAGAGGAGGCCCCTACAACTAGCGGCACATGTCTCCGTCCCTGTGGGCCAGATGCTTAGGCGAGCTCCCCAAGGTACCTCTGGGCCTGGTTCTCATGTGACTGCTGGAGACTCGGGCCACTGGCTGAGAAAACCACGGCCCGCGGAGCCGTGTGGAGAGAGGCTTGGGCCACGCAGAGGAGGAAGCCAGAGGCACATCCGGTAACCAGACAGTCCTCACCCTGGTTTTCTCTCGGCTCCTCTCTGCCTGAGGACTCGGCCTCTCTCCGGCTCTGGCCACCATGTTCGAAAGCTGCTGGAGCTGGCTTCACCTTTCCCATGTCAGAGAAGTGTCCTGAGCATCAGTGTCAGGGTTGTACTTAGAGTTCCTTGGAATATGTGCGTGTAGAAATTCAAGACCCTCTTCCTGACACTTAATGCTTATTAACATCATATTTGCAGCCTTTGTCAGAATGTCTGCCTCACAATTTTCTTCAGGTTTCATCCTTTTAATCTTAGTAATGCCATGATTGTCAAGTGAGGGAGGTTTAAGGAGCTGCCTGACACAGCAGATGTGTCTTTAGCAGCATCCCCTGCTTCTGTTTGACCAAGTGTTTTCTGGCAGGAAAAATGGGCCCCCAGGTCATGATCCAGATCCTGGAAAGCCTGGGCCTTCGGAGAGCTGCTCTAGCTCCATGGGGATTTGTTATTGAGAGCCATGAACCCTCCTAGCCTTAGTCAAGTTCAACTCTTACTCTTGTCTTCCTGTCGCTTGGCCAGCAGAACTCTCCGCAGCAACTGCAGGTGGGTCATGACCAAGTTCTCTCTTCGGCCTTGGTGGGGCACATCAGCTTCCATGGCTATAAATTGAGGTTAGACTCAATTATTTCAAAGATGTGCTCTAGGTGAACGATGACGCGTCTATGATCTTTTCCTAAGGAAAGTTGTCTACTGAAGGTGGGTAAGCGTGGCACAGGGGACAGGGATCAGTTGATAGGGTCTCCATTTTACAGCTGAGGCTCTTTAGGCCCAGAGATGGTAGTCAGCTCTCCCAAGTCACATGGTGGGCGGGTGGCACAGTAGGGACAACAGGCCAGCCCTCCTGCCTGTTGTTGAAACTCCTAGCAGACTCTCATTCAGCTATGCTCGTTTTAACTTCTAAGCACAATTGCTTGTGTTTCATAGGGAAATCTAGAGGGCGAATAATTGTGAATTTTTGGAGTAGCAGATTTCATGAATACATTTAACTCAGCTTTATTTAGGCACACGGTTTCCTCACTCAGCTTCTCAATTTGGCAGAAATGAACATGCTCATTGACAGACTCCGAGGTAGAGGCTCCCAGGAGCGTATGCAAATAAGAAGTAAAAGTATATAAAGGAAAACGATGCTTAATCATCAGTATTTCAATATTCTGTCTTAGAAATTATCTATTGACTGCCCTTTAATAAACTCAATATGATATCAGTCCAAGGTTTTACATTATCAAAAAATCTTGAAAATTATCTTCAAGCTGACCTACCAAGAATCTTTGTGAGTACAGAAAAACAAAGTTGTTAAAATAGAGATTCAGTTTGGTTAACAGTAAATTTATGTATTTCATAATATGAAACTTAGAATAGATATAATACTAGTTTATGTGATCAGTATAAATTTATGTTTACGGAAAACATACCTAAGTAGTATATAAATGTTCACTCGCATTATACTTAACGTATAAATAAAAGAAGACTTAGTTATTTTCATTAAACCTACAGGATTAAAGTAGCCCCGTTTGTCAAAGATTTACATAAATTAGGTGAATTCGATGTCTTAAGAGTGCTGCAAGTTGGTTTCTGCTAGAATATATATGATTGAAGTGTAGCTCATTTAACGTATCATAGTTCAATTTACTTATTATCAAGGAAATTTGGAAATGTTCCATTTAAATAAGTAATTACATATGCCAATCACAGCCGAACTTCATGAATCTTAGAGCCTTTATAATCGAATAGCATTAACATCCAGAGGTAGAAAAACCTTAGACACTCACGCAGAAGTAAAGCATTTCTGAATTACAGACCCACAGACGTACGTGTAGAGAGAAATAGAGCTTTAGTTTTACAATTTCAGCCATGGGCAGGTATAAACCCAGACACCAAATCTCACCAGACCATATATCTAAAAGCTGTTGCCACCCCACGCGTTATGAAATTCTGAATTGGTTTGAATGGACAAATAGACGAAGAGTGAAAAACCAGATTCTCTGTTATCTTTCCCTAAACAGAGACTAGATCTCTATGGACCCGTTTATAGAGATCTCCAGGTGGTCAGATCCTAAAACTGAATTCTCAACCATTTTCTGCCAACAATGGGAATAACGTATCAGTTCCAATTGAACAAAAACAAGACAGTAACACAGAATTAGTACAGATGAAAATTAAAATAAAAACTAAATATTTAAATTAAAATTAGAAAAATTATATCGATGTTCTATTGGTGGTTTGGCATCACCTCGAAGAAAGAAGACACACCCGGGCTTTATCTGAGACCGAGGTACACTTTTCTGTATTTGAAGCTTACCTAGATCTGGCAGGGAAATTCATTGGACACATATGAATGTGACCTCCAAAACAGAAAACACATTTTCATAGATTTTCATGATACTCATACAGATATGAAGTGGAAATGTGTTGAAAGAATCGATTGTACTCGTGAGAGAATTGGCAGATACTGTCATCAATTCAAAGAGAACCCAAAGAACAAACATAGAAATATTGAAAAAGGATATTTAAATGTGCAACTGGCAGAAAAATTTATTTTATTACAGTGTGATAGGGGAAGTAAATGGACAGG
Source organism: Pteropus medius (assembly GCF_902729225.1). Lineage (NCBI taxonomy): Eukaryota > Metazoa > Chordata > Mammalia > Chiroptera > Pteropodidae > Pteropus > Pteropus medius. The sequence continues at coordinate 15,371,898 of NW_024340701.1, read as the reverse complement.
TACTAGATAAGGCATTCGGTATGTCAGTCAGTGACCTACAGCTGCAAAGGACAGTCTAAGGCTAGAATCAGATACTCTGGACTGGTGTCCCAAAGACAAGGCAGTATAGTGTTTCTGTTGGAGCATTTTTTTTCCCTAGACTTTTGAAATACAGAGAGTTCCCTGAAATAAATGGTAAAGTTACCAAGGAGACCAGGTTCCTATCATGGACATTTCTAGGCCAGTCCTGCTCAGGGCCCAGTGGACACCAGTGACATCACAAAGTCTGAGTTGTCACAAAGGCAGCTCCCTGACCAATCAGGGGCTGGAGCACAGGGATACAGCGGGCAGGAAAAATCAGTGGTATCTGGAGAGGCCCAGGCCGGCAAGACGATCCAGCTGGTCTGATTGGCAAAAGCTAGTCAACAATGTCCGGGGAAAGAAGACACCGGCCCACTCGCAGGCGTAAGAAGCACGCCCTCTCCCGCTCCATGAGAGCTGAGCTGCAGTTCCCCGTTAGCCGCGTGGATCGCCTCCTGCGAGAAGCTCCCGACGTCCAGCGCCTGAGCTGGTGCACGTCTGTTTTCTTCACCGGCATTCTGGAGTACCTGACGGCCAACGTCCTGGAGCTGGCGAGCAAGGAGGCCGTCAACCACCACAAGGTGCTCATCACTCCAGAACACGTGGAGAGGGCGCTGGACAACAGCCCCCTCAGCTCCATCTTTGAGGATGACACCCACCCTCGGGTGATGGGATGCCCTCAGCCAGGAAGTAGCGGTGATGCCTGGGTCCCAGAGCCTGGCGAGACCTCATCAAAAGCCCCATCTAGTCCCCAAAACTGCCCAAGACGGGGGAGGCCAGGGACCATCAGTACTTGCTATTAAAGTGTTTAAACACACGACCGTTTTCTTGACTCCTCTGTTTCTGTCATGCTGCATGGCAAGTGTCTATAAGACATCCAGGAGGAGATGTCTCACGGGGAATTGGAGGGTAGAAGGTGGGGTCAGCGTGGGATGCTGGACTCAGGGATTTCAGGGAGCAGTTTCTAGAGGTGGCAGAGTGGGGAGCGGCCCCAGTGGGAGTAGCTGGCCAAGGTCATGGGGGAGAGAAGACTTCCTCACTGGCTCTGAGCAAGTCAAGGCCTGGGAGGCCAGGAGGTTGGCGGGGGCCTGCCAGAATGATGGTGGTAACTGGGGGTGGTGCTGGGGCTGAAGACCTTGACCGAGACACCAGAGGCTTTATTCATGATAGGGAACATCTAACAGTAGGAGGTGATGGCAACGGCGTTGGGTGGAGAGGGTGACACAGAAGTTGGCATGAACTTGATGGGACGGGCTTCACATGAAGATTGAGGAGTGATGGGGAAACCATAAAGAAACAAACAGAAAAGGAATTATGGCCATGTTGATTTCATACTTTTTATACCCTGGCTCATTCCAAAAATAAATAAATAAATAATGAATTGAGACAGATTATTAGCTAGTGCTGTGTTGCTATTAGCTAGATCTGTAGTATAGATCCTTCTGTCCCCTCTTGTGGACACTGGAAGATTACATAAAATCTACTCTTAGTCTAAGAGAGGCAAGTCAAACAGTTCTTAATCATTATTATTTATGAATTTATTTATAAATGTACTCCATTGTAGACCATTGTACATCTCATGTGGAGATGAAACACTTAATCTGTCTCTGGTCATACACTTGATAGAGTAGCAGAGTTATCAGTGGCTGAATACGTGTTTGGAGAGGTTTAAGTATGTTCTGTGTAAGCTCTTTCCTAAGTGATGGACTCAGAAATGCGTGCAATTCTTATAAATACTCTCATGTGCTGTTTTAGTTTAAAAATTGTTGTCACATCAACTGTTCTAGCAATCTATTTCCTTACCTGTGACTGGCAACATTTGACAGTTTCTCCTGTTCATCATATGCTCGATGGCTGCCCTCTTGCCTCCTTGCCTGACAGAAAGGGCCGGTCAGAGAGAGGCTGCCCAGGTAGCTTTAGCAGTGGGGTCAGATGACCTGGGCTGGCCATCCCTATTCACCACTTTCTGGCCATGGGATCCTGGACACTCATCTGTTGCCTCTGAGCAGTAGTTTTCCTCATGTGTAAAATGGGGTACTATTGGCTCCTCCCCTTTGGGTTTTCCTAGAGATTAAATCAAATTGTCTCAGTAATTGCTGCCTGACACGGTGCCTGGCAGAGAGGAGGCCCCTACAACTAGCGGCACATGTCTCCGTCCCTGTGGGCCAGATGCTTAGGCGAGCTCCCCAAGGTACCTCTGGTCCTGGTTCTCATGTGACTGCTGGAGACTCGGGCCACTGGCTGAGAAAACCACGGCCTGCGGAGCCTTGTGGAGAGACAGGGTTGGGCCACGGAGTGGAGGAAGCCAGAGGTACATCCGGTAACCAGACTGTCCTCACCCTGGTTTTCTTTCGGCTCCTCTCTACCTCGTGACCCATTTCTAATAACTAATTAATTTTTATGAATCTGTTTATGCTGATAGTTTTAACACAATCTCTCTTCTTCAACGTAATAGTAAAGCCATAATTTAAAACAATTCTGATGAAAGCCAAAAAGTTAATATCAAGAGTGTTGATATGTGGCCTTATAACTAGATTTAATGCAGTAGTGGCTTACGAAAGTTATCACCGTCCTCCTCCACTATTTGCCCTCTCTCTGGAGCACTGTTTTTGTATTTCCTCCAAAATTCCTTCTCAAGAAACAAGATAAGAGAAAAGCAGGTCACTATCATAGAATAAAGCAGCAATATCAAATATCTGAGTTCAGTTAACATAATAAACAAAAGCCAAAAGCAGATTGGTTGCTTGAAACGCTTTGCTACCTCTAATTTTTATGACTTTAAATTACAAATAAACGTTTGTGCTCATTCTAGGTTCTTCTTCTTATCGTCAGTCGGAACTCATGCTTTTTTTTTTTATTTGTAGGTATTTACATTTCACTATGACATTTCATAGGTTCAAGGATGGAATGAGGTCATTCCCTTTCCCCGACTATAACAATAAAAATCCTTTAAAATTGTCTTTCAAAAATTATTTTCCATGTCCAGCTATAAAGTTCTCATGACTGATCCCATCATCATTAATAGTATGTGCTCCTTTAGGCTGTTGTCAGCTTTCTGGACTCACACGCTTTATGGATGAATGTCTTATTTTTTAATGTTTCTTAAAACCATGGGGTTCCCTTCTACCAGACATTCTTCCCCAAGCCCTTCTCCACCTCCAAAGTATACATATGCTGATTGAATGTTATAATAACATATTGCCCCTAGTAGAAAGCTCAGGCTAGTGAAGAAATTGTGTTAGATTATTTCCAAATCTAGACTATAGTTCTCAAAGACATGTTCTCTGGTAGTTCAAACATTTAATTTATTTTTTTTGATGGGGGCAGCATATTGAAAAGATAAAAAGGAAACCTGGCCCAATTGCCAACTATGAGATCTGAGCTAGTTACTCTTTTTAAGCCTTAGTTTCTCCACCTGTAATACTGGATAATACTAATCTGTCTGATAGTCTGTCTGGGCATCATGTGACATAATGTATATAACACATCTAATTAAGTCCCTGGCATATAAATACTCAATTAGTAGTGATTATAATTAATTTTTGTACATCATAATCATGTCTCTGCTTTAAGTGGACTGATTAATCTGTACCATACCTTAGAACAAAGACCACCCCCAATCCCATTGCTATTGGTTGTATTTTCAATGCTTTCACTTAGCCAATAATTACTTTTCTTATAATCCTATTCATTGGTAGGCACCGCAGGACACTGATATTTTAATATTTCACATCAAGGAAGTGATCCCTTGGAATTCAGCTTGGAAAAAGTAGAATTGAGGGTTAGGTCATTATCCAAATGGGCAAATAGAGTTAGACTGGGCCAGCCATTACAATCTCAGATATTCTATGGGGGCACAGCATTAACCGAAATCTATGAATGTGGTGGAAAGTAAGACTTTGGGCACTAAAACTGATTGTTTTATAGGCCTATATTATATTTACTTATATAAATTAGTCATACAGACTTTTAAAGTACTCTGTGGGCTTAACAATGAACCAAAGTCATCAGTATTCCACCCCTGAATTACCTCTCCTCTAAGGTACATTATTATTCTAAAACATTCTGTAATTCTAAGATAAATTTGGGCATGTTATAAGAAATATTGTATGATTTACTAAAGAATATGTAGAAAGTTACAATGAATTGTACTAAAATAGCACGTAGAGATATGTTTCAATGTTAAAATAAGCCAGACGTAGAAAAATTAAACCCCATATACAGCATTTACTTTAGGAAGTACCAAAAAACTGAAACTCCTTAAATGACTAATTTCTTTCACTAATATTAAAACTTTAACCACAGGCAAAATCTCATGAAATATAGATTTATGAAGCTTTTTTGAACAATAAAGTTTTCTTCCAAAAATGTACATGATTGAGATTTTAAGTAGTCACTTTTAGAATTATCAACTTTATTTTTTTTGGATTATAAAGTCAAATATATTAATTATGTAAAAATTTTCTAATGCAGAAACATATAAAAAGAAAAAGCACTTGCTTTTTAATCACTACTAACACTTTGGTTTACATCATTTAAAAAACGTTTTATCTCTATTCGTTCTCCGTGCTATTCCACACAAATTGCATCCCTACATACAAAGACTCTTTATATAAATTTGTATTCAAACTGTACAAAGTTGGAATCAAAGTCTAATTACCTACCCAGTATCTCATACATAGTCCACTTTTTAAATCTCTAGATAAGACTTCCTTCTTCCCAGTCTCTCAAATCACTGCTTTTTTTCTCTTTTCTAACTTATCTATAAATATTCGAATAGATAAATATTCTTTCAAAATGATTATATAATACTAACCATATATAAACATATAAAAGTGCTCATATATTACCACATCACTTTGGAGTAGTCAATCATCAATAATGTACATGAAAATGACTTTTTTTTGTATGTTTGACTTGTACAATTCAATTTCTCTCTCTTCTTTGTCATGCTGGGAAATCAAAGATCTACTATCACCCTACTTTCCTTGCCCACACACACAAAAAAAAACTTTAAAGGAAACATACTTTTATTTTGACAGGTTAAAAACAAAGCTTAGATAAAATGGAATTACAAAACCAAACTTTTAATTTATAGTAACTCAATTTATCCACAATCAACTCAATTAATTCACCCTTGATAATGAAGGTATTAATTATCATCCTCACTTGCAGATGAAGAAATGGAGGCTCAGAGAGGTTACCTAATAATAAACCCAGGGCATTTAACACATAAATGTTGGAACTGGGATTTGAATCCAAGAGTCCTGGCATCAGAGCAAACCAAAAAGCAATCTTCCTTGATATGTAAGACATTTTGAATCTGTCTGGCTACTTTCCTAGAAAATTCAATTTTCCTATCATGTTAAATGTATAGTCAAAAGTGAGCTGGCTCATTTTACAGATTAAAGATTTTCAATTAAAGTAATAATAATCTGAATAATAAGATATTAATAAACTTATTTTTTTGGGAAATAGACTTCTTTTTTCAAGTGAGATCAGCAGATCAGATGAAAATTCACTTGAAACCAATACTAATGTTATAATTATCATTCAAACAAATAAACTCAGGTTATGTCACTGTAAACCATTTAGTTCTTGATCTTACTGAAAGCAGCTAAAAGAACAATGATGTCAAGATAATAGAGCTGTGCTTTAGAGGAAATGAAAATTAGTGGTTAACATGCTCACAGTGGCACAAAATTATATGTGCCTAATCAGGTGCTTCTATAAGCATTAAATCACATTTTTACAAGAATCTTAAAGTACAATGTAAAAGATTTTTTTAATAAAGATAAAAATCTTTAATGGGTCTCAGTAGTTTTCTATCAGACTAAAATTACACAAATGATAAACATAATCTGAAGCTACCAGAGATGTCGTGAGGGGTACATGTTTCATCCAGTAAGTGGGTTTTAGAACAAAATTCAGTGTATACAAGAATCTATCAAAAATATTCATTGCCCTCTTGTAAAATGATTTTTCCGTTTTGAATTTTTTTTCACAGCTGTTTCTTATTAGAATTTGAGTGACTCAAGACCTGAAAGATCCTATTCATAATTTGGAATAGAGCTGAGAATGTTTTACAATCTTTTATTAATTAGCTCAGAATCAACCTAATAACCTAGTGAAGTTTGGACGTAGGTTATGTTCTCAGTGATTTTGTGTTGCTGAGGAGGGCCCAGTGACATCTATATCCAGCACTCACATGGCTTCCCCCTTTCCTTGGACAAGCATGACACGAAACAGAAGGAAAGATTGTAGCAGAAGAGGTACTAAAACCACAACCATAACTCAAAAAGCTGCCTATTATTTTTTTTGCAAGATGGCACACAACTTAACGTAAAGTAAAACCTTTTTAATTTAGATGTAATTTTTGGAAGTGTTAAGATTTGTATTCAAGACACTTAGGTGAAACCAATCAAGTAAGGAGGACTGGTAGCTGTCTTGGTGTAAGGGGCAATTGGAAGAATCTCAAGTCTCAAAGTATCCCTAGGGACCAGTATGTAAAATTAACTGTTAAAAATTCATTATTTCACATTGCTAAGGAGCAAAAAAGCAAAGTACAGGGTCCTATTTATTATACTATTTAGATAAGGGTGCTATACATCTATATAAGCTTTTATATACATTAAACAGGTGTTTGTGAGGATATGCAGAAAACTTCTAAGGAGGTTACCTTTTAGAAGGTGAAGAAGATTGGGAAACTGAGGAATAATTTTAGGAACAAGGCTTCATCATAAATTGTCATATATGTTTTGATTTCTGAACTTCGTGGATGTAGTAATTTCGAAACTTAAAACAACAAAATTCATTCTTTCAGAAATATGAACAGTTATAGGTAGTCCTTTCTAGAACCCTGGCTATGAATTAAAGGTAAAGAAAACAGCAGGTTTGAGATGAAGATGAGATTTAGGGACCTGTGTGCTTAGTGAACATCGAAGGGGAAATAGGTCATTCAGGGCTGAGTACAACAGAGAGAGCTTGGACTCTGGGTCTAAGGACCTGGAAGGGACATACAAATACCATGCACAAACATAACTGCCAATTATTTATAAAACTGGAATAGTTTTATAACTCACAGGTCTATTGCTTAAATGAAATCACCTATGCAATGTGGATCATATAGTCCCCCCAAATGAGATGACAGAAGATCAGAAACCATGCAAAGACATTACCTCCTCTCAAGCCAGATGATTCTGATTCCATCACTTACTCTATGTGTGGTTTCATACTGGTACTACTCTGAAATCATTTATTCAGATGTAAAATAGGGAAGATCCATATGACGATGTCTGGTAAGAACCAGAAACAATACCTTGCATACAGCATGTACTTTGCAAATACTGGTTATTTAAAAACAGGAGGAAAAGATGGATTTAATTTTGAATACCTTCTCCTTGTAGTTTTCTTATATCTGTTAGGTATAAGAATCATAACTAACAATGTCCACAAAGGAGTTTGAGCATTAGGTTTAACTATATTTATTTATCAAGAAGCAAGGGGTGGGGTGGGGAGGAAATGTCATAGTTTATGCCTCTGGCTCAATTATAACAGGCCTCTACACCGGGTTCTGCACTTCTCTTGGCCTTATCCTAATGGTTAAACAGTTGCTTCCCTAGTACCAGGCATCATATCCTCATACCAGTATCACAATCAGAATGACAAGAATTGAGGCAAAATGATTTCTTTTCACAAAACTCATCATTTTATCAGGCAAGTAAAATTTTATCAAAAATCCAAGGTATTTCTATAGCTTTGCTCAGTCACGTAATCAACCGTATTATCAGGAAAGACTATAAAAATAAGCATCCTGAAATAGGAAAACCACTTTCATGATTGATTCAGACTAATTCTTATTTGTGCTGAGGAACAATACACATTTTCACTCTGAAAATTTCAGTGTTCTCATAGAAAGGGTGAAATGGCTGTTGGATTAGTAATCAATAGTGTCTGCCATATTCTCTTCATTGAGATAATGGATTAAATCGTTAGCATCTTAGACTAAATTAATTCAAGCAATTGCTTTCTTTTCTGCCAAAGGGTTTTGGTAGGGGGAAATTGATGGTAAAACTGCAATGGACAACTGGACATATAAAATGTTAAAAATATTTGGCAGTTTTAGGTGAATTTAGGGCCTGTAACTATAGACACGGGTCAAGAAACGTTTCAGTAAAAGACAAAATAGTAAATATTTTAGGCTTTGTGGGACACATGGACTCTGTCCCACCCACTATCTGCCTTTGTAGTGCACACCCAGCAATAGGATATATGTAAATAAGTGGTCATGTTTCAGTTCCAATAAAATTTTATCACAAAAACAGATGGTGAAAATCACAGCAAGTTATTTTGTGGATATCAACAAAATTATTCAAAAGTTGGTGTAGAGAGGCAAAAGACCCAGAATAGCCATCATAATATTAAAGGAGAAGAATAAAGTTGGAGAATTGAACTACCTGACTTCAAGGCTTTCTGTAAAGCTACAGTAATCAAGACAGACAGTGTGGTATTGGTGAACAAACAGCTAAATATTTCAATGGAACAAAATAACCCAGAAATAGAACCATATAAATATAATCAACTGATCTTTGACAAAGGAGCAAAGATAGTCTTTTCAACAAATGGTTCTATTTGTTGAACAACTAGATATCCACATGCATCTAGACACACACTTTATACTCTTCAGAAAATTTAACTCAAAGTGGATCATAGACTTAAATATTAAATGCAAAATTATAAAACTCCTAGAAAATAAGAAAGAGAAAACCTAGATGACCTTGTATATGGTGATGACTTTGTAGGTACAACACCAAAGACATGGTCCATGAAAGACATAATAGATAAACTGGATTTCATTAAAATTAAAAACTTCTGCCCTGCAAAAGACAATGTTAAGAGTGAGAAGACAAGCCACAGACTAGAAGAAAATATTTGCAAAAAACACATCTTATAAAGGACTATTATCCAAAATATACAAAGAATTCTTAACAATTAAAAAAAACGTGATTTTTAAAATAGGCCAAAGACCTGAATAGATATTTCACCAAAGAAGATATAAAGATATGATATAAAGCATATGAAAAGATGCTCAACATCATATGTCATCAGGGAAAGACAAACTAAAACAACGATGAGATACTATTACATAGCTATTGGAATGGACAAAATTCAGGGCACTGACAACACGAAATTCTGATTAGGATATGGGGTGAAAGAAACTCTCATTCATTGCTGGTGGGAATGCAAAATTGTACAGCCAGTTTGGAAGACAGTCTGGTGGTTTCTTACAAAAATAAACACATTCTTACCACATAATACAGCGATCATGCTCTGGTAATATTTAAAGGAGTTGAAAATTTATGTCCACACAAAAACCTGCATGCAGATGTCTATAAAAGGTTTATTCACAATGGACAAACCTCGGAAGCAACCAAGATGTTCTTCAGTAGGTGAATGGATAAATGTGGTACATCCAGACTATGGAATATTAATCTGCTCTAAAAAGAAATGAGCTTTAAAGCTATGAATAGACATGGAGGCAACATAAATGCATATTACTAAGTGAAAGAAGCCAATCTGAAAAGGCTACACACTGTAAATCCAACTATATAGCAGTCTGGAAAAGGCAAAAGTATGGAGATAGTAATCAAAACAGTATGGTATTGTCATAAAAACAGACACATAGGTCATTGGAACAGAGAGCCCAGAAATAAACCCACACATACATCGTCAATTAATTTACAACAAAGGAGCCATGATTATACAATGGGTAAAGAATACTCTCTTTGGTAAATGGTGTTGGGAAAACTGGACGGCCACATGCAAAGAAATGAAACTGAACTACTATCTTATACCATACACAAAAATCAACTCAAAATGGATTAAAACTTTGAATGTAGGACTTGAAACCATAAAACTGCTAGAAGAAAACATAGGCAGTAAGCTCCTTGATATTGGTCTTGGCAATAATTTTTTGGATATGGCACCAAAAGCAAAGGAAGCAAAAGCAAAAATAAACAAGTGGCCCCACATCAAACTAAAAAGCTTCTGCATAGCAAAGGAAACCATCAACAAAATGAAAAGGCAACCTATTGAATGCAAGAAATTATTTGCAAATCATATAGCTGATAAAGGGTTAATTCCAAAATACATAAAGAATTCATACAAAATAACAAAAGAAACAATTCAGTTTAAAAATGGGTGGAGGATCTGAATAGACATTTTCCCCCAGAAAACAAACAGATGGCCAACAAGAACAGGAAAAGGCATTCAACATCAATAATCATTAGGGAAATGAAAATTAAAACCACAATAGGATATCACTTCATACTTATTATCAAAATGACAGGAAATAACAAGTGTTGGCAAGGTTGTGGAGAAAAGGGAACCCTCATACATTATTGGTAGAAACATAAATTGGTGCGGCCACTGTGGAAAACAGTATGAAGGTTCCTCAAAAAATCAAAAGTGAACTACCATATGATCTAGCAATTCCACTTCTGGATATTTATCTGAAATAAATGAAAGCAATAACTTGAAAAAATATACACACCTCATGTTCATTGCAGCATTACTTATAATAGCCAAGACATGGAAGTAACTTAAGTGTTAATCGATGTATTAGTGGATAAAGAAAATGTGATATATATTCTATATATATCACATATAATATTACAATATAATAATGGAATGTTACTCAGCCATTAAAAGAAAAACATCTTGCAATTTGGGACAATGTGGGTGGACATTGAGGGCATTAATGGTAAATAAAATATGTCAGACAGAGAAAGACAAATACCATATGATCTCACTTATATGTGGAATCTAAAAATAAAATAGCCAATAACAATGAAACCCAAAACTGTCCTCATTGATACAGAGAACAGATTAGTAGTTACCAGAGCAGAGGCAGATGTTGGAACGGTATGCAAAATGGGTAGTGGTCAAAAGGTATCAAATGCCAGTTATAAGTCATAGGATGTAATGTACAGTATGGTGACTATAGTTAATAATACTATATTGTATACTTGAAAGTTCCCAAGAGGGTAAATCTTAAAAGTTCTCGTCCAAGAAAAAAAATGGTAACTGTGTGGTGATGGATGTTAACTAGACATACTGTGGTGATTATTTCACAAGATATACAAATATTGAATGATATACATTGAAACTAATGTTATATGTCAAATATATCTCAATTTTTAAAATATGGAGACAGTAAAAAGTACCAGTTTGAGAGGGGAGAAAGGAAGAATAGGTGGAGCACAAGGCATTTTTAGGGCAGTGAAACTACTCTGTATGATATTATAATTATGGATACATCATTATGCATGTCCAAATTCATAGAATGTATAGTACTCAGAATGAACCCTAATATAAACTGTGGCCTTTAGGTGATTATGATGTATGAATGTAGGTTCATCAATTGTAACAAATTTACCACTCTGGTGTGGGGAGTCACTTATGGACATGTGAAAACGTATAACAAGGAACAAGGATATTTGTGTACTTGGCAACAATGTAAGAAGTTGAGATTGTAAAGCGCTGGGAAAAACCGGGAGGTAACTGTTCACATAGCAATCACTGCACATTCCTTGCTACAGTTTAGCAGAGAGTTCTGAGTTGTGAGAATCTCATTGTTCTACTAGATAAGCAATCTGGCTAACCTTGGTTCTTGACTACTGTCTTTCTTATTGTAATGTTATAAATAGTGTGTTCTAAATAAACTCGGGGACACAGACACGGCTTGATTCTGTGATCCCTCCTGCAATTCTGTCTGTCTTCTTTCTTTTCCTCAGTCCATGCTCCCCCTTTCAGGTACCCTCAATTACTTCGTCGGCTGGCTTCCGACAAGTGGCGCCCGAACAGGGACCTGAACATGGGGGATAACAGCTAGGACGTGCCGCAGAGTAAGGCGTGCGCATGCGGAATCTGGGGACCTAAGAGTCCTGTAGGCGGCCAACCGTAAGTACGCAGGAGTATTGTAATATAGAAACTGAAACAGAAACTTAAAGAAGTAAAAATGGGCCAAGAAAATAGCCGGCTGCTTTTTGTAAATATGCTTAAAAATAGACTTAGAATAAGAGGGGCCAAAGTGGGCCAACAACAATTAACTAAGTTTTTGCAATTTGTAGAAGAAGTATGTCCCTGGTTTCCAGAAGAAGGGACTGTAGATTTAGAAACCTGGAAAAGGGTAGGACAAAAGTTACAAGACTATTATGATGCCCATGGGCCGAGTAAAGTGCCAGTGGATACTTTTGGATTATGGACATTGATAAGGGATTGCTTAGATCCCAGGCATGAGAGAAATCAATGGCAGGAACAAGGCAAGGATGCTTTTACTGGCCCTGAGGCTCCACCTAATCCTGATATTGCACCCACTGCTCCACCGCCTCCTTTTACTTCCCTCTTTTTTGATGAGAATGAGGAACCTTTAGATCCAGGAGATACTGCTCAGTTAGAGGATGAGACAGCTAAATATCATGAGGAAGAAGAGGTTGAACAATTAAAACAGAAATTGGCTAATTTGTCTTTGCAGATGCAAAAGCAGGCCATGGGGCCTCAGCCCTTAAAAGTGCCAATTTTTAAAGTTCCTCAGGATCCACCGAGGTCAGGGGGAAGGCTGACTCCAACTATAATTGCAGGGTTAGATCCCCCTCCTGTGAGTTTTGCCCCTGTTGGACCAACTGGCACACCCCTTTGGATTAATCAGAAACCAATGCCTCAAACAGGGTTACAACAAGGGCTGCAGCAGGCTGCTTCACGGCTTTTAGGGAACCTAGAAGCCAGTTCTCTGCTGGTAAAACAGCTGGCTTATGAAAATGCAAATTCTGCCTATCAAACAACAATCAGACCCTTTAGAAAGAAAGGAGACTTAAGTGATTATGTTAGGTTGTGTTCTGACATAGGGCTGTCATATATGAAGGGACTTGCTGTGACTGCTGCCCAGCTGGGAAAGTCCATGCAGGAAATGTTATCTGACTGGTTGAACAAACATGGCAAAAAGATGCCGTGATGCCCTCAACCCGGTTTCTCCACAAATTCTTTCTCATGCTCAAAAAACTGAATTTCTGATGCTCAAAACCAATCAACATGGCCCCGACCTGGTATTAATATGGGGACGAGGGCATGTTTGTGTTTTTCCACAGGATGCAGAAAATGCCAGGTGGTTGCCAGAGAGGTTGGTCCGTTTGGCCGCTCCACCAGACACCCGGCGGGATGACCCTAACCTTGATCTTGCTGAGCCTGGCGATGACAGCTGAAGGTGCAGTTTACTGGACATACTTTCCTAACCCACCTCTCTTACATCCGACCGTATAGCAAGGACCAGATGTCATTGTGAAAGTGAACAACACATCGCTGCTGGACATGCCATCTATGAGGAGGGTGATTGGACTAATTGTTGCAGGAATACTTGCTATTGTATTTCTTATAGCTACTGCTGCCACCACTGCGGTGGCTCTCTCACAAACTGTACAAACTGCTCATTATGTCAATGATTTGTCTAGAAATGTTACTTTAGCATTGGGAACACAGAAAAATATAGATAGAAAATTAGAACAAAAGTTAGATGCTCTGTATAAGACAGTGGAATACCTGGGTGATGAAATCCAGGGTCTAAAAATTAGATCTCAACTAGAATGTCATGTAAAGTATCATTGGATCTGTGTCACATCTAGAAGATATAATGAGACCAGTCATGACTGGGATCGAGTAAAATATCATTTAAAAGGCATATGGCACAATGTTAATGTATCCTTAGATTTAATTAACCTGCATAAAGAAATACAAGGACTTAAAAATGCTAAACCTCTACAATTTGACGCTGATAAATTGTCCACTGAATTTTTGGATCACCTTAAGGGCCTTGTCCCCTCATGGTCTTCCTTCTATCAGCTAGCTGCTTCTGTTTTGACTATAGGAGCCTATGTAATTGTTGTTTTGTGCCTGCTTCCTTCTCTACTGAAATACTTCATTAGTGCTATGTTAAAACTTCAGGCCAACCTACATCATGTAAGACTTCGAAATACGGCTTAAAAGATAGACATCTCCCTCCCGCGGGGGCTGGTAGTCAAAGACGGGTAAGACTCCCTCAGAGACTGGACAACCTAAGACAGGGCATGCATGATGGAACGCACGTACCGATGACGGGTAAGTTCCAGATCTGGTGAGGGGATCACCTAAGACAGGCACAGTCACCTTGCGCCAGAACCAGGAGGGTTTGGGCATTTAAAAAATAAAAAAGGGGGAGATGTGGGGAGTCACTTATGGACATGTGAAAATGTATAACAAGGAACAAGGATATTTGTGTACTTGGCAACAATGTAAGAAGTTGAGATTGTAAAGCCCTGGGAAAATCCGAGAGGTAACTGTTCACATAGCAATCACTGCACATTCCTTGCTACAGTTTAGCAGAGGGTTCTGAGTTGTGAGAATCTCATTGTTCTACTAGATAAGTAATCTGGCTACCCTTGGTTCTTGACTACTGTCTTTCTTATTGTAATGTTATAAATAGTGTGTTCTAAATAAACTCGGGGACACAGACACAGCTTGATTCTGTGATCCCTCCTGCAATTCTGTCTGTCTTCTTTCTTTTCCTCAGTCCATGCTCCTCCTTTCAGGTACCCTCAATTACTTCGTCGGCTGGCTTCCGACACTCCCCCAAGGATAATAAGTTGCTTAGAACTTTGTAAACAGGTGTCTCCTTTTCCAGCTCACTCTACCTACCGACCCCAGAACTTACAGGAAAAGAAATGAAATCAGCATTCTATCCTGTTTAACCTAGCATGCATTGCAACTCAATGGCAAGAGAATGCTAGATTTTTATTCTTTTCTTTGCTAAAGAATGGAAGTACAGTACTGAAAGACCAAGAAGATTGGTCCTTTTACTTCAAAATATTGAGAAAAGAGACTAGGAGAAGAAAGACCTCCACTTAAGTACCTTGCAACCCAGCTAGAGACTAACACATGGGAAAGGGCTACACATCTGAATGAACATTTGAGAAAAAGGGAAACTGATGTAGGTAGGATGGGCTGGTAGGAAAAGTCATAGAGGTGGGACTTTGGATTAATACGGACCGGCATAGAGGAGGAGGGAGAGCACAGAAAGCAGGGGTGAAGGGTGTTGGGACACACCCCATTCCGCTCGTTCACTGCACCACAATTTACACATACATCCTCTTGGTCAGAAACGTATTTTTAATTTCTTGATCCCTAGCACCTTGGTTTCACTCTAATTGTCTCCTTTCATTTAATCTCAATAAATCACAACTCGTCACTATAGAAAACCTGGACCTATTATAGAGAAAGATTTAATGCTGTGCTGAAATCTTCTCTTAAATAAAAACAAAAAACTGACTCGCTCCACCATATTTCTCCCCAGAAATGAAAACATTTATAAAGGTTTCTTTAACTACTGAGGGTAGAAAAAAATGTTTATCACTCTGTTTAATCCCCACAGACTCAGTGACCAGGCTGTCAAGGAGGCCCCCAAACTTCCTGTCTCCATAGATGTGATCCTCTGAAAGTAAAATTAGTCTTCCTTGGCTGAACGTGCTCACTGCTCTTCAAATGTGTACACTTCATCCGGGTTGTTATAAATAAATCGTGTCTTGATTTAGGACACGTCAGCTACCGTTGCTATTTCAGTGCAGCCTTAGCAGTCTAAGCTTTCACCACAGGTAGTGTTTATAGGAAAGAAAATAGTAGTGCAGGACTGAGCACTTACCAGTCCCGAAGCTCTCCTCCCCACAAAGGGACAGTTTGCTTGCATCCATCAAATTCCCAAAAAACTTCCAACCAGTTGGGGTCTCATACAAAGCGATCTTTGTAGCATTAGCCACCCTTCAAAGGCATGAAATCAAAGTTACATCACAGCAGGACTGTTAGCACAGCCATGAGAGAGATGGAAAATATCAACCATTGTTGTAATCAAGGGTCCCACTTAGCATTGCTCAGAGGTACACATAACTCTAAGATTGGTGGAAAAGCATAAGAGGAAACTGGTGCACAATGGGCTATTATATGTGGAGTCAGAGGAGAGGGTAGAAGAGGAAGAAGACGGAATTAATTCAGATCACTGAGTTTAATATTTTAGGAGAAACAACAGTAGCAAAACTTGCAAGGCTGTTTTTTGGGCTGTTTAAAACCAGTGTTTTGAATAAATGCTGCAACTATAACCATTCTATAAAGAACAAAAGAATGATGTTTTGATGCACTTATGATCACAGAATCATAGAATATGGGGATCTAGGAGGTCAGCATTTTGCAGAGAAGGAAACAGGGCCCAGACGTTATGTGATCAGCCCAAGGTCACACTGCCAGGATGACCAGCTGCCTGCTATTTGTCTCCCCAGTCAATGCTTCTTTCATTTTGCCAGAAGGCCCCACAAAGACAGTGCCCAGTGGGCTCTCCCACTGGTAGCACACTGATTCATGGTCCCCTGCCCCATGCAACACAACCTTTACTTCTCCCTATATATCTTCAGACTGCTTAAAACCTTACAGTGACTTTTTTCAGGTCCCTTTCCCTTTGAACAGGAAAAGTTCTAAACATTTCACTTATTGTTTTTAGTGAGACTTGCTTTCCAGAATGATTGCCTAGCAAATCGATGTCATGCTAGCAAAACAATATCATGTTTAAATTCTAAAACCTGAGGGAAATTATAGCTATGATTTTGAAAACTGTGAAAGTACAATAAACTTTCATCTGGATAATGAGGTATTTACACTGTGATTCGATATTTGGATTACCAATTTTTCCAAAAGTTGGAATTAAACTGGTCTTGGATGACACAGAGGTACTTAAGGACCTGATAGGTCTAATACACAACAGCATGACCACAAAACAGCCCATGACTTCAGATGGAAGATGCAGAGGCAGAAGCCCCAGGTTCTGATTCTAGCTGATTTAGCTGTGGGGTTCTGAACAAGACTGCTCACTTGTCTCTTGGTTTCCTCTTCTTTAAAATAAGGATTGCCGTGAGGATCAACTGAGATGGTGAATGTAAAAAAGTACCATGTAAACTACAAACAACTGTATAAATATTAGTCATTATTTTCTTGTTAGCTGAAATGAGGTGAGTACTAATTCTGTAACACAGACACGCACACCTGTAATAGGAAACTATTACATGGCCCAGTGCTTGAGAGCAAAGGTTCCGGGTTCAAATCCTAACTCAGCCATATACTAGCTGCATGACTCTGGGTAAGTTACTTAACTTCTTTATCCCTTTTGATTTCCCACCTTTAAAGTGGGGTATATGTAGCATTTACCCCCATGGGATTGGTTTGAGAATTACATGAATTAAAACATATAAAGTACTTAGTGCCTAGCACCAGGTAATGGTCAATAAATATTAGTTATTATTATAAGAGCCTAGATCTGTACATTGTGCTTTCCTACCTGGCTTTGACCTTTTATTCATTCATTTGTTCTTTATGCATTCAATCAGCAAACATTTATTGGGCATCTAATGTGTTCTAATTAATATTTTCCCCAGTTGGTCGTCATTTGTTATTTTTTACTTATATTTTTCAATTGCTTTAGGTGTGATCTCATAAGCTACCTTAAAGCCTTCATAAGTGAATAAACAAATAAGCAAATCAGAGATATCAACTGTTTGCTGTCCCTGTGTCCTTTCTTCCTCATAAAAACGGAATGTAATTTTTTTAACTATTTGAGCTTTCAATTTATTTACACTTTCAATAAATGAACATTTACTGTGTCTGTGTGTGCATGGGTATCAGTGAGGGATGGATGAGGAATGTTTCTTTGAAAGTTCTTTTGAAATGCTGATCTTACTTCCTACTGCTCTTTCACCCAAACTCTGTGCACATGCTAAAGGAAAGTGGTTTTCTAGGATGATGTCTTGATTACAGTGGAAGAGCCATCCATTCATTAACAGTCAATTGCTCGTGTTTTTAAACTGTGTGTGTGTATCCCCTACTCTCTGTGTACCAGGCACACTATTGTCAGGCAGAGTTTAGGATGGTGAATAAGTCAATCTTTTCTCTATGGAAGTTTACAGACTAGCAGGGCAGACAGTCAAGTACGTGAGTTATTAGAACACAATGTGATACGTGCTAGGATAAAAGAATTGCAGGGGGCTAAGGGATCGCAGAAAGGTTACATCCAATGCAGAAGAAACTTCCCCCATTCATTCATAAAATAAACATTTATTAGCACATACTAAGCATCAGATGCCGTAGCTAAAATGGGAGGAAGAGTATTCCAGGCACAGAGAAGGGCCTGGTGAGGGCCAAGGGTATGGGGAGACTTACCGATCCAGGGCACCACTGGTGGGCATGCTGCGTGCAAAGCCACGGACCCCAGTTTGCTGGAAATATGGAATGCTGAAGATGTTGGCAGCAATGACAGCCACAGAATCTGAAGGGTTCACAAAGAACCCATGCTTGCCCAGAATCATGTTTCGATCCTTTGGGAGAAGGGGGATTCAAAGGAAGATCTTTTAATCAATCTGTGGAAATCAAACTATCTTACATGGCATGGGGTGGGGGGTGGGGGAAGTTATAAAATTTTAAATCGTGAAACTTAAAACTGATATATTTATTCATACTGGGTTCTAAACACTGGATTTTGTTTCTGATGGATCTGTACAATACCACTAGGCCAAAGTACCTCCATGCCAAAGAGCTAAAACTGTTTTCAATTAAAGTACAAACACAAACTCCTTCTCAACAAAATACTCTGTTCTCCCTCGAGGTCAGCTGACTTTAACCTCCCAGACCTTTTCCAAACTCTGGAACCAATCACCTCTCTCCCAGAGGAGAGGAGAGATCGAAACAAGAGGAAATGTCGGCTGTTTACATAGTTTGGTAGGTCTATCAGGCATTCTTCGAGGAACAAAGCAGATTTCTTCAAAGAAGGACTTCTAAATCCATTTGGTGCAGGACCCAACAAAATATGCTCCTACCTTCTCTGCTTCCTTGGTGTCTGGTATACAGCAAGTACTCAAGTAACTCAGAATATGGAAGAAAGAAACTCCCATCATGCACTGCCTCAGAAAGATGCATTACAAAACAATGTCTGCTAGGGACCTTTTTAATTTCTCCAAATTCTGATATGAGAAAATTAATTTCTTAAGAAACAGTGAAATCCAGCTGATTTTAAAGAACAATGGCAATCACAAAAATATTTTTTCAACGAGGTAAACGTGTTGTAGAGCTTACTATCTCTGAGATACCAAGGAAACAACCTAAAACACATCTCCTCCTTGTCTGTTACATATTCACCAATGTAAATGTAAAAACAGCCTGTTTACTAAAAATATTAATATAGAAAAGGAATAAAAGGTTAGTTCTCTCATTATAGTTCGATCGTTTCAGTAACATGGATGAATGAGTGAATGGGTATATTACAAGTCCAGAGACTGAATAAATAGCTAGCTACTAGTTGAGAGTAGAAATCCATCTGAGGATGTGCATCTAGAGCCCAACTAGCTCATAAGTCAATAGTCATTAGATCATAACCAGGCCCTAATCACCCTGCCACTCTAGCAAACATGAATGTCTGAAATTAAACATATGGGTTATTTTTGAGAACTCTTATTTCTGTTCGAGAGAGCCTCCTAATAATTTAGCCCTGACCCCAGGTACAAAGAGAGATCCTTGACTGTCGCTCACTAGGCCCACAGGGTCTGGTAGATGCAGCCCCCTTTGTCCCCTCTGTAGGATCAGGCCTGGCCTGCATCAGAGTTCACGTAAATGCACTTGTACCCACCCCATCTCCATCAAAGGCAGCCCCAAAATCGTGCTCTCCTGTCTTCATGGTCTCCACCAGGTCAGCTGCGTAGGTGAGGTTGGGGTCAGGGTGGTGGCCTCCGAAGTCTTCCTGAGGAATGCAGTTGACTGCTGAGTTTGCAGGGGCACCGAGTTCTTCACAGAGGATCTTCTTTACATACGGTCCCACAACTATTAAAGCATGAAGTGAAGAATCAGAAAATAAATCTTATTAAAGTCTGTGAGGACTGGGGAACGAGGTGGAGACATTCTAGAAGAAATGGCACGAATGATAATAAGAATGTACAAACTATATTCAGGGGCTGGTGGGGAGATAAGCCTGACTGCAGTAGAAGGTTCTATGGAAAGTAATGAGAAATTAGGCCAGAAAGGGTGGGGACAGTTGATGAAGGAAAGAGTGGGGGGAAGGGAAGGGAGCTAACAATTATGAAGGCTCAACTAAACACCTGTGTCAGGTGCTTCTCAACCATTTTCTCACTCAGTCCTTCAAAAAGGCCCACACGGTGGTACAGCTTAGTGTTTAAGAGCCTGGACTCTGGAATCAGAGTGCCTGGGTTCAAATTCCAGCTCTGTCAATCACTGGATGTCCAGTTCTGGGAAAGTTATCTAATTTCTCTGTGCCTTCTTCCACCCTATCAGCAAAATGAGTATAATAATAGTAGCTACCTAACAGGGTTGATATGAGGATTAACAAGTTCATACATATGAAGCACTGAGAACAGTACCAACACATGTTATAAATGTTTGCATTATGATTATCAATTTATAGATAAGAAAACTGAGGTTTCGATACGAAGCTATTTGCCCAAACTTATACAGCTAGTAGGAGTGGGAACTGGGAGTCAGAGCCCTAATCTTTCTGCTCCATGACAAACAGATTAAAAAGATACAAATAAATGAAAAGAGTAACAACAAGGAACAACAGGAATAATGAGTCACACACTTTACAGTAGCATTTAGTATAACTACCAAGAGCATTCATCTCTAAAATGCTGAGAATGTTTTCATCAAGGAAGGTCCTGACACCAGTACATGTCTCAGAGGTCAGAACAGAATAGCATATATATCTCCCATGAGGAGCCACACGTTAAGGAGGCTTTTGACACACCACAAAATGAAGTCAGGGCAGCCAAGGCTGTGAGGGATATAAAAACTGACGCATTAGAGGAACAACTAAAAGGCCCGGAGAAAGAAGTCTACTTTGTAATCAGCTTCTCCTAGTAAATACGCCACCATAAGCCCCATTCCTGAGCCAGCCCATGCTTCACATTCCTCTAATGTGGCATCTATTTTTAAGACCTAATGTACTTGCTACAGCCATTGCCTCAGCTGGAAATGACCATCGCTTGATTTTCCGCCACTCTAGATCTGTCTTTACAAAAGCTAAGTCAGTTGTCACTTCTTCCAAGAAACTTTTCAGAATATCCCTTTGTCCAACTATGCCTTCTCCCACATCTCAAAGAGAATACTTGAAATTCTATCTAACCCTCATTTTGTTGACCCCACAGTGTCAGTTTTTTACCTACCTCATCTTCCCAAGCATCACAAGCTCTTTGAAGGAAGTCACCTGTCGAGTCCCTGCCTACCCACCAAGCACACATGTAGTAGATACTTGGTACATGTCTGTTCAATGGTTTGAAAAAACAATAAATTTTGTGTGCATAAAGAAGTAGATCCATTCTGTGGGACTCCAGAGGACCCAACGGGAGAAGTTCCAGGGGTGGAAGATTTCAGCCCTCCAGGAGAAGGTTTTCTAACCAAGGTTTTGCAGTGTTAACAGAAGGCCCTGAATAACATCATCGAAAGGGTTCAAGCACAGGCAGAAAGTCTTTCTCAACCTGGATTCCAACACCAGGGAAACTCCTGCCACTCAAAGATTCTAAAATTCTAAATCATTACAAAGCAAATAAACAACCTAACTGCTCAGGAATTCCCATATTCCTACATGCAACAAAACATCATGGTTCCAATTCACAGTGATGGCTGCCGTCTCTACTGACCTGGCCACACAACCCATAGAGGAAGACACACACACATCCTGTTGTTCCTGAATTTAATCTTCAGCTTGCTTTTATTCTTCTCTAAGAAAAGGCACATGTGGGGGCAGGAGAGAATAGAGCAGTGGGGTTCAGGAGCATGTTTACCACATCTAGCAAAGGATGACCTCCTCCCCCACCCTGGAAACAGATGGGGGCGCTTAGGTAGAATGTAAGGTATCTTCTGAGGGGGAGGGAGAGTTTACAAAAACAGTTGCATGTTATTTAAAACCTAATGCTTAATGTGGAAACACTGCCCTTCACACCATCTTACCATGAGGAATGTCTCTACTATTTTTGCTGCACGCAATTAGATTTTTATCTGTGTGGATATTGCTGAAATGGTTGCAAAATAACTGTTTAAAAAATGCCAGAGATGGAAAAGGACAAGAACCATGTGATTTCACTCGTATGTGGGATATAAAACAAAAAGCAACAAATTAACAAACAAAACATACTCATAGACACAGACAACAGTATGTTGGTTACCAGAGCGGGTGGGGGGTGGTTGGAGGCGGTTGAAGAGAGGACAGGGGGTCAAATATATGGTGACAAAAAGAGACTAGACTTTGAGTTGTGAGCATACAATGGAATAGACAGATGACGTATTATAAAGTTGTATACCTGAAACTTACGTAACATTATTAACCAAAGTTACCCCAAAGGTAAAAAAAAGTCAGAGAGAGTCTTAAGAAAAGGCTTGTTAAATCACCATGATGCACACTGCAGAGAGCTGCTTCACATCTGAGAGAAAGGAATGGAAGAGAAATGGCTCCATACCTCCATGCATGGCGTCTATGCGGATCTTTAGTCGGTTTGGACCAGAAAGCAGTTCTTTCAGTGCATTGAAATCAAAGATGTTTCTCAGCATCGTGCCATAAGCTTCCACTGAATCCACAATTTCCACTGTGGGAACAAGCAACATTGAAAGATAGAAGAACTAAACACATTTAGAAATATTATCCTCTGAAATTATCAAATTGCTGTAAATGTGCAGTAAGCTATTTTGAAAGTACAATTATCCAGCAGCTCCAATATGCCAGGACTGTTACATGATCTCTTATTCAATACTAACAATTTTCCTGAGAGGTAAATGTTATTAGTCTTATTTTATAGAAGAGGAAGGTCAAGGTCTGTAAGGTTAAGTCACTTGTCTGCACAGCTGGGATGAGGCACACAGGGGATTTTTGACGGAGGTTTGCCTGATGATAAACTCTGCTTTACTGACACATTAATTCACTATCCATCTCTGTGAAAAGTGTAATTTGGCGTCATAAGTAACAGAAAATGTAACACCTACTTTTCTTCCTTTCCTTTTTCCAGGCCCACTGCCATCAAGATTTAATGGTAAAAAGCGG
The DNA here is from genome assembly GCF_902729225.1 of Pteropus medius. Classification (NCBI taxonomy): domain Eukaryota; kingdom Metazoa; phylum Chordata; class Mammalia; order Chiroptera; family Pteropodidae; genus Pteropus; species Pteropus medius. Next base: position 15,348,686 of record NW_024340701.1, on the reverse strand, counting down.
GGGAAAAAAATTGTTTAATGAATCACTTTTCACATGTACTGCTAAAAAAATAAAATAAGAACTTAGTATTTTGTTGCATTCTCAGGGGTTTAAACATTTTTAAAACATTACGAATTGAAGAAATTCTCTACTGGTATTTTCTAAACCCTAAGTATGTATTCAAGATGTGCCAAAGTGCCACTTTCTCTTCGTTAGGATGCAACTGTCAGCTGCCAATGGGTGGGTTTGGACAAAAAAATGTCTTCCATAAATTGAAATCCAGAGGAAAGAATATATGATAGAGCGAAGTCAAAAGGTAAGGCACAATGCCAACCATCTCATCCTCATTTTATTAATATGAATAATTTTATAAACATTTATTCCATCAACTATTATAATACCTTGGCATTCAACAACAAAGTGTTTACTGCAGCTGCCTACACAGGGAGTTTCTATTTAATTTGATTTGATTTTACTGAATATTAGGGCAGGAAAAAAAAAAAAATCAAAGCCCAGGTTTTGGAATCGTTCACACCTGAGTTTGAATGCTGGTTCACCACTCACTCACTATGTGACCTTGAGCCTGTGACTTAAGCTCTCTCAGCCTTTGTTTCCTCATCTGGGAAAAGTGACTATCAATAGTGCTGCCCTTATGGGACTACTGAAAGCATAAATGGGATAATAAATGTTAAGAGCTTGGCACATAATAAAAGCTCAATAAAATTAGTTATGACCATAACCTTATAGGTCTACTAGTCAAGGCCATTCATTTTATAGATATGGAAACTGAGGCCTTGAGATCTGGAAATGACTCGCTTAGGGTCACACAGCTGATCACTGGCAGGGCCCAGAGAGCCCAGGTCTCTAGACTTCCAGAGCCAATTCCAGACCTGCTAATTAATGTCTGCAAAGCTTAGCGACCACAATCTTTCCAAAGCTTAAGATGCATGTTATTAAAACCCAGAAAGGCACAAATCACTCAAGGTAGAACTAGGAAGGGTAGAGGGAGGAGGGGAGTAAACATGCCTGTGAAGGGTTTGAACTTGTTTTCCAGGTCAAACTGTTGCTTTCCCAGAACTCCAAGGTCTACTTTCAGGTCAGGGCAAATTGCATATTCTTCAATTGTCTTGCTGATTTGGAAAATCTTATCAGTTACTGCTTCTGGAGCAGGACCTGAAAATCAAACAGCAAACAGTAGGTCACTTTGTGCAGCTGACATGTAAATATAAAAAACGCAAAGCTCATCAATTCTTCTACACTAGCACATCTGCCATTTACTTCATCATTCAGGCAGCAAAGTATCAGGGTTTTCTAAAAGAAAACATCATGTTAATAATAACTCATTGATGGTTCCTCATATTCAGGTACAGCAGAATGAGAAGCATTTCATTTTCTCCATAGAGAAACAAAGTAAAGGAAGATTTAGGATCTGTGCTGATTCCGTCTTTGAGAGATATGGGAAGGTGAGTTCAGAACACAACAGAAGTGTTATTACCAGAACCCTGGCCTCCCAAGGTCTCGGTTATCTGTTTATCCTACTGAACATAAAATTAACCATCCTTAAAATGATAGCAAACTTACCTCCATTGGAAATATTGAATTTGATTCCAAAATCTCCATTGGGCCCTCCAGGGTTGTGGCTGGCTGTCAGAATGATCCCACCAATGGCTTTGATCTTTCTGATGATGCAGGACACAGCAGGGGTGGAGAGGATTCCATTCTGTCCAATAACCAAGCGACCAATCTAGAGAAGAAATCCAGAACACACACTTTAACATCAATAAGTCCAGAGATACTGCACAAAAACACCAGTACAACAGGCAGATGAGCAAAGAATATTCAACTGGACTAGGAAAAATGTTCTTTAATGAAAATTTATTGCTCAGTTGGTTATTATTATTTAGAAGTAGAATATTATTATTGTTGTCGAATAATATTATTATTGAAGTAAGAATCATCATTGTTGAACAAAGCCATTCCTTCAGATAGTTTTGTGGGAGTTTGTAGTTTTAGAATTGTGTATGATCTGGTACTATTATAAGACTCTGGCAAGAAAACATAAGAATATTCGAAACAGAGCCTTTCCAGACCAGGTTCACAATTTGGATATATTAAAAGTTGTGGGGGAAAAAAAAACACATTTTTACCCAATTCAATCATACTTTCAATCCATATTAGGAGAGAGGATGTAAGTTTAGTTATTTCAAGGAATTCTAACCCCAAAAGGTGGCTTTTGTAAATTAAAATGTTTGAAAAAGTAAAAAGGGCAAACTTTATACAAAGAATATTATAAAATATATCTCATAAATTTGCTTCCAGTCAAACTTGGATTTTGATATAGTGAGTTCCTCAAAGCAGGACACACCCAGGTTAGGGTGTACCTGGATCATCTCCTGGCCTAAGGCAGGGAATCTTGGGAGTTACTACTAGGAAAACCAGTCAGAATTGCCCACATGACAAGGCTATAAGTAATACTTCTGTTGTGTTCTTAACTCACCTTCCCACATCTCTCAAAGATGATATCAGCACAGATCCTAAATCTTCCTTTACTAAAATGATAAAAATTTATGTTTCAACATGACCCAAGTTGGAAAAGAAAAAAGTTCTGTCAGTTTCTCTGACATACTTGGAGAAGTCGTGACTGCTACATAAAAAAATTTATAAAATGAGGAGTTTATGCCCTCCCTCCTTTCTCCCTGCTGAGAGAAGGGACAGAAATTATCTTAAATTTTCTATTTGTTATTTCTTTTTGCCCCAACCAAGATAAATATGGTTGAAGAAATGACTTGACAGTAGAAGATGTGTTTCTAACGGTGAACATACCTGAGAGATACCTGGATTCCCTAGGGAAGTTTTTCTGGGACTGTTACCTCTGGCGCCCTTCCATAGGTCACTAAAAGCTTGACTGCCTTATCATTCCACCCCTCCACTACCAACCACCTCCCAAGGAGCAGCTGGTTGGTTCAGTTTCAGTCACCTCTTGGCTCTCCTATGTCTCTCTCTGAACAATTTTTGTTATACTCATATTTTTGCTATAACCTGCCACCCTCAGGAAGTGATAAGGACTAGGGTAGGTGTTGTAACTGGGCTCCTTTACAGACTACAGAAACCTGCAGATGGTATGAAATCAATATTAATGGTTTTTACTGAGCTGCAGAGTGCTTTTTACAGCCCACACACTATCAATTCATTCTCACATTTGCTCCTTCCATTGTGTAGATGAAGAAGCTGAGGTCAAGAGTTGTCATGATCTTGCCCATTCATTCATTCCTACACTCATCCAACAGCAATTATAACAAGCATTTATGGAAAGGTGCTATGATAGACATGGGGATAGATGACATGACAAGGTCACATGACATCTAGTGGCCATTACTGGGAAAAGCATTGAAACTTCCTGATTCATCAGAGTGGGAATGGTGAAATCTCAGGCTTCCAGCAGTTTCCAGGTGTGGTTCCAATGAGAATAAAAGTCTGTGGTTGAGGAGTTCCATAATTTCAAAAGGAAAGGCTTAGAGATGACAATTTAATCAGCTAGAGTAGCTGGTGGAGTTATCTGAAAATTGTATTCGTACATTAAGCATACCAGCTTTTAAGTTTTGTATGTATTTGGCATGATAAATGAATATTAAGCTATGCCACTCCTTAATTCTACCATTCCTTATGGTGACATCTGCAGTCAATAATGGTCCAAGACATCTGCAGTCAATAATGGTCCAAGATTATACCAGAGAGTAAGAGTGAAAAAGAAAGTTGAGAGATAGAAGCAAGGGAAGTCCACGGTAATTTCTTTCTTTAGGGCCCAAGAAGAGGTACAGCTGGCCAAAATATCCCCTTCTGGAGCAGACTCTTTCCTACGAATCATCCTCAGGATTATTAATCTTCAACTTGATATCAGAGATATATTGTTCTATTCCCTTCTCCCCTTAAGGAAGTCTGCAATAGCTCCTTTGCTCTACCTTGGCTGAATCTATCTTACCTACTCAGGCCCACCTAGTTCATCTTTTTAAACTATAGTTCTAGCTGTGTCCCGCTCCCCCACCCCACACACACACACTCAAAAACCTTCTCTCTACCACATGATCCAGAAATTCCACTTCTAGGTATAGACACAAAAGAAAGCAGGCTCAAATGGATAACTTATAAACCCATGTTCATAATAGCATTATACGCAATTGGCAAAGGTGGAAGCAACCCAAATATCCATCAACAAATGGATAGACAAAATACAGTATATACACACAATGGAATATTACTTAGCCTTAAAAAGGGATGAAATTCTGATACGTGCTACAACACGGATGAACCCTGAAAACATATTAAGTAAAATAAGTCAGACCCAAAGGGACAAGTATTGTATTCTTCCAATGGAATATATATATATTCCATTGTATATACAAGGTACACAGAATAGGCAAATTCATAGACAGAAGGAAGAATATAGGTTGCCGGGGTCTAGGGGTAGGGGAGATTGAGAAGTTATTGTTTAGTGGGTATAGAGTTTTAGATAAAATGATGAAAAAGCTCTGTAAAGGGATAGTGGTGGTGGTTGCAGAACACTGAACATAAGTAATACCACTGAATTTTACACTTAAAGTTGGTTAAAATACTAAATTTCATGTTATGTATACTTTATCACAAAAAAAATAAAAATTAAAAAAAAAATCTTTCTCTGGCTTCCAGGTGCCTGCCAACTTAGAGATAACTTCCTCAGCCTGGCACCGAGACTCCTTCATCAAACAGCCTTTTCTGCCCTTCTTCCTCTCCTGCACCTCCCTCCTGCATAACTCATGTCACACTACTAAGCTAGAAACACCTCACTGTTCATCCGACATGCTATAGTCAAACATGACAAAGAGCAAACTTAAATGTTCCTTTTAATTGAAAACAGGGCCTGATCTTTTCTTATGTTTCACATACATTTCTTTACCCTGCTAATCATACACACAGGTTCTATTCTCATTTCTAAATGTATCTCTAAGTTTAAAGCTCTGGGAACCGTAGGAGATATCGGTATTATAAATGGAGTCTCACCGATATTTTATTTTGTACGTTAAAACTTCTTGTAAATGTAAATGTAGGCAGCTCTATGCAAACAAAAACAAAGGGAAACTTCTAACAATGGTAAATTATATTCTATAATCCATAAATGCACCAGATAAAAGTGTACTAAGAGAAAAAAATGAAATGATCCCCATTTAGATCACTAAACTGAAAAGTCCTCCAAGAATTGGCTCATGGGTAGAGTAGGTGCTGACAAAGATGAAAAAAGAACATTGACTTCTACCAAAATCTGTGGCAATAAGTTATTTTTCCTTTAGATTTCCTTCCTAGAGTTCTGCCCACAATCAGAGGGATGTTAAAAAAAAATAAAAATAAAAATAAATTTTTTAAAAGGATGTTAAAATATTCAGAATTTAGGATATGTCAGAAAAAGAAATCAAACTATATAGGATTTCATAGGTTTCATCAGATGTAAGTGCTTTATTGGTCTACTAAATGTTTTAAGTAATTCAGTTGGGTAGCATGACTGCTTTAAATGCAACACTATTTTTAATAAAGAATGCCCTTGGAAAGACTTAAAATATTGCTTATGCTGCCACAGCTCTAACAAAGAGGCAGGTACCATATTTAGTCAATTATTATCACTTAAATGTATTATTTAGCAAAACTTCAGATTGTAAATCTGAGAAAGTCTATAGGGTCTGCCTGAATTACACATTCCCACCACCTCTTCCACATCTTTCAGCTCCACACAAAAATGAAATGAAGCCAAATATATCACAGCAAAGGGGACAGTGTACCAGATGCACTCAACAATCTAGATATATGCGGAGAAATAATGTTCCATTCATTCTCTCTCAAAAGATTAAAAGGGTCTTAATACCATTCCCTTTGCAGCTCTCTTCAAAGGTGAAATTTATAGCATGTCACATTTTATCTTGAAAATGTGTACGCGTCATAATAATTTCATATTTGAGTGCTTTATCAGCAATTTTTACATGAGAGTCATTCAGATTCTGAAATCAGGTATAAAGGAACTTCACATTATAAGCAATAGGATCTACAAACATTTTAAAATTTAATTTGGTAGTGTGTTTTCTCTTCTTTTTTTTAATTTGGCTTTTGTAATCACACCTGCTTGGCGTATGATCAAAACAGACTAAAAATGAATGCCTCGCACATTTGATGGCAATGCTAAATTTAATGTTCTCAGAACCAGTATCACCTCCAGAAAGGAAATACAAAAGATGTTTTAAAATTTACGAGTACAGAAGGACTGTGTGCTCCAAATTATTTCTAAGTTTAATATAAAACATTAAAAATATATTTTTGGTTCCACAGAGGAATCTGCAGAGCAAAAACAGCAATGTGCTGATGCCCACCTTCCTATAAATCAGCGGGACTGTGCAAATTGTTAGATCAATGCTTTCTGGTGAAAGATTCCTTCTGATTTGGTTAATTCAGCCAACCCAGTTTTTCACGATACAAAGAATTAGCAGAGCCTCCTTATAGTATAATCTTACAGGCATTATTATCTCTACCCTGCTGCACAAATTCACCACACACAGGGCTTCTTTGTGTCCAAGGTCATTACAAGCAGGTTCCCCTGTAACGGGTCCTCTTGGAAGGCTCACACCTAACATTTTCCAATCCTCTCCTAGCATTTTTGCATGACTACCAGGATTCATCAACAACGGTATGGCCTTGCTTTTGTTTTCCTGTTTGACAAGTGACTGAACTTCAACAAGGAAGCCATTGAAAGAAAACAAAATCCCCTTCTCTCCACTATTCATTAGAGCCTTCTAATATAGGATAGAGTACCCCTCGAAACTAGTTAGAATGGAGATAAGACAGCTTAAGGCTGAGGGTGTACTTTAGATGTCTAAAAAGCAACAGGTATTGCCTAAACAGACACAGAGCACAACACATAAACTGAACTTACGTTCCTGTATCCCAATGTGACTATTGTAATTTCAGGAGCATTTTCACAATATTTAATCTCTGAAGACACAATGAAACTTAACTAAATATTAATAGAACTGAGGTATAAGCCACATACAAATCTTTGTACTTTTGTATATTTCTGCAAAATTAAGAAGTTACATGGAGTGCCAGAAACGTAACAATATTTATCATATACCAACCCCATTGGCGGCCGCCATCTGCACTATTGTTTCTATTGCTGATTTATTGAAATACCGCCCATCTCCGCCGACCACCAGTGAGGATCCCTGGCGATCTTTTAGGTCTATGGAAAAGAATATACTCTGGATAAAATTCTCCAGATAGCAAGGCTTTGCCTCGAAACAATAGGTTTTCTTCCGTAATCCACTAGTTCCTGGTTTCTGATCAGAGTAGGGAGCTGTAGCAAAAGTCAACAGAGAAAGAGGACCTTCTTCCATTTTCCAGTATTTCCCAGAAATCCACTCATTAAAATCACTCATTTTTCATTTCCACCACTTGGCTCAGCGAGGGTATCCAGAAAGCAGTCAAGATCCACAAACTGGTCTGTCTGACCTGAAGCTGCAACTGTGTCGTCTGAATAACCAAAATAGAGGTTGTGCCTGGATGATCACTCTCAAGGAGGAAGCTGGGTTAATTCCTTGTTGTCATGGCCCCTTGTGAAAAAGTTAAAGGCCACACACCCACCCACATTCACACGCAAAGCAGATCTTCAAAGTTGTTTTGATGAGGACATTTCTGCCCACATAACCAAGCCAAATACCCTTCAATTATTTTTGCCTCATGTTCCCGTTAGGGTGGAGATAACTCCGAAGGCTGCTGCATGAGGCAGACTTCAGTTACAAACACCAGATGGCTGCCAGACTCCGCTCCCAGAGCCCAGGCATAGACGGAGCAAGTGCAGACCCAAGAAGCAGGTTTGTGAACAAGACACCCTGCTCCCAACACCCCTTAAACCAGAGCCTCTCTAGGCATTCTCAGCCTCACTGAGAAGGCCATCTGCAACTAAAGTTGTTCCATGCCATCTAACAAGTTAAAGGTCAATCTTAAAATGGATGTGAAGGATCTCAGTTACCTCTGGTTTTCTTGCATCACTGTCATTTTGATACCCAAGTGATTTTTTTACTTCCCACATGCAATCTCAGTTAGAAGAAAAAAATTATCTAATAGAACAAATTCATTCATTGACCACCAAGGATTTAACAAAATAGTATTCAGTTCTAAAGAATAGATACCTATAAATATGCCCCGAATGACCAACAGCTTGGTCATTCCTTTGAACTTATGAAAAATTGGGGATGAAGATGTACCAAATCCTTGAAGATATAAGCAGAACAGGGGGGAAAGATATGTTTTCTGAGTGCATGAGGCTTCATCAAGTTATTTGAAAACAATACTATGAACATAAGATTAAATTTTGTGTTTTGATTTTCTCAGTTTCAAATAGACTTGGCTTTTAAGAAAACATTTTTAGTGAAGCAGTTTAAGTCTTTCACATTTGAAGAAACTAACATACATAAAAACATTCTACCTGAATACGATATCCAATCCCATTTGATCTCTGAGATTTTACTAAAAATCTACTTAAGTGCATACATGTGTGTTCTTTACCTGGTTCAGCAGAAGTTGCCAATTAAGAAGCTCCACTGTCAAGGTTTTGGTGACTTGTTAAGGATGCTTAAAAAGTAAACCAGGATTAGTTACATCACATGTTTGGAGAGTTTGACACGTGCACTAAGGAGTCAAGGTTTTCAAGGGAAGTGAATAATCCCTTGACAAACTAAATCTGAGAATTTTTCAGACTTTCGGCAAGGTCCAAAAGTAAACAGGTGCTGAGAGCAGCAGGCTACCCTCTCCATGGCACGAATGGCCCTGTGTTCCACAGGCTGCTCTGAGCAGGGCCAGCAGAGCCATTGGGCTCATGAGCAGAAAGCGGCCACTGGCAAAGGAGCCTGTTCTTCAAATGACAAATGGGGTTGGCCTATGTGCAGGGAAGACCTCGAGACAAAACATTAAAACAATTCACAAGACATGAAAACCAGCCAGCCAAAAAATGATTACCTTTTATTACTTATTTTTGCTTACTTAGTTTTTAAAACTAAAATTTCTTAGAAATTAATTTACAAAGTAAGCTAGCTTTATTAACAGTAGTTTACACACCCACTGTTTTTCAACTTCCTGAAATGCATTTTTTTTAATTCATATTTTTTTAAGTTCGGTGCCCACTTTCCTCTGGTTTCAAACAGGCTAGCAAATTAGGTCAGCATATGCATCTTGACATATTTAATAATAGATCCAGATTCGTGAAATATCAACCCAATAATCTTTTCATTGGGAATAACAAAGCAACCAACCACATAACTGGTAGTTTTCTTAATAAGATCTTGAAATCCAAGGGTAGATTCAGGGACACATGGTCACGAGAGTGCTCCAGCAACCCCAACCAAAGCGTCTCCGCCCACACACTCCAGCATGTTCTCTGACGGTGGTCTGCCACTCTCTCAGTGAAGCTCCTTCTAAAGCTGGAACTAGAAGAATAATGTTTTGTTGGGTTTCTTTCCCACACATTTATTTATTTCGGCTAGCCTGTGGTTAATCAATTCCATAAAATGAGAAATTATGAAGAATCAAGGCATAAGTATGCAACTTCAAAATAAATGTGAAACGCAAAAAATACAAGCATAAATGTGGGTTCATTCACCACACGAGACCTAACAGATCTTGTTTCAAAGGCTGCAAACGCTTTCTTTTTTCTGGAAGACTGTGTCCGCGTCAGATACTGGAACACCTCAGCTTATCAGTGTGTGTTCATGTGAACAAAACTTATTTCTAAAAATACTTTTTCACATTGCGTGTGTTGTAAAAGCTACTCTTTTCTAGAATTAAGCCTGTTCTTGGGCCTAGTGCCAGTTTCTAATGATCTAAAACCCGACTGATTCAGAAAGTCTTCCAAGTATAACTATTCGGATTCTTAAAGGTAAAAAAAAGGTTTTTTTTTTTTAAGGTAGTATGGCAATCTTAATAATGCTGATGTTCCTCCAGACTTTTACTGATGTTTTTAAAAATGCTTACAGCACCAGGTCTTCCTAGGTGGTCTCCCATCCAAGTACTAACCAGGCCCGACCCTGCTTAGCTTCCGAGATCAGAAGAGATCGGGCACGTTCAGGGTGGCATGGCCATAGACGGTGCTCTTCCAGTCTTAACTTTCCAAATACTTGATATGCCATCTTGGAGTTCATTATTTGTTTGCCTCTTCATTTCAAAATTTTTAAAGGTACCTCCCCATTTGGTCATCTTCATATTTAAAAAATCATTTAATCCAAATGGTAATAGCAGTGGTTGAGCATCGAGAGGTCATATGTGTCTAACCTATGGAATGAGGTTACTAGGTGAAACTACTGTCTCCCTCTTGGATGGCAATGTCAGTGTGGGCACATGTACTTTTTTACTTCCCTGAGTATGAGTTAGCTTGACAGCTAGACACAGACGGGGGAGTATTCCCACCTCTCGTGGCTCTTGCACAGGTGGGTGAAGACCCAGCAACTTAAGTACACGCCAAATCTAAGGTTCCAGAGGAAATCCAAAACAGAAAGTACCGTTTTCAGCCACTACATATGCCTGGCCTGGTGTTAGTCAACATGCAAAGCCAACCCCGCCCCTTCCCCCCCCCAAAACAATCCTTGCCCTAGAAAAGCTTCTATTCTAAAAGTGGGTCTGAGTCATAATTTTATGGACACTATAGCACTCAACCCCATATAAAAATATTACCAGAAGCAGCAATGTTAGATGGACTGTGAAGTGTGGTAAAAAAGAAGAGGCATTAAAAACATTAAGCTTCCTAAGACGCTCAGACTAAGTGGGGCAGCTATTAAGAAACTCATTTGTTTTAGCTCTCCAGCAAAGGTTGAACTTCATCTTCGGAAACGTTACTGTCGAGCATAGCGAACCCAATTTGGCCTAATGAATTCGCCTGCATTGCCAGTACTCCTTCACAATGACACAAATTACATTTAAACCATATGGGGGATTTAAGGATTACTCCCTTCAGACAAGAAACTTTCATACTGGTCTTGGGTCCAATCAATTTCACAATGGCAGAGTTATGAACCCCTTCACTCCCGGCCTCACAAAGACTCCGGCTCCCATTCTGATCAGCAATGATACCTTCCTGGTGGAACACAGTGGAAACTATAGTCCTGCCAAGCCTGCCTTCCTTCTTCCTTTCCTTCCTTTCCTTTCAATCTTTCATCCCTCTTCTTTTCCCTTCCCTTCCCTTCCCTTCCCTTCTTTTCCCCTCCCTCCCTTCCATCAATAAACATTTATTAGGGAACTAACTACTATTTCCCAGGACTCATGTGAAGGTCACATCCAGGGCCTGAATAGTTCACCTCTTCACACCAAAAGTTCTTTTTTAGCAAATGCCACAAGTGTGGGCATAGGGGATGGAACTGCTAACCCTGTCTCTAGGTGTAAGCACTGGAAAGAAAACTACTATCTGAGCTAAAAGCAGCAAGAATCATCAGACCCCCAGTTTGAGGCCATGAGCTTGTGACAGCTGCAGGTGCCTGCCCGCTGACTGCTTGCGGTGTTTGACACCAGTGACAGGAAACACGAGCTGGGAAACAGTCATTCATTTCTCCAACCAACAGTATGGTGTTAAACGCCAGCCCCAGGCACTGCAGGATAAGGCAAAGATCACAGGTTTAAGAGCCAGACATGGCCAGGGCTCAGCTCTTTGACTCTAAAACGTATGAGAAGTACAATCTTGAGGAATTTACTTAACTGAACTGAGCCTATAAAATGGGCATAGCTCTCGAGGTTGTTCTGAGAACTGAATCAGGTAATATACACGAAAACATCAGTACTGTGTCCAGCATGTAGCAGATTATCAGTAAATGTGAGCCCCCTCGCCCTTCTGATTCTTAATTTCTTCACCTCTAAAGTGTGATACTACCTGCCTCACAAGGTTTTTGTGAAGATGACCTCACTGAATGTCTATGAAAACCTCTGTAAACTACAAAATGATGTAACGATATGAAAAATAGGTAGATGGATGTTTGTTCCTAAGAAGTTTGTACCAAAAAGGAGTCATCACGGCATGGTGGTATCGATGCTGTCCCAGAAGTGCATGTACAGAGCTATGGCTCTCAAGAGGTTACGGTGATGGGGTGAGACTGGAGAAATAGTTGGGGTAAGATTATAGAGTCTCATAAACCACACTAAAGTTTATTTTGTAGGCACCAGAAGCTATGGAAATGTTTAAGCAGGAGGAAGATAAACGTTCCAAAAAATCTGTTGGTTTTTATTTCTTCCAACATGAAGACCCTACCTGAACATCTCTCTTTCCTCTGACCCTTTTCCACATAGTGTCTTTGACTCAATCCCTCTCTTCTCTAAAACTGTCCTCTACCCCACCTAACAAGAGTGGATTCCTAGGGCCATGTTGCTACTACGGGACCCTGATGCCAGGCCCTGATCACAATAGGTAGACACCTGACCAAAGCTGGATCAATCATATTTTCTCTCCTAGGAATCTAGAATCAGAACTCAAAAGTACACTAGTCAGATTCCCAGTCCATGAACTGGGAAGCCAGGTTAGCCCAGGAGCCGTGGGGCAGGGACAGTCGTGCCATGAGAATATCCACAGAATTGTGACGGGCAGCCAGATGATACATGGAAATACATGAGAACTATGAAGGATCCAACTCATTTAGACTTAGACATTTCTAAGAGTTGTGGACCTGATGTACAGGAAGAATTGGAAAAGAATTCATAATAGAATCAAGCAGAAAATAGGTTAGGTGAATCTTCTCAAGGGGGTAGGGGCTGCGGATTCGTGACACATGTGAATTGGGGAATGTGGTCTGTGAACACAAACCACTTGAGGCTCCCAACTGGCGTTCCGGACCAGGGTGGTTCCATATCCAGATCTCTAGTTGACATGCACCTCAGCCAGCTGACAATGTCAGTCACCCCCAATTCAATTGGAAAGGTAACTCCTAATTGCTTGGGGTAAAAGAATGGTTTTGAAGTGGGCATTTTTAAACACAGAAAGATTCAGAATTAAGTACAGACACATAAAGTAAACCAAACTCGAAGTACACAGAAAGTGAAATAAATCAAACTTATAGTATTAATATTTTTGTAATTAGTTTAGGAGAAAATCTAAGCATATTTGGGATTTTAAGTATGTTAGAAAATCTAAGATATTAGTTTATCTAACAGATTAGCCTTGTGAATCCAATTCATAACGTGTAATTGAGTAACTTATTTTGACCTATGATTTTAAGTTTAAAGAGGTAAGATAATTTTATCAAAATTATAAACATTATTCAAACATTCAAGAAAACTCTGAATGCACCATATTTATAAATTTAAATCATCAGGCGTGGACGCTTTATCAGAGAATGGACTCTAAGGCTAGACTGACAGGCTTGGAAGCCCAACTCTGCCAGTCAGTATGTGACCTTAGATAAATTATTTAACCTCTCTGTGCTTCCATTGTCTCATCTATAAAAATAGGGAGAAAAAAAAAGTCTGCCAACTTACCAGTTGCTGCAGTCAGAACTGAATGAGGTAATATGCAGAAAGTTTTAAAACCTGGTATAGGATACCCTACACAAGCATCTGATGTTATCATTATTAGATGATATGAGAACAACCTGAATAATTTCAAAGTTTTGCTGGTTAGACAAAACACTTAAAAAGTAAATAAACATATTTGATTTATAAACCTGAAATATTCATAGGCATTTCAGTAAATGAGTTTATAACCAATCTCTCTCTCTCTCTCCCTCTCTCTCTCTCTCTCTCTCTCACACACACACACATACACACACGCACGCATGCACAAACCCCAACAACTTATATTGACAAGTGAGTCAGCAGACAGAGAAGAAAATGAAGCAGATGTACTGAGATAAACAGACAGGCGAGACAGAGTAGCTGCCTTGGTTCCTCCTGTTTCAGGCTCCTGTGAGGCCCAACTGCACACCTTACCCTTGGCTTTCAAGAGACATCCCTCTAGCCTTATTATATAGTCCTCTTGGTGGCTCACTGTAGTCTGTCACTTGTGCCACCTATAACTCTTCACTGTGTTGAGCAGGGCTCTGTAGTGCCTGGCTCCCATCTGCAAACTGAGTCAGGCTCCACCTCCTGTCTCACCCAGGCAAGAAGAAGAGTCCTCCTCCCCTTCGCTGAGCAACCTCAGTCAACAGTAGGGACACATGCAAGAGTAGAATTTATGAGTTGGGTGACCTTGGGCAAAGTTCTTACCCTCTCGGTGCCCCCTTTTCGAAAACAGTACCTACTTAGACACTGTGGTGATCACTGCATGATACATACAAATATTGAATCATTATGTTGTACACCTGAAACTAATATGTTATGTGTCAATTATACCTCAGTTTTTAAAAAATGCATTTCTTAAAGGGAGCAATAAAAAAGAAAATAGCATCTACTGCATAGGTTTGCTGTATGAAGATATGACAAGTTAATAAATGTAAAGAGCTTTGCACTGGCTAGTCCTACTGCCTTGTGAGCCCTACTTAAGTGCTAGCTTTTATTACTGCCTTAAATCAATCTGAAAATATGTAGCTGTGTTTCATACCTATTTATGGGTATATGTATTTTAAGAGTTAGGAAATGTTCTTTAAAGAAAAGGAGAAATTACATTAAACTATAAAGAAGGTACAAGGCCAGAAGAATTACAAGGGCCAGATGGCTTAGGGCTGTACAGAATCCCAGAATCAAAAAGGTTCCTGAAGCACATTTTGAAGTTAAAAACAAAACAGCTGCCTCAGAGCCATGTACATCCTCTAGCATCCGTCAGTCTGTTGTCCATCTGTTTACACATCCATGAACCCAACAGTTACTGCATAAACTGACTTACAGCATTCATTTCACCAGGCATTGTGCACCACATGAAGTTGACAGACTCAAGTTGCCAAGAAACTTCTGATCTAAAAGGAGAGATGGATAAGCCAACAAATCATTTTAAAAATGGAGTAAAAAGTGCTAACCTGGGAGCTCACAAGGGAGCTATGAGCGCTCAGAGAGAGAAAGTTATGGAAGGTGTTCCCCACCTCCACAAATGCCGCTCTTAATTTGTGTGGTTAAATCGAAAAACAGTCTCTATTTGAAGATGCACAGGGCTTAGTAATCCCTTTCATACATAATGCACACATGAGTAAGATTCTGTTTCATTAGAAATTACCAATATTCAACCATTTTGATCTATAAAAACAGCAATTTAGATGGTTTACATAAAAAATTTTATATTTCTTTTATTTCTTTTGGAGTAGCTTCAAATTTTTTTTCATTTAAATCTTTTAAGAATATTAATTTGGAGCTAACGGAATATTTTCTCATATTCTTGCTATTACCAGGAACTGTGTATTAAAATCCTCTCGTAAAAAGAGATCTAAAGAATTGTCTTATTTTTAAATCATTCATGGTTGTATGTTTCCCTCTTCTGGTGGAAAACGGGAAAACAAGCAAGCATTCCCAGAGCCTCACCAGGGGGCGCACCAGCTGGCTCCAGTGGCATTGCACAACCCGGGGGGGTCTCATTCACCTGGCATACCATGGGAATCATGCCCCCTAGAGTTTTGTGCCAAACAGTGGTTGGCCCGCGATCAAATAATTAACATGTGCCAAGATTTTGGGGTTTTTAAGAGAGGAAAGGTGAAGTTATTCTCTGTCTCATCGTTAAGAATTTTTCCAATAACATGGCCTGGCCAAATTAGGATGTCCAGCTGTAAACAAAATGAGTGAAGGTGGACACAAAGAGGGGATATTTTTTGTGAGCCTGATTTTTTTGTAAAATGAGAATAGTAAAACTTCCTTTACAGGTTCCAAAAGTAAATATGGAAAGGCATGTAAAGTGCTTAACACAACGCCTGGCCACAGAGTAGCCACTCCATAAATGTTATCTGGACTCCCCAAAACAGAAAGAGATATTGATAAAGACTGATCACATCCTTCTAACACATCCTCTGATCTCTAAAGCAGGTGAGCCCAGGCAGGAGAGAATCAGAGATATGGGTCAGTCTACATGGTCTGTGTGGTGGATTAAACATCTACAATGGGCCAGGGAAAAGGTGGAGGAGGAAATCTACAGTATCTGCTCCAACCAGAGGGCTATAGAGTCAGAAAGGCCTGAGTCTGAATCCTGCCTTTGCCACCTTCTGGCTGTATATGGCCTCTGGCCTCGGTTTTCTTGTTCGTAAATTAGGGACAGTTCCAGGGACAGCTGAGCCCTTTGCAGCAGGGTCACTGGTCTCTGTGAGAGGCCCTCTGGTAGACTCCTCCCCTCCCCACACACCCCTTTTCTTTGCCCCAGAGTGTTTGGTTTCTATCACTAAATAACAGAGTGTGTGCCAGGGTTTGGTATGTACAAGCCTCCTCCCCTGCTCAGTGGTGAGGAGAAAGACAGCACTTTATTCATTTTGGAACCTCAGCACCTGAAATGAAGTATAGTGAAGAGTCAATAAATGTTTGAGTGGCTATACTGTTAAAGGAAGAGCATTAAATGACCTCCGTGAATAGCATTTTTGATAAATGGAGGGAAGTTTCTCCAGTAGTCAAGTAAGTGATCTCCCCTCCTGAATCAGCCTCAACTATGAAATTACTCCCACCATCACATACCACTCCCAAAGCACAGGGCATCCACAACAAAGCACACTCCACCTGAGAACGGACATTTTAGGAAGCTTCTACAGCACAAGGACCCGGGCAATTAACAGTTAGGAACAGAACCAGAAGATGCAATAGTGAAGGGAGTAGAGCTGCTTAGTCTGGTTGAGGCCGAAAGCTCGTGCTGCTTCCAAGGGGGGCACTGGATAACAGTGAGCAGAGAGATGGAGAGGAATTCATGGTGCTCATTCCACAAGGTGAACTTCAGTGTAGTGTAGTAAAGTGGTGAGAAAGAGAGACTAAAGCTAACAAGAGAAAAAGAGGGTCATGGCTGACCCCTTCACTAATATCAGAGTGCGATCTATAGGTAACAGCACAGTCCTGCTGTACATCCATTTTGGGGGGTAAATTTTTATGACCATAAATGTGTGATTTAACTTAGTGAACTGTGAGTTATGCATTCTTTAATACGGGTTTTGATCAACCAACCCAAGTTAAAAGACTTTCCCTTATGAAAACATCAGGTCACATACAGACTGTTACATGTCATGTAGCCTGCTGGTTAAAGACACAGAATCAGCAAATGAAACGAACATACAAACGAGCAAAAACACAAACTCATAGATACAGGCAACAGAATGATGGTTACCAAAGGGGAAGGGGGTGGAGGTTAAAGGGGGTCAAATATATGGTGATGGAAGGAGACTAGACTTTAGGTGGTGAGCACACAATAGTATATACAGATGTCATGTTGTAAAGTCATACACCTGAAATTTACATAATGTTATTAACCAATGTTACCCCAACAAATTACATTAAAAAAATTTTAAAGATAATCTTGGCAAACTGATAGAGCCCTTATAGGGAAGGTTAGCTTTATAGTTCACTAACCTAAGTCTCCAAGGTTAGTGATTCTCCCTTCCCATTAAGGTCATAAGATAATTCTCAAATTCGGTCTTAGGCTGGCCTGTATAGAAAAGAAAGCCTCAGGGGTCATGGACCTGTGTTGTGCTAACTCATCGTTTGCTGCCTTGCTGCCCTCCTCCCTTCCTGCAATGCAGCAGGAAAGATGAGTTCTTTTTTAAAGTCTTAAGCCTGTGGGCTTACTTTCTACAATGGCTCCCTTCTTTTGCCTGTGCTGCTCCCTCTACGTAGAATGTCTCCACTTTTCCTGGCTTCCTTTTCATTATCCATCAGGACTTGGCTCAAATGCATCTCTCCTGGAAGCTCCCTCTGACCACTTATCCATTCATACTCCCCAGAGCTCACAATGACACCCGAGGAGGCACCTGTCTCACTGCATTGTAATGCCCACTGGACCATGAGCTCCACTGGGACCTGGAGACTATCCTATGCACTGTGTATGCCCCAAGTGCACAGCACAATCCTGAGCACTGAAAAAAATGCTCAGTAAATGTGTGAGGGATAGAAAGCACCCCCTCAAATATTGTTTAGAAGTTGGTGGAGCAAGTAGATCCAATCATTACTAGAAGCAGTATCCTAAAACCCTAATGGGTAGACCTGGTGTGCAAATACCAAACACTCTGACTAGTACTTAAGCTACTCAGGAATAATTTTGCTTACGGAGGCTGGCTGCTATGTTTTTTTGAGATGAGATAACTGAGTATCAGGCTGATAACATATTACTGAAAACCTAAAATTATGTAGAACAAGTCTCCTACCTCACCTTGTGCATGAAACACTCTCTATAAGAAAGGCATTTCTGTTCTGAAATTTATAGGCTTCCTTTAACGGCTGTGGAGCATCTTGATAAGTCATTGACAAAGCTAAGGAAAGAAGTGAAATTGAGAAGGTGGGAAGTGGCTGAGGGACTATTAATAACAAAGAGAAGTTTAAATTGTCTGTATTTCCCATCAAAATCCCCAATGCCCTGTTTAACAGCCTGCTTAGGACTGTGTGAGATATTATGATAGGTAACTTCCTGTGCGTTATCTTATTTCCTAAATATACCACTATGATATTATTTTAATTTCACAAATGGGTAAAGAAAAAAAAAAGTTCAAGCAGTTTGCCTAAGATTAAACAGCTAAGAAACAGCATATTCAGGAATCAAACTCAAATCTGTCAGACACCAAGTTATACAGAAACAAAATTCTAATATAAAGGAAGTGATTTTTGATATCCCACGAAGATCCTCAAAATGGTATGATATCTTTACTTTTTGGTTATTCTTTAGCCATCTGAGTTTTGGACTTTGAGAGGTGCTAGATAAAATTGTATGTTGAGATTTATTTTGGCAGGAGGCTTAAATTAGTCCAGTGCGGTGACTCGTGAAGCAATAGAGGGATTTCAAAATAGCCATAACAACTCACCTTTGGTTTGCAACTTAGAGTTCCCAAAATCTTTGCAGGTCACTTATTCAGTTCTCATAAAACTCTCTGGTAGGGCAGATAGTAGAATTAATCCCATTTTACAACTGAGAATACTGAGCTTTAACTCAGTTATGCAGATTAAGTGATATTGCACAGTACATTATACAACTGAAATTTGAACCCTTCGATTCCAACCCATTACTATGAACTGAAGTTATGAGGTAAGATTCAGGGAGCCACCAAGTGTCCTATCTTCCATCTGGCCTTATGTCAAGAGGCCACAGAAGCACTGTGGTTTATGGGGTTATGTAATCTTCTTGTTAATTATTACCATAAGAATACTTTTAAATACGACAACAAAAGATTAGCTATCTGCATTAAACTAGTGGTTGTGCCTTGCCTCCACCCTCACTTCACTCTCAGCTAAGATTTCCCTGATTCTTCTTTATCATTCTGCTTCAAAATTGCCTCAAAAATCACCTTGCCTGGAAAGAGTAGACAACCTCATTCTTCTCATTCCCCTCGAAATGAAATTGGGTGGATCTCCTCTGTGTTCCCATGATTCTCTTAAGTATATTTTTAAATAGGACAACAAAAGTATTAGCTATCTGCATTAAACTGAGCCTCCTCTCATATAGTTGTAATGGGTTGGCTTGGTGGCCATCTCTACCCACTGCCCCAAAGATATGTCCTCCCAGAACTTGAGAATGTGATCTCACTTAATAAAAGGGTCTTTGCTGATGTAATGAAATTAAGGATATCAAGATGAGACCATCCTGGATTACCCAAGTAGTCTCTAAATCCAATGACGAGTATTCTTAAAAGACACAGAAGAGGAATAGACAGACATACAGAGAAGGCCATGTGAAGGCGGAGGCAGAGATTGGAGTTACGCAGCCACAAAGCTAAGAACACTTGGAGCCACCAAAAGCTGAAAGAGGCAAGGAAGAATTCTCCCCTGGAGCCTTCAGAGGGAGTGCAGCGCTGCCAACACCCTGGTTTCAGATTTCTGGTCTCCAGAACTGAGAAAATTAATTTCTGTAATTTCAAGCCACCCAGTTTGTAGTTGCAACCAGAGGAAACTAATACACTAGTATTTGCACCATATTTTTGTAACTACCTATGGATACCCCTTTACTAGCTTGAGCATCCTGAGAAGACTTTGTCTTACTCATCTCTATACCCTCAACCATCTTACACTACCTGGCACATAAAGAGTGCTCGACAATGCTTGCTGAATGAACAAATTCATGCCAGCATACAATTTTTGCAGCTTCCTACCTGGAGGACAACATTGGCCTGGGCCAGGTAACCACTCCACAGACTCATCCTAAAATAGCTATCTTCTAGTAGCCACTGCTAGCTCAAGATGCCAAAGAGGTAAAGGCCTCAGATCAACGAGCCTGTGACTGAGACTTACAGCAACTGTGAACCTCAGCCTCACAGATCAAATTCAAGTGATACTGTATGGACCAAGACAGGTTAGGACATCTAGGTGGTGGGTATGGTGGCAGACACAGAAGACCCCCACCCTCTGCCCTGCAATGACCTCGGCATTTGGAATAATCATAATAAGCAATGGAATCATCAGACTCTTCTGTTTACTAAACACATACGATGTCAGGCTTTAGAAATGCTTCACCAATTTTACTTCATCCTCACATGAATTTTATAAGTCAGATATTATTATGAGTCTTTTTCTACAAAATCTACACATGAGGAAACTGGCTATGGTGAGCTGTGTGATAAGTGTTTTTTAAGTGGATCTGACTACAGGAGGGCTTGGTGCCAAATATGTGGCCCAGCCTAGGGAGGCAGTTTATCATTTGTGACAGGTGTCAACCTTACTCCCAATTCCACCTGAGTTTCCTACATTTATTTCCCTTCTGCTTCATTTTTAAATGGATTTCATTTTGTTCCATATACTGCATTTCTTGAAGTCCCACGGAGGCAGTGTAACATAATAGTTTTATTACTGAAGTAAAACCTTTTTCCCCATCCCCATCCAGTTATGCCATCCTAGCTCCACTTTCTGGCCTCTTGGCAACCATGCAACGGTCTCTCGGAGTCAGGTAGGTGTAGGCTTAACATCTAGGTCTCCGGTTCCTGTGGCTTAGAGCTGATGGGACTTTCATCCTGGGCCAGGGCCATTTTGTCTACTTGTGTTTTAACAAACCTTCCCATTGTGTACAATTTCTAAATGCCTAACCAAAGCATGGTTAGATGTTTACCAGAATGGAAGAGAACCATGTCCGCAGGCCACCACAACACACTGCAGGAGGAAAGCAGAAGGCCAGACACTCCGCCAGCATGAACTGTCTTATCTAAGACCCTCTCGACAGGGCAGTGTGCTTGAACAGTATAAAATATAGTAATTCATTTTAAACAGTTATGCTAGAGTATTTTCATCTAAATTAATGTTATCTCCTTCAAAACAATCACCTTGGGAAGCAATGTATTTATTCAAACAATGCTGACATCGCACTAACATTTCTGGAACTCTTTTTCGGGCAACTGTTTTTACGGTCTGTGGCACTTTCTTTAAAAGTCTTCAGTCATAACAAATGTCATCCTTTGAGAATAGATTTGAACTTTGGAAAGAGGCAAAAATTGGTTGGAGCCATGTCTAATGAATAAAGTGGGTGATCAAATCTTGTTACATCATTTTAGGTGAAAAATGAGGCATGACTATAAAATAATGTGACTGGTTTTCCTAGGTGACCCATAAACCGACTGGCTGAGAAATAATTCCCATAGAGGAGTTTCAAAATGCTTTGAGCACTGGATGCATCACTGGAATAAGTGTACAGTTCCCAGAGTGGTGATTTGACAGGGTACAATACTAATTTGGATATATAAGTTCAAATGCGTTGGTAAAAAAGGAAATCTGATTGCTTACACTCATGAAAATGAAGAAGCTGTTCTCTAGGAGAAATTTCTCCTCCTTTTTTTTCTTTTTGACAGCCTGATCTACTCTGGCCAGGGAGTCTGCTGAGAAAAACAGACTCATATCCTGCAGAAAGCCTTTGCTGGCCAGACCACCCCCTCCCACAAACAGTCCCAACACAGGCTCTGCCAGGTGTCCCTGGCCTGAGCTTCCACAGCCATCTCTTTTTCTTTAAGTATTAGTTCTTATAATACCTAGTGGTGACTGCTTTTTTTGTGCGTCTATCCTCCCCCAGTCAACAAGCGTTTCCTTGAGACAGGGGACAGCTTCAACTCTGTGTCAGGACAGTATGCACAGAAGCCTGGGACACTCATTCCTGTTCTTGATACAAACCCTCTGTCTTTGCTTCTTATACTCGTGGAGCTTTGTTTTCTAAATGTAACTTCTTCTGCCTGGCAACCCGAACTGGACATTCAGTCCAAGTAAAATCCACTCACTCAAATTTATAGAGACCTAAGGTAGACTGGTTGCTTAGGGCCAAAGGCGTAGGCGTAGGCGTAGGGAAAAGCGGGATTGAACGCTAATATATGGGGACTCTTTTAGGGCCATAAAAATATCTTAAAATTAAACCATGGTGATAGTTGCACAACTCTGTAAATACATCAAAAAATATTGAATTGTATACTTTATATAGATGAATTGTGTGGTCTGCGAATTATACGTCAATAAAGTAGTTTATTTAAAAAGTCCTCCGCAGTGGGAATGTTTGTGCCTTTGGTTCCTTTCTAAGATGGTGGTTGGAATAAATGAAGGTCGAGGTCTCTTCCAACATATAAAGTTAAAAAAAAAAGTTGATATCCACCTTGATACCCCAAGGTATGTCTCATACCGTAGACAAAGGCACGTTCTTTTCACCCTCCACAAACAATCCCCTAGATCTTCCCCCTTGGAGAGTACCAGGTAAGAAGTCTTCTCCAGCTAAAGCCTTGGTGAGTCTCCAGTTACTCAACACACTTAGTATCCATTTATAAAAGTTTGTTCCCAACTTTGAGAACAGCTTCAAAAGCAACAGAAATGACCAGATGAGTCTGCGAACTTTAAGAGAATTTACGGAATTTACGGGAGAAAGAATGGATCAGTTCAAACTTTCCTGCTTAACTTACTTAGTGGTATAGCCCACTCAGATCACTCTCCTGAAAGCTCTTTGACAGTCTGAAGGAGT
The DNA here is from genome assembly GCF_902729225.1 of Pteropus medius. Classification (NCBI taxonomy): domain Eukaryota; kingdom Metazoa; phylum Chordata; class Mammalia; order Chiroptera; family Pteropodidae; genus Pteropus; species Pteropus medius. Next base: position 15,325,663 of record NW_024340701.1, on the reverse strand, counting down.
CCAGGATCTGCCACTGTTGCATAAAAATTATTTTGACCTGAAGACATTTGAGAATGAGCATTTTTCTGAACTCCTTTATCCATCTAAAAGCTGAGCCTCCTCAATTATCATAAATTCCTTCCCTGGGACAGAGTTTCTGGAAACTAGGGTAAGACTGACACCAAGCACTACACTACACTTACACGGATATTATCACAAAACTTTTACATCTCCCCCGTCCATTCTCTTAAGGCCTTATTTATTTTTCCTTAAAGTCATTTGTTTTTCCACAAGTGCCCTTCTCTCCCTTTCCTCCCCATACTAAAATGGTTTATAAGCCCCAATTCTAACTGCCCCCTTGAGTCTCATTTTTCAGTGAATTTCCATCACGAGTACGTGAATATAAATCAATCTTTTTTTTCTCTTGCTGATCCATCTTTTGTCAGTTTAATTAGCAGGCCTCCATACAATAAACCTAAGAGTTTAAAGAAAAAGTTTTCCTCCTCAAGTCCAAGAGAGCAAACAAATTTATTGTTAAATATGCGATCAAATTTGATTAAACCTCCTATTATGTCAAGATAAATTTATAATACGATAGCATTTGTAATATATTGTCTATAAAACATACTAAACTATATGTATACTAGAACCTTTTGTACAATGAAAATGGGTGCTCATTTGTTTATCTAGAACATAACTGTACAATGTAAAATGATTGAATGTGTTTACCTTTTCCATTGAACTCTTCCTCTTCCTGGAAGTTTTTTTCACAGAGATATCCACATGGCTCACTCCACTTCATTCAGGTCTCTGCTCACATGAAGTTTATCAAAGACCTTTAAAATCAGCACTCTGAAAAGAGCAGCCCACCCTATAATGCTCTCTCTTTTAGCATGTTTAGACCATTTATCGTCATCTGACGATAAATCACTTTAAGTGATTTATCATCTCTCCCTCCATTAAAACTCCACGGCTCCGTGAGAGCAGAAACTTTGGTTCACTGCTGAATCCCTAGTATCTAAAACAGGGCCTGGCAGACAGTAGGTGTTCCATAAATATTTATTAAATGAATGAATCACTTTTGCCTTTCTAATCTTGTTTGCCAAAAGAAGCTTTATTGTGAAAAGGAAGAATGTTTTTCCTTTTAGTCTTTAGTTCCATGGCCATTAGATTTGGTTAAGAAAGAAAAGTAAAAAAATAATTTTTAGCAAGAATATTAGTGAAGTCAAGAAAGAGAAACTTCCAAACAATTTGATTTAAATATTTCATATAACAAAGATTGTTTGGTGGCTAAGTGCCCAGCTCTAAAAAATTATCCTGTTCGTTCCTCCACCCTATCTTTCTGCTGTTTCCCCACTCCTGTATGGTGGCCCCCTCTTCTCTATTTGCACATTATCTACTCTTCAAGACACAATTCAATTTTTACCTCTTCTTTCCCCAATCCAGAATGTTCTCTCCCATATCTGAACTCAACACTTTTTCTAATTCTGCTGTTTGTGTGTGTGTGTTGCTTGCATCTTATCTCCCCCAAAAGACTGCATAGTCCTGGATGGAAAAGGACAATATCTTATTTATCCTGGTATTTAATGCCAATTCGAAATCAGAACATATAGACAAGGGGAGAACAGTCACTCATTAGTCTATCATAATTAAAGGACTTTTTTTTAACACAGGACTTATCCCTGCCCTAAGGATATCAGATTTTAAGTAAGGGAAGCAAGGTGCCTCCAACGATGACCTCGGAGTCCCAAAACATTCTCCCTCCTGCTCGGTGTCCTATCATCCTCCTCAGAACTGTACCCCAGAAACATGTCCTTTCACTTGTGTCTGCAGCTGGGTCTCATGCAAGTTCAGGAGAGTGATCCATCCCAAACAAGAGATAGTGGAGTTCCTCCACTTAAGATGAAATTCTCAAAGCCTCATTGGTTTGGTTCTGTGAACCTGAGACCTTTAATCTTGGGGTCATGTATTTGATGCCCACTGAGGTGCAAATAGTATCTAATACTAAAAGGGGATCTTTTGTTTAGTGTAGAGGTTCTTAACTAAAATTCCTAGACTCCCCTAAAAGAGGTCCATGGGTAGAATTTAATGAGGTCCATGAAGTTGAATGGCAAAACCAAAAAATCTTTTTCACTAACCTCTAAATTAAATGTAGCTTTTCCTTTCATTATGAATGTAAGCAATAAACCACAGAATTATTATTACTACTACTAATACTACTACTACCTGGGGCTTTATCATCAACAGAAATCATAGATATTTTCATATCATATTACAGTTATCTCAAAATATTGCGATTGTAGATATCTCAAAATGCTTAGACTTATCATTACTCTAAAGTAAGATGGTATTAGACCCTCCACTAAATCTCGTTACTTAATGTATCAATAAAGAAGTAAATATCTTGTTATATCACAAATTTGGTTAATATTTTGATAATTATTTTTTTAATATAGTTTTTATTTCCTTTTCAATCCTTTGTATTTTATTTATTTAAAAATAAAAATATTCTGGGAAGGGATCCATAGGTTTAACAAAGGAATCCATGACACAAGAACTCCTGCGAACTGATGAAAGTCTGCTTATTCACAAGTTCCCACAAGAGTATTTATTTTATTTTGCTGAAGATGATAAACTATGCTTCAAAATATCCAAACATTCATTTATTTGTGAGTCTGAGCATTCTGATCATTTACAGATAGATCATTAGGCCCAAGGAGTCTGCACTAGGAATCTGTTAGACTTTTCAGTAACAGGGGCCAATGAACTCCTTTCTCAATTAGGCTAACTTATGTTTTTGCCACTTGTACCCAATTGGGTTCTGACTAACAAGGAATCCCTCTATATTGGCTGGGACCATTGAAGATTAGAGGAAGGCGGGAGACAATGCTGACAATCTATGGGGGCTGAAGATGCATCAGGTTGGTGTGACTAACTTAGTACCCCCATATGGGCAGAACATTGGTAGCATAAAGTCCTGCCCCCAGGGCCATCCTGAGGTGTCCTCTCAAGTGTCATTCAAGCTGCTTCCTGATGAAAAGGGTTCCCAGGTACTATTAAATGTGTTGTTTACCTCTCTGGGTATGTATTATCACTTCCAACCTTTAAAGACAAAGGGGGAAAGGATCGGAAAATAAGTAACTTACTTTAGAAAATAGTCCCCAATTCCTACGATTTTTATTCTGCCTAGAATTCTTCCCCCTTGGGAACTCCAACTCATCATTTAAGCCTTAGTGTCAGCTACTGCCTTTCTGTGAAGCCTTCCTCACTTCACCTTCCTCTCCTGAGTGCAGCTCTCCATGCTCTTGCCCCTTCAGTACTTGACACATACCTCCATCATAACTCCTAACACGCTGTGCAACTTGCTTATTCTTGTCTCTCCTATTCTAGGCTATGTATTTCCTGAGGACAGTAATATTTTGTATCCCAAGTACCTAGCACGATGTCTGATATGAATTCAATACATAATAAATATTTAATGAGAATAAATTTAAGTGCATTCCTCATACTTCACAAGTCACAATTCAGGGCAACTGAACAAAGATTCACTGAATGCTACATTATCTTAGGTACTGAAGATAGAGAAAAAACAGAGCCCCGGTCTTAAAGAAGCTTACTCTCTAGTGGAGGATTATCATATGTAAACAGATAATTTCACTGGGATTTGATTAATATATTCTAGAGGTATGTACCTATAGAAAAAGATCACTTAACGGAAGGAGAGGCCAAAGAGGGGCTGTTGGGGAAAGGTTTCTGAAGATGCTATCTGAATTGAGTCACACCATAAAGGGTAACGTATTTAAATCCCTGGTGAATTAAGAGAGAATAAAATCTGAGAGCTGCGAGCTGAGGACAGAAACCAAGGTGATGGCTTGGGTGTGGACAAGGCAAGCAGTCCATAGGGAAACTCTCAAAAAGTGTGAGTGAGTAGAATCAAGAGAGTGATCAAGGCAAGGAAACGAGAACTTCAAGAGAGTACAAAATCAGCAGTGCCAAATGCAACAGGAAGAGCAAAGAAAATAAGGCCTAAAAAGCCTTCTATGGATTTAGCAACCAGAAAGTCAGCAGTAACCTCGACAAGAGGAGTTTTAGTGGAGTGGCGGAGGAAACAAAAGCAAGACTGCAGTCAGGTGAGGAGTGAATGGGAGGTGAGAAATCAGTGATGATGAATGCAGACAACTTTTACAAAGATTTGGCTTAAAGATGGGGAAGCAATAGGGCAGTAGCTAAAAGGTAAGGTTTAAGAACATATTTTTTAGTCTCAAATGATTCTTTTCTTCTTACTCCTCACTACTCCCAACAGACAAATTTCCAGTTGGAACCCTAAAATTCTCACTATGCTATAAGCTTCTTAAGGAAGACTCTTGTATCTGAATTGTCTTTTTATTCCACACATTTCTCTGTACATAGCTCAGTGTTTGCTGAATGCAAAAGAATGAAATGCAAATTAAACACAGGTGATGACAAGGAAATGAAGGGCTCTATTGTGTTACAGCTAGTGTTTGTTCTTCAAGGGAAGTTGTGGTTGTCTCAAAACTGAAGAGCATTAAGAAAAATCACACAATCTTCTGTCATCGGTACTTATATATTGATTCTGGGAGGTAGATGTAGATCAGGTGCTGTTTAGCTTTTGGACACTAGTGGAAAACAGATCTTTAGATTTAAGAGTCTCTTCATTTTGAGAAGCTGTTCAAGTTCAGTACTGGATTCTCAGTGCTGCCATTACCGTTTCTGTAAATTAACCTGCCTAAGCTTCCAGTTATCTCATTGGCAACCTGAAGATGTCCATAATAGCATCTACCTCATCAGGCTGCAGTAGGATACATGAGATATCACAAGTGAAGGGCTTCTAATGGTGCTTGGCAAAATGGCACTTAATATGTTAACAAAATAAAATACATAATGTACTACTAAAATGAATAAAAATATTAAAAGAAACGAGTTTCACAAGAGTTGGAGTAAGTCAAATCTTATTTTTCAATATAGAAACAAAACTTGTTCTTTAGAAAAACTGGTTAGAAAAACGTTTTTTAAAAGTGAGTGTACAATCAGCTCCGATTTACTTATTTTACAAATCCATTCTACCGTACATAAGGTTTACTGCAAAATCTATTTCAAAGTTTCACGTATTCGAGTGAACCTGCCCAATTAAGTCAAGTTAACGTTCCTTAGCGAGGGTGGGGTGGGGAGACTGACAAAGTATTGCATTAATTTCCTGGCCTGCCACGACGCTTGCTTGCACAAGAGCGCCCTTGGGTATAAAGTTTCTGTTCTAATGAAAACGCAGCTCCTGCCCCCTCGGTGGAACAGATCCAGAAGCACCACTGGGAAAAGACTAGCCTTTTCAAAAGCCAGCGCCCCAGCAACCAGGCCGCGCAAGGGCAGGAGCTCTGTCCCAGTGCAAGCTAGAGGGTGGAGAGCAAGACTTTGCAACCATCTCTTCCGATCTGCTCGCCTGACGCACCAGGGGGCGGGTGCGCTCGCTCCCCAATCTAGAAACGTCGGGCTCGAAGCCAGCGGGAAGCGCCAGTCCCAGACCAGAATAGCAGGCAACCGTGGCGGGATGCGAGGGGGTTCCGAGCAAGTCTGCGGCCTCTAACCTTTCCCCGTTAAGGCGATTGCACTCCGCTCTGTAACAGTATCTTCGGCCGCAGGAAAGGTTAACGTAAATGTCAGAGGCCCCAGGAGGGGAGAAGGAAGGGAGGAGGAAGAGAGAATAGAAAAGCAGAGGGCAGGAGGCGGAGGCTGGCTCCCCAAGGTCAAGCTTTGCTCCGCTGCTCGCGCCCCCCCCCCGCCCCCAGGGAGTTGGAAGAGCAGCTCTGCGGGGCCAAGTGGCCGCTTTCCCGCACACAGCGACTCCCCCGGGCCTCTGACCGCAGGAACTAGCGCAGAGGAGCGGGGGGTGGAGACTGAGGCGGCTGCGCAAGGAAGTGGCCTGGCCTGAGCCAGGCAAAGGGACTGGCTGGCGACACTGGCCGCACGTAGCGCACGGCCCCGCGCCCGGGCGCACGCCGCGGAGAGGCCCGCGCGTCCCTTACCCCGTTGGCCGCGGCGATGCGGACGATGAGCTGGATGGCCTCCTTCATGTAGAACCTGCCGTCCCCGCCCACCACCAGGGTGGCCTCCTGCCGCTGCGCCGGCTCCACGGTAGAGATGATACTCTGGATGAAATTCTCCGCGTAGTTGGCGCTGCTCTGGAACACCTTCACCCTCTTCCGCAGCCCGCTTGTGCCCGGCTTCTGGTCCGGGTACGCCCGGGTCTTAACGGTCACGATCTTCACCATGGTGGCGACTTGTTTCCCCGGGCGGGAGCGAACTGTGCTCACGAAGGGGCGACCGGAGCAGTAGCTACAGCTGCTCTGGGGTGAGGGCGCGGGCGAGGCAGGGGAAACGCCGCCGGCTCTCCCGGCCGCGCTCGGCCCTTCTCTTTAAAGGGACAGGGGACAGGGCCCTCCCTCCGCCTCCGGCCCACCTCCTCGCAGATTCGGGAGTGGGGGAAGGGGGAAAAGGGAGCGCACACCTCCAGGCCTCAGGAGAAGTGGGTGGAGCCTTTTTGATTTACCCTCCCCGGCCCGCCACCGAACCACTATAAATGAAATCCGCAACTCCTCCCCTAAACGGAAGGGCCTAGGTTGGGGTAGGGCAAGAACTTAAGACAGGCTAGAGTATCTACCGTGTGTCAATAACTTTCTGGAAACCTGTTCTGAGGGTTAGAAGGACCAACCTTAGCTAGATTTTATAAGTCCTCATTTCTTCCATTCTCTCTCCAACTATTAGGGTTTTCGTTAATAGACCTTTAGAGTTGAGTAAGAATTCAACTCTAAAGGTCTAATTCGACCTACTGTCTTTACGGATCGACCACACACTTTACTTCCATTGGTTAGATACTAATAATTAAAGTGAACTGAATATAATGTTTCTAATCCTTGTTAAAGTACAAGGTTCCCTCACCCCCATTTATGCTTATAAAACTGAGATTCAAAAACTAAAATGATCATAAAGATAAGTACAATCAAGAGGCCAACTCATGAGGGTGTGGCTCCAAAACCAGGGTTCTTAACCCTGATTTGCCTGCGGTGTCATCAGATTTGACAACTTAGGAAATAAAAGTACAGGGAGGCTTTGATAAATGTAGATATGAATATAAGGTAAGGCTGAGTACAATAACCATCAAAACATGCCAGTTACTCATGTAGTAGAATTTTGGTGAAGAGATCAAGAAGGACTGAGGTGGCCAGAAAGGGTTCATGGAGGACACAGTCAGTGAAAGGGATTCGATTGTTTAGTAGGAATCATGAGTTTAGCATGTCTCTTAATTTGGTGAGAGTGATTGTCCCACGTGGCTCGAGAAATGTGTCATTTTGGTGAAGTGGAGGAAAACTGGCATTTTCCTCCTATTTAAACATGTGTGACCTGGGAAAAAGTTAGTTATTATCTGTGGGCATCCATTTCTTTACTATAAAATGGACATAAAACCTATCTTAGAGAATTTCTGGTTTTGTATGTCAGTAGTTCTCAATCATGGATACGTAGTAGAATCGCCTGATACACTTTTGAAACTATGCATGCTCCAGACCAGATAGATTCAATTATAATCATCGGATGTAAGTAAATCACCTAGCATGGTGCCTGAAACATAGAGGCTCTCAAAAAATATTAGCTCCCCTTCTCCAATTAAAAAACCAGAACTTATCATTAACCTGTAAATTTGATTATATTCCTGCCCTTTTAATGGTTAACTGGTATATCTTGATCAAGCAGGGAGGCTGACAGATGCATATGTCTGCTGACTCTCAGAAATCAAGTATCGTTATACATGTTGATATAGGTCTTATGTCAGTATAGATATAGTTTTTGATATAGTCACAATAGATGAATTTCAGGGGAAAATAGCATGTGAAAACTGAATCCTAGACTGCTGGTAAGGATGTCCAATGTTTATACCAAAATTCACAAAGCTTATAAGAGTAGTATCATCTTGTGAATTAAGTAGTATAATTAACCCTATTTTATAGGCTAGAGAATTGATAAAAGGTTGAATGTAATCAAAGTTACCTAACTCCACAAAACAAAAATATATCAGAGAATCACTGAGTCTTAGAAATACTTAAACCTCAAAGAGTTGTATGGATTCAATTAGATATTGAATTCAGAGTTCCTAGCACAACACTAGTAAGTACTCAGTAAATGGTAACTCATTATTATAAAGAGGTTGATGACTCATAAAGTGGTAGGCTCAAATTCAGTTCCCATGCTCTTTCTATATTTTTCACTGTTTGGAATGAGGATAGGGCTTTTCATTTAAGAGGAGTACTTTTCTCACCTCAGAAGTTGTAACAGTTAGCTTTAGCTGCATAAAAAGCCAGTCTAAAACTTTGTGGCTTAAGACAATCACTATTTATTATTATTATTGTTCATGATATTATGAAATAACTACAAGACTGCTGGTCTTGGCTGGCTCCTGTGGTAGATGGTCCCCTTGATCCTGGTCTCTTAGTAACCATGTCTTTATGTAATCTCCTTGAATTACTTTTCTTGCTGTGTGTGGCTTAAAATAATGCCTATTTATTATCACAGGTCAGAAGTCTGAGTGTGTTCGGCTGGGTCGAATGTTCAGGGTATATGTACATAAATACAAGGCTGAAATTGAAGTATCAGCTAGAGTGGGCTCTGGGAAGCATCTACTCCCAAGCTCATCCAGGTTGTTGGCAAGATCCATTTCCTTGCAGTTGTAGGTCTGAGGTCCTTGTTTCCTTGTTGACTGTCAGCCAGGGGCCACTCTACTCTACAGGCCACCTGTATTGAGTCCTTCTCATGATTGCAATTTCTGACTCCCTCTTGGATAATCTCCCTTTTGCCATGTGAAGTAACAATCATGGGAGTGAGATCTCATCATTTTCACAGGTTCTATATGTACTCAAAACTGACTTGACAGATTTCCAAAGTGTAGTGTTGAGAAAAGCAGCAGAATTATTCCTGTTTCCTCATGAGTGGCAATGAAGTAAGAAAAGAATCCATTGGACCTGAAATGAGAATTCTTGACAGTGTAGACTGATGATAAGAATAACAAGTGTTGGACATAGAGAAGTTGCAACCCTCATAACACTGCTGATGGAATGTGAAATGGTTCAGCCACTGTGGAAGCTATTTGGTGGTTCCTCAAAGTTAAACACAGAATTACCATAAGATCCTTCATTTCCAGTCCTAGGTATATACCCCAAAGAACTGAAAGCAGATATTCAAACAAATACATGTACATACGTAGTCATAGTAGCACTACTCACAATAGCCAAAAGGTAGAAATAGCCCACATGTCCTTCAACAGATAAATACATTAAAAAAAAAAAAAGGATGATTGTGTGCCTCCATAGACATTTGGTATCAAAAGCCAGGTATTCTTTTTCTCCAATGCTTTGGCACTATGTGAACTAACTATACTTAATGGTAGCCCCAGATGGGCTATTTCAGCCAAATACAATAGAAATTAAGATGATTTCTAGAAAAATAAATATTTCTCAAACACCTGTAGACTGAGATGTATATCTGTTAATAAAAATCTAAGTCTCTGCCACTAGAGCAGAATGGAGTTTTAAAAACATTAAGTTATTATAGAAAAAGTTGTCTTTCTTGCACAGTTAGATTATGATGAGGTGTGTAACCTCTTCATCTGTTTTCTGATTCATATTTGTTTCATGTTCATACAGTATATCTACTTTCATTAATTCTAATAAAAATCCAAGATGCAGTCAAAGGTTTATCTAAAGATATTATAATTTATAACATGGGCTTAAGTAAATAGCATAAATAAAATAAAACAAACCTCTGGGTATGAAATAGGTTAACTTTAATTTCATTCTTTATGCTTTATCTGCATTTTTCATATTTTCTATAGGGAATGTGTATTGTTTTATAATAATAAAAATACGTTTTTTTCTTTTTTGTACTTCTTTTAAGTGGTAATTCTAATTTCATTAAGTTATCCTTTATCCTTTAGATGGTATTCAATTCATTCATGTATTGATTCATTCACATTCACTCTACAAATATGTGTTGAACTTCTACTAAGTACCAGCTCTTTAAAAAGTTAGGTGAATAAGTCCGAATGGTCCTTGGTCTCACAGAGCTTGCACTATATTGGAGGAGACAGATACTGAGTCTACAGGTGTTACAGATGAAGAGGTTACACATCTCATAACTGTAATAAGTGCTACAAAGAAGTATAGGTGCTATAAGAATGTAAATAGGAGGGTCTATCATTGGAGGGAGTCGGAGAAAATATCCTGGAGGACTGGAAGGATGTGTAGTAGTAGTTGGCCAGATGAAAAGGGAGAAAGAGTATTTCATTCTAGGAGAAGAATATTAAGGGGGAAGGTTTGATGTAAGAAGGATTTAAAAGGCCACCAGGGTACTTGACGCATAAAAACTGAGAAGTAGAGTGGAGGGCCTGATCACTTCAAGCCTTCTAGATGGTGTCAAGCATTGTGATCTTCATTTAATAGCAATGAACAACCAAAAGATTTTGTATGTGTGGTAAAACACATAACATAAAAATTAACCATTTTAAATATACATTTAGTGGCATTAAGTGCATTCATATTGTGCAACCATTACTACTATCTACAGAACTTTTTCATCATCCCAAAATGAAACTCTATAATAACCCCCCATTCCCCCTCCCTCAGCCCTTGGAAACCACCATTCTTTCTGTCTCTATGAATCTGACCATTCTATTGTCATATAAGTGGAGTCACACAATATTTGTTGTTTTATGTCTGGCTTATTTCACTTGTCTTTAAGGTTCATTCCATGTAGCATGCTAAAAGTGTTTTAAGCAGAGGAATACTGAGATCATAATGGCATTTTTAAGAGATCACTCTGGCTGCAATGTGAATGAATGAAAGGGAAAACATAGATGAAGTGAAACCAGACAGGCAGGTGGAAAACTGTGGTGGATTATACTAAGTTGAAGTCAATGGAGATGGATAGGAGTGAACAGACTCAAGATATTTTCAGAAAGTAGAGTCAACATGACTTGCTGATAGATTATATCTCTAGGTGAATAATAAGGAGTGGTGTCTCCCCACCAGTCTGGGATTGGGACTAATGATAAGTGTAGGGGTGAAAAGTAGTATGGTATGATACGTGAACTCTGTTTTAGACATGTAAAGTTGGAGGTGGCTGTCATGCATCCAAGAGGAAGTACAAAGTAAGGTATTAGATATTAAGGTCTAGAACTTAGAAAATAGACCTGGCTGAGAGATATGAATTTATAATTCATTAATATAGAGATAGCATTTGAAAACATGAGAATGAATGAGATCACCTAGAGAGAGACCATAGAGTACAGAAAAAAAAAAAAATGTCCAACACCGAGTTCTGATAAACTCTAACATTTAAAGTCCAGGAACTGCAGTGTGAAAAAGTTAGGCCTTTTTTTTTTTACCTTGGAAAGAAAATTTTTTTAAGAATATCAACTCAGCAAGAAGGAGATTTAGATGTGTTTCTTCTATATGCCATCCAGCCTTCCATAAACCTGAATTCAACTCTGTTAGGTTACATTCAAAGTCAAGAAAGATTTATGTCTGAAGCATTTTATTAAGGTGCCATTTAGGAACCCTCCTATAAGCCAAACTATCCAGAATTTTGTTTGTTTTGATCTAGGTCAAGGAACAAGCAATTGGCAATTCTGTGAAAGGCTTGAATGATTTCTCTGCCTCCATATACAAATGTGTATAAATGGGAGATAGATTAAATCCTGGCTAAATAAATGTACAAGGATTGGTCAAACCCCACTTCCAAATACAGTGTTCATGAAAGACAGTTTTACTTTTGCATTTCAACTATAATGATTTCAAGAAACATGTTTACCATAGGATATCAATCTTTGATAACTGCAACACATAAATGGTATGCATATGGAATTTATAATGAAAAAGACATGTATGAAATTTATCATGGAAACACTGGATGGTGAAGTGGGTGATCTAGTGGCATGAGTCATTTAAGAGCTATTGCATGGCTCATAAAGAAACTGATTATCAAAATAAATAATACTGAAAAGTAATTCATTAACAATATGTAGACAAAGCCTTAGAAAGCACCTATAAAAGCATGTATCACGTTATTGTTATAAACAAAACACAACTCTATTTGTGTATACTCAACTTCCTATCTGGTGGTGTAAGTGATGGTAGAAAAATACATATTGAAGATATTGAGATAGTCTCCAGTTTAGGCCTAGAATGATAGCCTAAGCCTCCCACCCAAGTTCTACTAGGTCTGAAAGGCATTCTTTCAATTAAAAGAATTCTGAAGGAATAGGTAAGTTGTAGATAACCTCCCGTGAGAATTTTCAATTATCTGTAGCTAGCAAATAAGCAGTTGATGATACCTTAGGAACCCATACAGATTAATGCTGAACAATAATGCAAATGTCATTTTAGCTCATTTGTTCGATTTAAATCGTAGGTTATTCATGACTGCAGATTTAGTTCATTATGTTAAATTTTGATCTATTAGTAATTTGCTGAAATGACTAGTTCCTACATATAGAAGCAATATAAAACCATTTAATATCTATTCTATTTGTATCCATAAGTTATCCAGTTTCTTAAAACTTTTATTTGAATAAAAATTAATGGATATCTGGAGTCTGTGATTCTGAAATTTTGTTCCTGTGTCAAAATAATAATAGTCTCTGAACTCATGTTTCAGTGTCAAATGGTTATTCATGAAGCTATATTTTTAAAAGATTGATATATGATAAGTTGGGCTTTTTTTCTTAGAATTCATTTTTGGGATCTACTATAAAGGATATCAGTCTGAATTCATTTATATGAATATTTGATTTGCAAATATTAATATTTTAAAAGGCAAAAAGATAAGACTTTTAAAAATACAGACTATGAAGGACATTTTAAAAGAGATAACGAATGTCTTCTGTTATCCCGTTTCATCAGTGTTCTTGCTTAAGGAATCAAGAAGCTGTGGTAGATTGCATAATAACTTCCCATAAAATACCCATGTCCTAATCCCTGGATCTTGTGAATGTTACTTTATGTGGCAAAAAAGGACTTTGCAGATATAATTAAGGATCTTGAGATGGGGAGATGATCCTGGATTATTCAGGTGAACTCTAAATGCAAACCTAAGTTTCCCTGTAAAAAAGAGGCAGAGGGAGACTTGACTGTAGAAGAGAAGACAACATGACCATAGAGGCAAAGGTTGGAGTGATGCAGCCACAAACCAAGGAGCACCAGCAGCCACCAAAAGCTGAAGAGGCAACAAATGCATTCTCCTCTAGAACCTCTAAAGGGAGCACAACCCTGAGGACACTTTAGAATTCATTTTTGGAGTCTACTATAAAGAATATCAGTGATACTGATTTTGTACTTCTGGCCTCCAGAGCTCTGGGAAAATAAATTAAGCTACCAAGTTTGTGGTCATTTGTTACAGCAGCCAGAGGACACTAATACAGATGGTTTAATTTTATGAAGGAGTGTGAGTCAGGAAACACATAGCCTAATTCTCTAGAGATCTAAAGTGTGACTTCAGATGATCAGTGAGAGACAGAGTAAGAAGAAGGTGGCTATCTTCAAGCCTTACCGATGAATCAACAACAGAGGAAAGTATATCAGGTCTACCACAGTAAAAAATGGAATCAGGAGAATCATGAAGGTAATTATTTCCAAATTATTATTTTGCTTACATTATCTGAAAAAATTTTTTCTTGACTTGTCTAGGAACAGGTTCTTCATTTTATCTACTATGTAGAATTGGACATAACATACTATGAGTGATCTGTATACCACCTTGAGATTCTGTATATTCTATCAGAAGTGGATGAGACTGGTGTTAGCGATTTTTCCTCATCAGTGAATTGTTTTGTTTCCTTCCCTTCACATTACTGAGTCTTGTAGCTCTTATAATGTAGTTTTCTTTATTTTGAAGATATTTTTGAAATAATTTATATTCATAGCCTTCATTTACCTTTCATCCATCCATTGTTTCATTCAGATCATCTATGAAATTCTCACTAAGCACACAGTACAAGATACTTAGGTAGGCTCGGATTAATCTCTGTACTTCAGGAGTTTAAAATAGGAGCGTCCAGATATGTATACAAATTAATAAAATATGAGAAACAAAATATAAACCACAAAAGGCATTTATTTTTAAAGCTAGTATTAGAATAAAAAGGTCTCAAATCAATAATCTAAGCTTCTACCTTAATAAACTAGAAAAAGATCAAATAAACCCAAGGCAAGCAGAAACAAGGAAGTAATAAAGATAAAAGCAGAAATCAATGAAATTGAAAATATAGAAATAGAGAAAAATCAATTAAACTAAAAGTCGGTTCACCGAAAAGATCAATAACATAAATAAACCTCCAGCAAGACTGATGAAGAAAAAAGATAAATTTTACTAATATCAGGAATAAAAAGGAGGATATCACTACAAAGCCCATAAAATTTTTTTTAAAACTGTAAGCACATAAATTTGACAACTTAGATAAAATGAACCAATTCCTCAAAAACCACAAACTACCACTAACAACCACCCCAAAATGAAATAAACTGAATGGTCCCAAAACTGTTAAAGAAATTGAATTAATACTTAAAAATCTCCAAAAAATCTCCAAACCCAGATAGTTTCAATGGCAAGTTCAAACAATTATCTAAAGAAGAAATAATACCAATTCTACACAATCTCTTCCAAAAAACAAGAAGAGGAAACATTTCTGACTCACTTTATGAGGCCAGCATTGTCATGATACTCAAAACAAAGACATTACAAATCAAGAAAACTATAGACCAATATCCTTTCTATACCTAGTCACAAAAATGCTCAACAATGTCCTAGTCAATTGAATCCACAATACATAAAAATAACATATTACAAACAAGTGGAGTTTATCCTGGGAATGAAAGGCTGGTTCAATATTTGAAAATCAATTAATATAATTTACTCCATTAACAGTCTAAAAAAAGAAAAACTATATGACGCAGGAAAATATCTGACAGAATTCAGTATCCATTCCTGATAAAAACTCTCAGCGAACCAGGGATAGAAGGAAACTTCCCCAACTTAATAAAGGGCATCTACAAAAGCAACTTCAGCTAACATCCTATTAATGATGAAGGACCGAATGCTTTCTACCCTAAGACTGGGAACAAGGTAATGATATCACTTTCATCATCTTATTCAATGTAATTATGGAAGTCTTAGCCAGTGTAATAAAGCAAGAAAAAAGAAAAGGCATAGAGATTGGGAAAATGAAATGAAACTGGCCCTATTTGCAGATGATGTGTTTTTCTAAGGAGAAAATTCCAAGGAATCTACAAACAAAAACCTCCTAGGACTAATAAATGAGTTTAGCAAGAGTCTCAGGGTATAAGACCAACACTCAAAAATAGATCATATTTTTATATACTAACAATGTACAACTGGAAACAATGCCATTAAGAACAGCTTATAAAATATTTAGATATGTCTAATGAAGGGTGTACAGGATTTATTTGCTAAATACTATAAAATTCTGATGAAATAAGTAATATAGAACCTAAATAAATGGAGAGACATACCATATTTATGGAATGGAAGCAACAACACTGTAAAAATGTTAATTGCTACCAAATGATCAATACATTTAACACAATATGAATCAAAATCCCAGCAAAAATTTTGATAGATATAAACAAGCTAGTTCTAAAATTTACTTGGAAAAAGAAAGAAACTGAATAGCTAGAATGATTTTAAAAAAGAATAAAATTGGAGGAATCACATTACCTGATTACAAAACTTACTACATGTAAAGTTACAGTAATCAAGGCAGTGTAATATTTGTTAAGGGAAAGACACATAGATCAATGGGACAAAACAGATAATCCAGAAATAGACCCTCACAAATATGTGTGACTATATGGTCAGTTGATTTTCATCAAAAGCACAAGAAAAATGTAATGTAGAAAGGATAATCTTTTCAGCAAATGATGCTGGAATAATTGAATCTATATTGGAAGAAGAAAAAAAAAGAACCTTAATCTAAATCTCATAACTCATTAACTCAAAAATTAACTCAAAATAGATCTTAGATATAAATATACAAAGTAAAATTAACTGTAAAACTTTTTTAAAAAAACAGGAGAAAATCTTTATAACTTGAGGTTAGGCAACAACTTTTTGGACTTGACACCAAATATATGATCCATTAAAGGAAAATTGATAAATTGGACTTCATCAAAATTAAAAACTTTTGCTCTCATATGATATAGTTCAGAGAATGAAAAGACAAGCTACAGACTAGTAGAAAATATTTGCAAATCACGTATCCCACAAAAGATATACCCAGAATTTGTAAAGAACCCTCAAAACTCAACAGTAAGAAAACAATCAACCCAAATTAAAATGGTGAAAAGACTCGAAGAGATACCTCACTGAGAAATATATATATGTGTGGTATATACATATACATATATATGTATATACAGTAAAGAAGCATATAAAAAGTTGCTCAAAATCATTAGCTTTTAGGGAAATGCAAATTAAATCCACTATGAGATACCATTGCACATTTTTAGAATGGCTAAAATAAGAAGTACGGATAATACCAAGTGCTAAGAAGGATGCAGAACAACTATAACTCTGGTACATTGCTGGTGGGAATGCAAAATGGTACAGGCATTATGGAATATATTTTGGCAGTTTCTTAAAAATCAAACATACACTTATCATATGACCCAGCAATCTCACATTTGGGTATCTACGTGAGAGAAATGAAAACTAATGTTCACCTAAGAACCTGTACATGAATGTTCACAGCAGCTCTTTTAATACTGCCAAAAACTGAAAATCACCATGATACATCCGTATAAGGAAATACTACTGGGCAATAAAAGGAATAAACTATTGATAAAACTCAGATGATTCTCAGAGGCATTAAACTGAGTAAAAGAATACAATCTCAAAGTTTACATACTGCAAGATCCCATTTCTATGACATTCTCAAAAAGAGAAAACCATAGTGATGGAAAACAGATCAGTGATTGCCAGGGGCTAGTGTGTGTGGGTGGGGTGGGGGTGGGTAGGTAAGAGGAGGAGGATGTGACTGTAAGGTATAGTACAAAAGAGTTTTTTAGTGATGGAACTGCTGTATCCTTATTATGGTAATGTTTAAGTGGATCTATACATGTTTTAAAAGAACTATGCAAACTTGCCCCCCAGAATAAGATCAAATTTATTGTGTGGTAATTTTTAAATATGAAATAAAAACATCGCAGAAAAGAAAGTATTAGATTTAAAATAGAGCTCAAGAAGTGAAATAGTTTCTTCTGGATTGGGGAAAGAGTTAAAGGCTTCATGAAGGATGAGGCATTAAAAATGTATGTTAAAGGTACGGTGTGTATGTAATACTAGTTCGCAATCTATCTTTTCTATTTGACTATGTATAATGAGAGCAGGAACAATGTCTAGCTTGTTAACCTCTGTATATGCAATAATTAAAGAAGTGATATAGATACATATATATACATACATATATGTACTCTATACATACTAATATATATATATACTCAATAAGTATATGATCAATTGACCTATTGCCTATAATATTAATAGGAAGATATACAATACAGGAAATTCTAGCAAGTGAAAAATATGAGAAAGTGCCTGAAATCTCCTTCCTCCACCTTTTTAAATTCCTCTTATCCCTTCAAGATCAGTTCAGGTTGTAAGTTGTCCCCCTGATTCTTCCAGCCTACACTAATCTTTCCAAGTTGTCCAAATTTGTTCTACCAGACTTAGTCTGATATTTTAATGTAGTACTTTTCAGTAATTTAAAGCCTATGAATCATTTCCTTTAATAGTTATTAAAATGTGCCTTTTATATTTAAATTTTAAAATACATTGTATTGCATGACTAAAAACAACTCAATGTACTACTTAGTTTCAAACTACACCTCCTTTATTCCTTCACTTTTCCAAGAGAATCTTATCTCCCTACCCCTCCCAAAATTGGGCACGCCTTCCCTTCCTTTTCTGTTCCCATATCTGCATCACTAGTTTATGCTTCAGGATCAGTGTTTACTAACTTAAGACTTAAAATTATTATTTAATAGGCTAACATGTAACCTCAGTTCCTTCTTTTCCAGGACAGAGATCATTCTACTACTTCTCTGTTATAACTAACACAATATGTAATAGATAATTGTTAATTTTATGTTCCTATTTACCATTCACCAGCCTACTTGTCTCCTAAAATTGTTACTGCTCTAAGAGAACAATTCTTTCAAAGGCTAAATCCAGAAATTTTTGCAACAAATGTTTAGAAAAGGCATAGATGTTTAAAAGAGAAATTTACTTTCTGTAATTTTGCATATTCATCTTTGAAATCGCTAGAAAGCTTACAATGCTAATATTCTGTAACTAGCACTATTGCATTTACATCAAATGTTGACATTAGCCTCATTCACATGATTAATCTTAAGCTGGCCTTAAATTTAAGTTGGTCGATCTTGTGTTAAATTATAAATAAAATTAATGTAAAAAAATGTTCGATATTAATTGTGTCTAGAAGAAATTAAAATTTTAACATATATATTTAAATTTTGGAGGAATGGAACCATATTTTTAACCCATTATAATACGTAGGTCTTGTTTTTAACATTCATATCTTTAGAAATATAATATGTAAAAAATAGAGTACCTATTTTTAATGTACAAATTCACTCTGGTCAACTATCACAAATACAGGCACCTTGTAGTATTCATAAGAGTTGAGAATGATTATTCTTCATCATCTTTAGACAATACTAGCTGTAGTTAATAAGCACAGACACTTAAAAGTTACCAAAATCCTTTACCCCTTAGACTTTCAACAACCATTCCTACATTTCCTGGTCCCTAAATTGTCTCTGCACATGAATCTCATCTCCTTTCCCTAAATCGGTTCCACCATTTGCCTTATTTCTTCTCAAATCATTATGTAGTTGTTGTTGGTTTGTTTTTTTTTCTGAGGAATTAAGCTAGGCTGAGTAGCAAAAATAGACTTTATAATCCTATGTAAAGTAAGCAGGGCTATCTCTATATGCCCTTATACTTGTAACTTCATGAAGAAATTGTCAAAGGTTCATATAGAACAAAAGTAAAACCAAAGAATCACTGAAGTAGTAATCACTAAACATTTATTACATACTCACCAAAAAGGCAGTTAGCAAACTGGGAGCATTTAAACCACAACATGGAGTGAAGCTCAGGGGTATGTTATTTAAAAAGCAGCTTACCTAGTGAAAAAGCAGTGACCGTTTATTCTTCACAGTTATTGGTTATAATATTAGAATTTTCAGCAGTTATTTTCTATCAATCTTGGGAAATAGTTCAAGTTTTGCTTATGATTTCCAGAGGCATAAGCAAGAAATGATCCAGGTCAAGCTAGTCTTGCGAAATAAGCTAAATTAAGGTTTATTTCTACAACTAAACAGGTTTTGGGTGCTCAGGGAATTTTCAAGACTATCTCCATTTGTTTGTTTGTTTTTATTTTAACAAAGTAAAAGTCAGTACTCTTATAAGAGTAGAAGACTTAGTATTCACTTCGCAAGTTAGAAATAATTTTTATATATTTTCTAATAAAAATAGGTGTATATGCCTGTGTATGGATGTATCCACAGTATACAATATATTTCACCAAAGCGATCTTAGAAGTCATTAATAACCCAGTGCTGAGAAACATTATCAGTCTCCTCTTCTCTCTCTTTCTCACTCACTCCCCTCCCACTCCCTCCTTCTCTCTGCCCCTCATCTCTCCCTTCCTAATGAAGAAAATAATATGCTCACCCTCTGGTGGCCAAAATCAGAAATACATTTCCATTTTCCTGGATTACATCCAAAATATGATCAGTGTGGTGTATTAAGTTCCTGCTTCATATTTAACTTACACCAGAAATAGATCTAAAAGAAGACCACTGGCTTCAAAAAGAAAACAAAAACAGATCTACTACAATATCTAATGGAAAATCAATAAAATTATTAAATAGAATAATTTAAGAATTGCTTATGACAGCATGATTACACTAATTTGGTTTTAAAATATTAGAACTGTACAATTTTAAAGTAGGAAGAACTTAGTCTATTCCCCTCCCATTTAAAATTGCATGTCAGATAATCAGTGAAAAAATTCAATTTTTATTTAATTTTTTGTTTTTTAACATTAATGGAATGAAAAACAAGTCTGAATAAATGGGATTAAACAGTAACCTTAAATAGAAACATTTTTTCTTATGTTTCTATTTTTAATTTATAAATAGCCCTAAGAATCAGGAAAAATTCATATCTCATATAAGTTTAATTTTCTGCCCACTTTATTCAACCAACCATCCAACAAATCCTTGTTGCATATCTGTTATGGTTTCTATGGCATATACTGAAATTATAACTGTTCCTGCTTTCAGCCTAGTGAACGGTACAGATAAACAGTAATTCCAAGACAGAATGATGAATGTGACAACAGACCGAGCACAAAGAATTAGGGCCATCAAAGTTGTCTTGGTGGGAGAAGTAATCAGGAAAAGATTCTGAGAAAAGTGACATATTTGCTGAGACTTGAAACAAGAAGAGGAAAGAGGGTGGGAAGAATTATTCTATAGGCAAGAAGAAAACTTTATATCCACAGGGCCTAAGGTGAAAGAGAATGTGGAAATCAGGAGAAGCTACAAAAGCATGCTTGAAAAGAAGTCTGAAAAGAAATGATCAGAGTTGCAAAGAAAATCTGAAGAATATGGTGCTCCAGAAAGATCAACAATGTCTAATATTGGAGAGAAGTCTTTAAAATATCCACTAGATTTAATGACAAGAAAGTCATCAGTGTCTATGAGAGAACCACCACTAGTTGAATTAAATGGAAAGAATGAATGGGAGTCAAGAGAGTGAGCACAGCAAAAGTGGAAAACAGAAATAATTATAGAGAGATGGATAATGAGAGGTTTCTTAAAGATAAAGCATTCAGTCTACAACCATGCCACCCTAAACAAGCCCGACCTCGTCTGATCTCGGAAGCTAAGCAGGGTCGAGCCTGGTTAGTACTTGGATGGGAGACCACCTAGTAAGACCGGATGCTGTAGGTGTAAACAGAAAAAAAGATAGTGTCTGGAATATGTGTAAATAACAAAAATAGAAAAAGCCAACAGAGAGGGATGTTTGTAGATAAAACTCATTCATAGAGAGCTTTAATGTGAACATTGAGACAGGCAGGGATGAGAGCTAAAATACAGGAAAGATTGGGGCATGTCTTTTTGGTAAAGTGAACTCTTTTAAGTGAACTTTTGGTAAAGTGAACTCTTTTTAAATTAAACCACATGCAAAATTACCTTTGAAAATAATATGGTAATCAGTGCAAAACTACCCTGAAAAAAGGAAGCACTTTTTTGAATTTAAAGAAAACATTCTTGTGTGTTAATTGACTATATTTGGTTGGATAAAGAATAACAACCTAAGAGTCAGATATTTCAGAACTTGAATTAAATTTTTCTAGATATTTTAGTACCACTGAAATAATTCTTAAAAAGTCATCTACTTAAATGTCCAAAAATGTAACCCAGTTTATATTCATCAACTAGCTGATTCCCTTGGATTTTTGTTCATTTGGAAGCAAGTTTAACTTGAAACAAAATATCTTTCTTTTCATTTAATTGAAAATAGGACTGTAAGATAGGTTCCCCGCCCCCCCCCAACCCGCCACACCCAATATGTAATTGGAAGAAAAACAAAAAAGGCTTGGTCTAAATGGTAACATTGCTGAAAGATAAGGCTTAAGCGCTCATTTTTCTCTTTCTTGAGTCTCCATGTTCCAATGATACTTTATGTCATCTATTGTCCTATGATAAAAAGCCTTTCTATACCTGGGGCAAAGATAACTTTCTTATATGATTTTGGTAATAGCCAGATAATTTATTTCCTGCAACTCAATACTTTGTGAAATAGAATATTTAGTCATATTTATTGGATTTATAAAGCATTTGGCAATTAACAAAATGCTTTCACACTGGATTACTTTTTAAGACTGAAAGAATCAGCTAAAGAATTCAAACTGCTAGATAATGACTACCCATTTTACAGATGTCTAAATCAAGGGTCAAAAATCCAAATAACATTTAAACTATGTGCTAGCACGTACTAGGTACAAAAAATAAGTCACTGCCATACTGGTATTCATATTTCAAAAGCCGACATTTATTAGCCAAGTATCCTGTTACTGATATAGTGATACAGTCCGTAATTGCTTATAGTTTTTATGCACTGTACTACTTCATTAAATGCTACTTAGATTTAATTTCTATTTCAAAATATATTAAAAGTAATCCATAAGTAAATTCAGTAAAATATGTACTGTCAGAACAAAATATTCCTACTGTCGTGATTAGATTTTGCCTTCTTCAATATAAAAATGAATTCCTTCAAATTTTGTTTTAATTATACTTTCTGATTGGAAAACTAAACATATAATTAAACGGCTATTTCTGCATTTACATTTTTTTCCTTCTAATGATTTTATTAGTGTGATCGCAAGTTTGATATCCACAGTACATTGATAACAATATTTGAAAACAATATTGGAAATAAGTAAATTACATAAGTGTGGCATGTTTTAAATTGTCCACTTTGAGTAATCATGCATTTCCCATGCATTTGCATTTGCACACTCAAAGTACACAACTCAATATGTGCTTATCCTCACTGGGTTAAGGTGTATGCCTCAGCTAGGGTAGGGCAGAAGCGGTTGTGCCTTTCTGCAGACCCAGATTTTCAAAAGTAACAATGGCGAACTCAGGTATACCATGGAGCATGGTGGCAACACTGGTTTTGCTTTGGTTTAAGTGAAAATGCAATTACAGGCTATTGCTTGTGTGAGCCACCTGATCCCCCAGGGCTTGGAACAGCACAAAGGTATTTTGATATCCTTGCATGAGGCCAGTAGGTAGTTTCTGTAGATGTAGTTCCTTGAGTGGGGTGTGGGTACGGGGAGTCTAGAACTGAGATGCACAGTCTTGTAATATGCTGTTGGTGATACAGCTGCAACCAACCTGGGATTCGTGGTAACTTCTTTTCATCAAAGGTATTCATAGTCCAAGCAACAACCTGAATGCCATTAGCTGTCAAGCAGTCTGGGGATGCAAAATACTTTTGCATGAAAAAAGCTAAAATTCCACACAGGTACAAGACATCATGTATACTCCAATCAAGCAAAATATCCATTACCACAAACATGGATTGTTTCCAGAGAATTTCATAGCCTGGTTTCCCATCTCCTGTATGCCTAAGCCTCCAAGGTCTGTGAGTTAAAGCTGATATGTTTGTCACATCTTATAAAGAACTTCTGGCAGGAAAGAGCAGACAATACTATTATTGCGTAACTGAGAAAATTGTATACTTTTTTTTTTTTTAGAACATCAGTAGCCATTTTTACATGGACTTTGACATCAAAGAAAATTGTGAGGTTTTAGTTCAGGCACTTAGTGCTGGCTTCCCTCAGGGTAGGGATGTTCTCATCAGGGAAATCATTTTTGAGTCTGTGATTTGCTGCAGCGTTAAACTTTCTAATTTGTTCAAATGTCAAATCACACACTGACCACTCCCATCGGTCACACTATTGTGCATTAAGACAAGAATCCCATCAGAAGTAAACTAAACAGTCAACTCCACATCTGTTGCTCCACCCTTAACTGCCTGCCCAAGGGCCCCCAACATGTTCTCAGGCACATTGTGGCTACCATTGCAGAGCAATGGAGGAAATGTGGTCCCAGGGCTCAAGCACCTGCAGGGTCCTGCAAGAGGGCTCAAAGCAGAAGAGGTGTGGCAGGAGGTAGAGGCTGCCAGAGAAGAGGCAGGCATGGAATGGGCTGTGCATGACCAGCAGCAGCAGCAGGAGGAAGGGGCCTAGGAGGGGTTCCCTGGTTCTCTCACAGCCACATCCCTAAAGGCACAGACAGAAGTCCATGACCCACTGGTTCCCATACAGCACTGTGAGAAGCCTAGGAGATCTCATAAGACACTTGCTGCATGCAGCTGACCTACTTACATTTTCTTTTAGTTTTTTGTTTTTTTTTTTGAGAAATAAATCAAAAGTGTATAGGACTTTGTAGAATTTATTGAGTATTACTTTTTAAAAGCTTACCTGTAATTTTATTTTGATTTGCTATTCATAAATGTGTCCAGACATTTAAGGCCACACATTTAAAAATTTTATTTTTTAAAAATAAAATATATAATACAGCACGAAATGTAAATGCACACATATTAAATAGATTATTTATTTACACCAGTTAAATTGATTAGCGTTTAGTTGATCAACAAATAACAGATTAAACCTGAAATACTTATTCTTAGTTGGATAGTCTCAAGTAGAATTATTTCCTAAAAACAGTATTTAAGATATAAGGGAATAGACACAATAATATATCCATTCTTGTTGTTCATTCAGAGGCATTACATGTTGACAAACCTGCATATAAAAACAGAAAGCTTTTACTTTCCTTTTATATATTGTTATTTTTGGCTAATTTTTCAATTGGACAACATTTCTAGATCCTATGTAAAAATACCCCTGTGCATATAAAATTCTATAGTATCTGTCCTCAGCAGGGACCTGCAGTCTGCGTTCTGATGTCTAATAGGATAATCCAGCCTGAACTCTACTCTAATATAGTAGGTGATAGTTAGTGATTGTGAATGTAGATAAAGAGGGATGGTGGAAAGGGGAGTAAATAGCCTTTTCTCACTACCTAGAACATTTTCTAAAATCCTCATTGGGATAACAGAAAAGATAATCTTACACTATCCTATTCTAGAATGTTTTAGGATTTCATGGGTAGTATGGAGAAAGAAAGGGCAGGTATAGAAAGCTTTTTCATTTCACTAGACTAATTTCAAAGTCTACTGATCTGTCCTTGCTTTTGAACTCCTGCTAACACCAGAACTCCAGCTGTTCCTGGCTCTGGACTTAGTTGGTCATCAAAAACTCAGAAGGATTTTCTCTTTCAGGATATCTTAGAAAAACTAAACAACGTATATAAATGTATTTCAGATTACAAAAATTCCTATTACTATTACCACTACTTTGTACTTCTATATTATGTTCAAAAGTGCTTTCGTGTACATCATCTTACTTTTACATTAATCTTGTGAAGTGCCTGAAGCTGGTGATATTATATTAATTTTAACTTAAAGGGACTGGATCAGAGAGGTTAAGTGAATGTCCCATAATCACTGAACTAAATAGTGAAAACTGAATTAGAATCTATTTCCTAGTACTGGATAATACTAACGTGAATATCGTACTTAATTTTTCAATTTATATCATATATACATTTATTCATAGCATTAACAGCAAAAATGTTTTTTTTTTCAAATTGATAAAACAAAAGGCTTTAATTAAAAAAACAATGCAAATACATTACCATTGTAGACTTTGGTGCCACTTCTACTGCAAATATGTTGAGTCCTCTGCTGTTCATGCAGTTTTTACTCAGCTCATTGTTGATATGAATAATTACTTTATTATCTGACTATAAAAACAAGATTTCATAAGTTGATAGTCCTTTCTCTAAGAAATACAGACAAATAAAATGATAATTATAAAAAACTTTGTAAGTCTTGTGATAGAGGTATTCACAGGGTTCTGCAGAAACACAGAAGACATTATGGAAATACAGAAACATTAGCTGGAACTGGGGTATCAAGGAAGACCTTATGGAAGAAGGGATACTTGAGATAATAGATGATAGATAACAGCCTCTAGGATAGATAGGAAGCAAGAAAAAAGCTGAAAAATGAGAGACATGCACGAGTCAAACTATCCCCCTGCTATAGAACCTATAGTCACTCCCTAATGACTACAAGGGGCAATGTAACATTAGAGTGCCCAAACTCATTTCTCAGCTCTTCTACTACTTAGCTGTTTGACCTTCTGCAAATTAACATCTCTGTGCATTGGTTTCCTTGTATGTTAAATGGGGATAGTATTTACCTCATTGGGTTGTTGCGAGAAGGAAATGTGTTAATAGATGTAAAGTGCCTGGCACACTGTAAGCTCTAAAATATTATCATTACCTCATTTTGGTGAAGGAAGCTTAATTTTTCTTGAGGGAAAAGGAGGTGGAGGGTTGAGAAATGATGGGTTACAGCAGAGCTGAGGGATTAGGGTAAGGTAGTGACCCATTTCCACCTTTTAATCCTATTAAAGCTTAGACGGCAGTAAGGAAAACGTGCTGGATTTTAGGAATCACTCCTAAAGCTTTACAATCTATTTCAAGATTGCAACCTACTAGATGGAGACCTTAGCTTATTTCATCGAGTCCGAATTTCTCTATCTTGTTTCCAAGATCACATATATAATCTGGACCTATTCTACCTATGTTATTTATCTTCCTGATACTCTTCCAAATAAAGCTCTCTGTTTCTACAAAGCAGATAGTCTCACTCTTTCCTCCATATTTCATATTAATCCTTCTTCATGTTTCTCCTTACACTGTTTTCCCCTACTTCTAGAGACTGTCTCTCTGCACATCTAAATCCTAGTTATCCTTCCCTCCATCACAAATCCTTCGCCAATTTCTGTAGTCCAGACTAACGTCATCCACAAGAAATACAAATACGGTAAAATTCCTACTGCACATACAAAAATACTGCATTATTTAACATTCAATTATTCTCTGATTTCTTTTGAGAGTATAATTTTGTCTTTCCAACTAGCCCATAAACACTTTGAAGCAGAGACCATGTTATACTTACTGGTGGCCCTTATTGAGACCAGGAGAGTTAGTTACATAACGTATACTTGCACTGACTCAATACTCAGCCAAATACTTAAGCACCTTAAGAAATTTATGGCAGGCATAAAAATAATCTCACCCAGGAACTAAAAGAAATAAGCCAACAGTCCTAAAACACCCAGCTATCTTGAGTAAGGTTTTATGAAAATTTGTAATTTCTAGAAAACTAGGTATCTCTCACTTAAAGAATTTATGCATTATTCTCTTTACCTACAATATCAATAGTAGCTGGGAAGATGGTCAAAGCTAGAAATATCTGGCTTGATAAAAACAGGTCCTAGACATTGGGATATATTTAATTAGATAAGATGATAAAATTTCTATATGCAAAGTTTGTGTAAAAAATTGGGCTAAATTTTTTTCTTTGTTTATAGGTCTTTAAAATATAATGTCTAATGTTTCAAATGTCTATGCTTATGTGAAGACTGACAGTAACAAACTAAATAATATACTTTGTACCCAGATTATGCTCTATTTTCATAGATCTCCAAACATTTAATTTCATAATAATTTAAGAGAAAAACAATTATCTCAAGACTTTAAAAAATATATAAAAATTATCATGCCCAGTTTGAATTAGAAATCTGAGAAAGAATAATTGCTAATTATAAATATTATTAATGTAATGGGATATTTAACTACTATGCAAGGATAGAGTAAGAAAAAAGATAGATGGAACATATTAATAAACATTGCAGTTATAAGGAGAAACACCTCATAACTAATACCTTGTTTTCAATAACTGAAGTTATCCAGGTGTCATGCTTGTAATTATATACAATAATATTTTCATAGCCATCCATTACTTTGGCATCACCTTTGTTAAGGACAGATTTACAAATGGCCTTCTCAAGTTGCCCACTACATCCCTCCATATGGACAGCTTTAATTCTTGGCTTGCATTTGTCTGCATAGATATCAATGATAAATGGGCATGCCTGATATGAAAGAAAAAGCAAACCTTGTTATAGCCTTTTGACAGAATTTAAAATAATTTATTATTAATATGATTATCATATGATTTAAGAAGGTGTCCTGCATCTTCTAGCTTGTCCTTCTGATATACTTTTAAAGGAAAACTTTAGTACTATGAATTGAATAATAAGAAAAGCATAAAATTCTGATTTTTGGTTAGCATATTAACTGATGATATTCAGAGAAAAGGAACAAAACCAAAGAACCCCTCATTGTCATCTTGCTCCTCACATACCATCTCTATGTACTGTAAATGTTAATTAACTATCCTGTACCCGCCAATATAAAAGAAGTATGTATCTCTCTGTTTTGCTTTTTATCCAATCCCAGAGATTCCCCTGCTCTGCTTTCTCTTGTCCTCTTAATCTACCACCAATGGATTTCATGTAACCCTCCTTACATCTTCTCCTTTGATTCTAATGTATAAAATAAGCTGCAAACTACCATTCTCTGGAGCATTTTCTCAGTCCATTGAGATTTTGCTTTGGGGCATGTCTTCAAAATTTGGTTCAAATAAACTCCTATAAAACTTTTCTATTGGCTGTACATTCTTTTGTCGATAATACTAAACAGACTTCTCTGACTAATAAAACAACTTATATAAAACAACAACAAAACAAAATAAATCCATGGAGAAGTTTAAGGATGTCATCGTAGATACACACAAAACCTGGCCTGCCAAATTCTGACAAAAACAACGACGACGACAACAACAACAACAACAACAACACTGAGTACAATCAGATTTTAAGACCCATGGCCATGGGGATAAGATCTGGCAAAACCAGGATGGCCACCTAGACACTAGATAAAATCTCCATGAAACAACTCATTCCAATGGAGATAAATAGGCTATAATATTAAACACTGAGGAAAATTTTCTTATGATAATGAAGGATGTGGTCAGTCCATGCTTTATCTGTAACTAAATTAACCTGAAAAAACTGTGGTACGTGAACTGAGAATAAGTCCTAAAAGACTCTCTGAGCATTTCCAAATCGATTTTATACAGTTGATTCTTCTTCTGTGGTTTATGACTATATACTATTAACAATAGTACATTTATTTTCAGAATGAGTCAAAATATTTCCCTGTTGAAAAAACCTTAACTATCATCACTGCCTCAGACATTCCAAATGATCAATTCTGTAACAAGGGACACTTTTAACTGCAACAATTATTTATAAATTTTGATTCCATAAGGGTTTGCTCCTTATTCAAAAAATATTTTTGTCTTTATCATTCCCAAACCTCTAGAAAAATGAAAAGGGCCTTAACAGAACTGGAAGGGTTCATTCTTTCAAAATCTTAAACTGAGGTTCTCTAGAGAACCTCCAGAAGCAGACAGTCCACAGAATTAACTGTTAACCTAGAACCTTTGAACAAGTACATGTTCATATGAAGGAAGCGACTTCATCTTAAGACCAATGAACAAGATATTTCTATATATTACACTCTTCTTTGTATACTCTTGTTTATTCATAGCTGTCTTCATCACTAATTTAGGGGTATATATGTCTGACTTGGCCTACCATGTTCTTCTTATTAGTAACAATAACTTGTCTAAGTACAGGTTTTAAGGAAAATGTGTTTAAACTATGAGAAATATAAAATGTAACAACTACTATTTGTTACCGCACCAAGAAATAATATACTTGCAGTTCCACTAAGGATAATTACATCTCTTGTGCAGCTCTTATGTAGAAATCAGACTATTTAATGCCAACCTAGCACCAAGGTTAATTATTTTGTACTGCTTTAGTTAGGCCATTCTAAGGACATGACTCCCCAATACCCTCAATGAGTTATATTTCCTTAAATCCACTCCAAAATAATAAAACATTTTTTAGAAAAAGATTCCTAAAGACAGTGAGCACATTCATAGCAGTTAGACTCCAGGTAGTCATAAAAAAAATTGTTCCTGGGGGGCACACAACAAACCAGCTTAAATTCCTTAACTCAAGCAGTTGACAGGTAATAAAAAAGACTTGATTTTCTTTTGACCAACCAGGGAGGAGTCTGCACCAATGCTAATACTATATGTTGTACCTGGATTAACACTACAAGTAAAATCATCTACAATTAATAAAAAGTGCTAACTACGAAAGGTTATACAAAGATTTAGGGAATCCTTGGGACTTTTCTTGGCCAAACTTGGAAAATTTAGGCTCATGATTTCTGGAGTATCCTTCAGCCCCTTCTTATAATATTCCTAGTTATACATGTTTGTCTCAGAGTTTAAATGTTATGCAGAGTCTTAAAATGCTTCTGTATAGTCCCAACAGATGACTTAAAGACAAAAACAGGATGAAATCATGATAAATACACAAACTGAAAATCAGATTACCACAGATGAA
Organism: Pteropus medius; assembly: GCF_902729225.1. Classification (NCBI taxonomy): domain Eukaryota; kingdom Metazoa; phylum Chordata; class Mammalia; order Chiroptera; family Pteropodidae; genus Pteropus; species Pteropus medius. The sequence continues at coordinate 15,295,533 of NW_024340701.1, read as the reverse complement.
AGAAACCTCTTCTTCAAAGAGAATCAAGAACAGTGGTGAGTGAATCTTTGATAGTTTCTTCTACAGTTTTAGCTGTGTGAAAATCAAAAGGGGAGGCTAGGAACAAAACAGTTCCCACAAACTTATGGGAAAAAATCTGTTTTTCTATTGTTATGGTAACAAGTAGTCATTAGAACTGGTTTAAACTTGTTCAACTGATCTGCGATAACCCATCTTAATGAACAGTTTTGTAAGCCAACCAGTGTCAGCTCCTCGCTTTTGAAAGTCAAGCAGTCAGGGACAGATTCATGTCAATAAATATATGGCTGAATGTCAAACAATCAAAAGTCTCATCTGAGGAACCATGCTTCCCTAAAATCCTATAAATAAAATGAGCATTCTGCTCTGCGTGGAGAGAATATAACTAACCAGCATAACTCTGTATATATTTCTTTACCTTTTTAATTTTCAATGATGTGAATATATTACATATTCAATAAATGAATAAATAAACTTTAAATTTAAAAAGTCTTCTCTCAGAAATCCTTCTTGCCTATGGTTTCAAAGGTCAATGACATCAGTAAATGCTATAAAATGTTTTAAATTGCTCTTTACTAATTTCTCTATTAAGTGAAAGTATGTGTAGCAGACACAATATTATTCATAGATTAGAAGCTGATTTTGCACCATGGTTAAAATGTGGGGTTCGCTGAATGTTAGCTAAAGTAGGATTATCCACATCCTATTACTAATAATGGCAAAAAAAATTAGTAAACTTTTCAGTAAACAGGTTTACGAGGGATTTTGAATGATGACAAAACTAGGAATGAAACCAAAGTCTCAATACACCCCCAATTTAAAATTTGTTGCTAGTGTTACCTTCCTAAGTTGATTTATTTATAGAAAGGATAGATGTTATTTTTAATTTTAAGAATATAAACAAATATATCATTATCTAATGTGTGGTCTGAAACTCTTAAATTCTTTATTTTTAAGCCTGACACGAAAATATAGAATTTAAGAAGGCCTAATTTTTATTATTCCTCTGGTTTATTACAAGTCTTATTCAACTTCTATACCTATCATGTTAATAAATAATAATGATAGCTAATACAAACACAGTGCTTTAAATGAGCCAAGCACTGTCCCAACTGTTTTACAAATATTAATCCAAAGACTATCCTTTGTCAAAAGATCAGAATTTCAATTCTCATGCAGACACATTCCTCTTATTCTAAGAGAGGCTTTATTCTGTTAGGACAAAGAGTTTCCTTAAAGAAATGAGACTTTCGCAATTCAAATAGCTATCACCAATTAAGAAATATAATTTTTCAAATTATATTTTTCCCCTGCATATCGTATGTTCAAATCCTTGGTTCCTGAATTATTAAAATATTGGTAGTAACTAAATTTCAGCTAAAAATAGAAACTCGCATAAACTGGCAGAAACATGCTATTGCACCCAGGATTCATTCATATACTGATGTTCAAGAATTTGAGTCTCTAATTCAAAAGTCATGTGTCGGTAAAACGTTCATGTACTTTAAATCCACTCCAAACTTTCTGATTGCTTTACCTCTGTCAATTCCAGAGCTTTATTGTAGCCCATTGAGTGCAGAGTTACCCAAAGATCACGAGGATCTCCTTCTCGATCATTGGCTTCCATTAGATTCAGATCCATAAAGCCCTGTCTTGTTAGTTCATTCTTCTTTGTACGAAAATTCTCTGTCAAAACAATCAAAAGTTCTTTTTTATGTAATTTTAAAATTCACACATTTTAAATTCCTATTATATATTATTCATAAGTATTTATTTTAAAGGAGGCCTCATGCATCTGTGAGCCTGTATAGACTTGGAATAAGAATGGCTCACAAAATGTTTGAGACATACTATTCTAATTTCCATAACTCAGCATAATAACCATCACAGTACATGATTTAGTTTTTCAACAAAGTCTTAAGTTATAAATAATAGAAATATATTACAAAATTAGAGGAAATTGTATTTTCTTCTAGGTAAATTCCAACCTGTCTGCTTATGTAGAGTAGATACTGATTAATATTTCAAAAAAAATTAAAATGCTTCCTATATATTTGCCACTTAAACCCAGCAGAATCTGGATAAATTTAATGTAATACCCCCCAAACTACTGGTGTTTCAAAAAGGGAGATGGTGATGGTGCCAGATTTAAGGAGACTGCCATATGCCTAAATTATTATAATTTTAACCAAACTGTCGCCTAGTCTTTAAAATCTGTTAGATAATATAGGAAAGACTTTGGAGTTCGTAAATGTCTCAGACAAATCTAAGTATGTCCATTTTAATATTATTTGTAAGCAAAGCTAAATTCAACTAGAAGTATCTAAATATGTATAATTCCTGAATTTGTCTATAATATAGATAATAAACAGGTACTCATTATGGATTATATTCTCTTAATTGCCCTAAAACAAGAAAGATTGCATTTTCCGACTCTGTTAATTGCCCTAAAACAAGAAAGATTCCATTTTCCAACTCCCAGCTATAATATACCCAAGGGAAGTGGGTATTCTTATGTGAGAAGAACAGCAGAGACATAACTGTTTAAAACTGGTTGACTAAATTAACAGTTTAAAATATTTAGAGTCTGAAAAGTGACTCAACTTTTGCAAGTAAAAAAATGTAAAGATTAAATTAGATCATAGAATTGGTAGCCACTAAAATGGAGGATGGAACTACTATGTAGTAAAGCAAAATGAAAAAAATTAATATTTGATATGTAATACAAAGCAATTATAACTTTCAAGAAAAATGTATCTACCGTACTATAGAGTATCAATAATTAGTCTACTGTTAAAACTTAAAATTCTCAATCCTCCATTAATTTTTTTTAAGTTTATTAATACCCGACTTCAAGACTTACTTTAAAGTAATCAAGACAGTGTGATACTGGGAAAAAATTAGACAAATAGATCAGTGGAACAGAATAGAAAGCTCAGAAATAGACATATACAAATATATTAACTCATATTTGACAAAAGAGCAAAGTCAATTCAATGGAGAAAGAACAGTCTTCTCAACAAATGGTGCTGGAACAACTGGACATCCACATGCAAAAAAAATTAATCTAGACAAGAACATTACATCTTTCACAAAAATTAACTTGAATGGGTCATGGACTCAAAACATAAATCTATAAAACTTCAAGGTAACAGGAGAAAATGTGGTGACCTATGAGTTTTTAGATACAACACCAAAAACATGATCCATAAAATAAAAACTTGATAAGTGGGACTTCATTAAAATTGAAAACTTCTGCTCTGTGAAAGTCAATATTAAGAGAATGAAAAGAAAAGCCACAGACTGAGAGAAAATACTTGCAAAACACACAACTGATAAAGAATTGTAATGAATATATACAAAGAACTCAACAATAAGAAAACAAACATCTCAATCGAAAAATGGGCAAAAGATATGAACAGACTTTTCACCAAAGAAGATATACAGATGGTAAATAAATATATGGAAAGATGCTTGATGTCATATTTCATTAAAGAATTGCAAAGTTAAACAATGAAATGTTACTATACACATCAAACATGGAGGGACCTCGAGATAATCATGCTAAATGAAATAAGCCAGACAGAAAAAGTTGAAAGTCACATGATATCACATGTGGGACATAAACCTAAAAGCAATAAATGAACAGGACAAACAAACAGAGACTCATGGACATGGACTATAGACTAGTGGTTTACCAGAGGGTAAGGGGTAAGGAGAGGGTGGAGGTAGACAGGGTAAAAGGGGTCAAATATATGGTGACAGAAAGAAATCTAACTATGGGAGGTGAACACACAGTGTAAATATATATATATATTTACACACAGTGTAAATATATTTACACATATATATGTGTGTGTGTGTATATATATATATATTTACACTGTGTGTTAATATATATATATACACACACACACGTATATATATATATGCCTTATTGTTAAAGAATATAGCTGAAACTTATTGGATTTCATTAACCAATGTCACCAAAAAAAATTATAAATATAAATATATATATAAAAACAAAGCTAAATGTAGTTTTACTGTACCATTCAGCAATCACTGAATTGAAATGACCTAAATGAGTTGAAAACTATGCACACACAAAACTATGCACATGAGTGTTTATAACAGTTCATAATTGCCAAAAATTGTAAGCAATCATGATGTCCTTTAATAGGAGAATGAATAAACAAAATGTGGTATCTTCATATGATGGAATATTATTCAGCACTAAGAAGAAATGAGTTATCAAGCCAAGAAAAGACATGGAAGAAACATAAATGTATATTGCTAAGTAAAAGAAGCCGGTCTGAAAAAGTTACGTACTGTATGATATTCTAACACAGAGTTAATGTGTAGAAGTGTTTCCACCTGGTACATGGTAAATTCTCAAAAAATGTTAACTATCAACTCTACTATGTTGATTAAATTGTTAAATTAAAATTTTATTTATCAACAACTTTACCATAAGAAAATACTAATTATCGTCATTCTTATGGAATGTGCTCTAGTGTTAACAATAGAGAATCAAAAGATTATATCATTGAAGTTATAAGATTATTTTATCTTCCTCAAAATAATACTCCATTACATGTATTATGAATCCTGTCAATCGAAGTTTAATATTATAAATCAATACACATTTCTTATTATTAATTATGCTATATAAACTTTCAGTTAAAAAGAGATGTATTACTAAAAACCATTATAATAATAATAATATTTCTACCTTACTTGTTGTTCAGATAAACATACGTATCAGACTTCCACCTAGCTCATGGACTTTGCCAAGCTTAGACCTTTTTAAGAACCAGAGCAGGACACATACTACCCCAGTGAAAGCAATATGAGAATTAACCTTTCTCTTCACTGCATTCTGGCCTCCTCAAACTTCTTGTTGTGTGACCTAGGGTTGGCTATGGCTTTTTGGTTTCCCTTTTGATCTTTCAGTTCCTGCTTAAATACAAAGCCCTAACTTATTCCCAGACTGCACCTAAGCGACAACTGCTTTCGCCTCGTTCTCAGTATTTTTCTTGCCCATCTTGGTACTTTTGGCTTCCATACCTCTATGAATGACCTTTCTTAATTCAATTTAAATTAAAAAAAGGAAGAATTCTTAATAGGTATAAAAAACTTCTTGGAAACTTTTAATTTTTAGTAAACTCTAGCTTATTAGCTCTTTGCTGCCCTCTCCTGGACACAGTTAGGGGCTCTTGACCACTTCAGTCCCATTGATAACCAAGAGCCAGGGCAAAGTTTTTACATCCTAAGCTCCAAAGAGCATAAACTGAAAATAAAATTTCACTTAAGTACTATGATTCATATTTTCTTTTAACTTGAGTATTGTACCAACTATCAATTTAAGGAAATAAATGTTGAAGTTTTTATGATCTACAAACAATGCTACTATTTCTAAATGGTCCTAATTGCTATAATAATATTCCATAGTGAAGTTTGGCATTTTACTTCATGAGGATGAGAGGGGGCTATATATATTTTTTACATATCTATTAAGAAAAAGAAAAGCGTTTACCTCTGCAGACAGCCCAAGCATCTTCATCACATTTCTCACCACTTGTTCTCAATTCAAAAAAATTATATTCTTCAAGGCTAAGAAGACCATTTCCATCTAAATCAATTACTTCAAATATATCTGATAAAGTTGATCTAAAATTATAAAAATTGCAATTATTTCTTGTCTCCAAGGTAACTGAAGGTTTCTATGAAGATAACTTTCAAAAGAAAGCAATATCAAGGCATTGAACCGTATTAGTGAACTATAAAGTTAATGTATCCAAATATATCTTTTACTCAGTCTAGTATTACATGAGATAAAGAAGCTTCTAAAGCAACCACAGTATCTCAAACTGTAGCTGGACCTCAAAGAATGGTAGGTCCCTTCTTTTTTCCTTTCTCTAATCTACTTTCTTCTTCCTCTCTACCAGATGTTGTTGTGTATATCTAGGGCACAGGAGAACTATTTAAGTGCTCATATTTCATATTTGACTGTTATCTAAGTCAATAGTGCAACTAGCAGGATCTATTTTAAGGTAGTACCTACTAGGAGAGAAATTGGTAGATATGTGACTAAAGTTGACTTGCTAAATGTGTGGAATCCACAAATGAATGGCAATCTCAGGCCCATGAATGGAAGGTCATTTTCAGATGCCTAGTGAAAAAGTTGAATTACTGAATTGGAATATTGGGGTAGAGTGGTGGCTAGCCAAAAGAAAGCATGGAAGACAGGCTACTAGTATACAGATCCAGTCTAGACGTCATTGTTTTAACTAACCTTAAGAAACAAAACTTACCTAAATTCCTTTGTAAGGAATAATTCTCCTGTTTCATCTCTATACACAAGCTGGGCTTCTTCTGTTATTGGTTTTATTTCTTTCCTCAGCCAACAGCCAGTTGTGGAAGGAATTAACCAATAAATTCCAGGTCCTAGTTCACCAGTCCACCCAAAAACCTTTTCTCAAAAGAATTGAAAAAAAAAACAAAAAACAAAAAACCCACCGTGAGCTTATTGACTTTTTTCCAATTACGACTGAGCTTCATGACTTTTAATTTTCCTTCTGGGGAAAAAAAAGCATTAGAAATAATTTTTAAATCAATATCCACCAATTCTATTATGATTCTATCAATCTTTCACAGGCTTCAAAATTTTTTTTTAATGGTAACGCCAGTACAAGACCATTAAATGTAGATATATGTATATACATACATTTTTAATTCTCCAAACTATAAAAGGTGAGAAGTTATATAACTTCTAAATCTTCCCTAATAATCTTGAAAAAATGTTTGTGATGTAAATATCTTCCACAGAAAGCAAAGACAGATCTTATAATAACTTTTCCAGGTAACAGTTCCCTAATTTGATTTAAATATATAATCTGTAAATCAGATTTCAATGACACTAAATAAAAATGAAATAAATTTAATTAAGAGTTCACTATTTCTATAAATTAGCCATATCTGTAAGAATCCAATTATGTACACAAAAGCAGTAGAATTTTACTTCTACTTATGTAATATGAACTATAAAACAAGATGGCAGAATCTCAGATAAAACTACCTTATACAAAATTATTTTCCATCACAAGATATTTATATTAAGTGCCAGGACATTTGTATAGGAAAACATTTTAGTCTCCTCCTTTATAAAAGAAAGCAAAATGGTATCTCTCTATGGACCTTCTAGGTGCTTTCTGGAGCCCAGTGGCTTCCTATAAAACCTAGGGGTTGTCTCTGTCAAATATATTAAATCTAAACATTTTTTAGTCATGTATAATAGTTAAGCAAACAGCTATTTGCCCTTCAGCACGGAATAGCCCTAAGGACTTCTATCTTTCAAAAAAAACCCAGGTATATTTTAGGTCATCCTGGGTACTCACATACAAAATAAAGTTGCTCATCTGAATTCTGGGTTCGGCCCTATTTCTGTGCTCACAAATCAGAGGGACCATAATCATCCTAAAGTGATCATGTCCTATTTTGATACAAAAAGCAATTCAATAAAGCTGAGGGTCATTTTGAAGGCTAGAGATTGACCAAACCCATTCTTTGGAAGCCATGATCTCTTAGATTAGCCAGATGTAGACTAGTACCCAGGAGTGAAAAGCAGTTTTTGCTGCTCCCTAATATACGCTGTCTCATGAACCTCCCTTATTGCCACATAATAACCTTGAACTGCCACTGTGGATGGCAAATGGAAAGTCTTTCATGGACACAAAACTCTTCTTAAAGAAAATAATTGTGAAACTAAAATAAAAGGTAAAAAATCCTTTGTAAATATGACATATTACAGAAAACCAGAAGCCTATATAGTAAAGAAGTAAATAGAAACTCATTCAAACTTTATTACAGGCTTGCTATGTACTAAGATTTTTACACATGCAATCTCATAAGAAAGTAATTTCATCCAAAACAAAATGGGAAAAGCTATTGTTTTAGACAATGCTTTATCTTGAACTGAACTTTGTAGTCAGTTCTGAAGAAGAGTTTAGTCAAAACATTAACTTCTGTCATTTTATTTGTTTCTTGCCTATAACTATTCTTGTCTGTTACGAAGCCTACAATAAAGACTTTTATATAACATTCCATCAGGGAAATGTTTGTCTGTCATTGGACCTATGTAAAGATTAAATATGATATTGCAGTAAGCCCTTGAATAGTATTATTCCTGTTGTGTAGCAGATGTATTTTGTAGTCCTCATAAAATAAATAGCCACATTTATGTATCTGCCTCACATATTCAGCCTCTGAGTAAATATATAATTAGAAAAAATCAGAGCAACCCCATGGGCAACATATAAAACCATTTAAAAGCATTTCTTCAGAACAATCAATTTTGAACCCTATAATATGAGTCAAGCCTGAGGACAGTAATCTTGAAGTTTTTCTTTTTTGCAGTAGTAGTATAAGTAAGACAAACATCTAAAGCAACTTTTCTAGAGTCTTGAATTGCTTGTATCTAGGGGGAAAAAGTCCACTGGTATCAACCATTTTTATAGAGTATAACAAAAAATGTTCACATGTGAGGCATTAGGGCATTTAGAGAAGAGGAACGTGAAGTACAATGTCACACAACCTACAATTTATGAAGCTAAGACTGCCAATCAATCTTCAATTCTTAAATCTCAGCAAACAAGAAAAAGTCTTTCACAATTAATAAAACATATATGATATGCCTAGTATTGTATATACCTAAACTGAAAGATACATAAGTTAAAAAAAATAAAATATAGAAAACTACTATTTTCCTCAGACTTGAATTCATACTACGTTTTTATATTAGACATTAGAAAATAAATATGTATACTTCTCTATTTCGTAGTTCAGTGAAACATATGAGCTGGAGATTTGCCTGACTCTCATTTTCCTTAAGAATATACAAGGCAGTATCGACCGATAACCACGGGGATGGTTTTCCTATAAACAAAAAACCCAAAATCTTAAAATAAGCAATCACTACTTACTCTTTCCTATATAAAAAAGAAGTTAACAGTTTCTTTAGCCTTTAGGTTTTTCTTTTTAAATACACATTCTATTTTTATATGTAAACATCACAGCATTTGTAACTTATCAGGGAGCTAAGGTTACAGGGCAATCAAGTAGCTTAATATTCAAGAAAAACAAAATCTTTTAAGACAGGATGCAGCACTGGCTTATCTGTGGAGGAGCAGAGGAGGAAGAGATGTCAGAAACCATCTATGTGCTGAGAACTCCAAAATTTGTATCTCAGCTAGAACCTTTCCAGAATGTAAATTCATAAGGGCAGGGATTTTTGTCTCTTTTGTACTCTTATATATCCTAAGCACCTTAGTATATAAGGCCCTCAATAAATACTTGATAAATAATAAATACAGGAATCTTTTTTGTAAGAATATGGAGAATTAACAACCACACTGAATTTGCAGACCTAACATTAGACCCATGTAACCAACTGTTTATCTGACATTTCCACTTGGATTTCTATGTCTAAAACTGACCTTCCCCACCCCCTTTAAAAAAAAAACTGTCCATCTATCCTCTTCTCTATCTCAGTTAACAGTAACTCATTCCTTTCAGTGGCTCAAGCCAAAAATCTCTGAATCATCTTTGACTCTTTTCTTCTTTCACATATCACAATCGATCCTCAAGAAATCCTATGGTTCAACCTTCAATAAATGTCCAGAATCTCTACTTCTTATCCTCTCTATACCCCAGTTCAAAGCATCATCAGTCTCTTCCTAGAATTCTGCAATAGCATACTAGTTGGTGTCCTTCCTTTCTCCTGGGCACCCTTCAGTCTAATTTCAATACAGTCTATTTTCAATAATCAGATTATGTCCTGTCTCTACTCAATATCTTCTCATGGAGTTGAGAGTTGAAAAAATGCTTCTCCTACACTAACAATAAGAAAAAGTGCAGGAACTACAAAATCATAACTTTTTTTGAACCTATCAGAGCTGAGGTCACAGGACAACCAAGTAGCCTGAAAACCAAGGAAAGACAGACCTTTCCAAGGAGAGATGAGAAACAAGCACCGGCTTATTTGTGTAAAACACAGAGGGCTAAGATGTCAAGCATTATACAAGTGGAAAAAGGAGAGGGCAGAGATATATTTGAAGAAATAAAGGTGGAAATTTTTCTAAAAGTAATGAAAGACAACAAGCCATAAATCCAAGAAGCTCAGAGAGTCCCCAGCAGGATAAACACCAAACCAAACCGAACCAAACCAAACCAAACCAAACCAAATCAAACATACAAACAGCATTAACAAGAAAATACACACACACACACACACACACACACACACACACACACACACACGGAGACACAGACACATATTCAAACAGTTGAAAATCAAAGATAAAATCTTGATGATAGCCATGGAAAATATCCTTCTAAGGATTCCTCATTTTTCTCAGAGTAAAAGCCTAAGTCTTCATTACGGTAAAAATAAAAACAACAAACTCTACTTGATTTTGTCCTTGTTCCTCCATCTTCATCTACTACTCTCTGCTTACTTCGTTGTACCACTCTAGCCACCTTACTGTTCTAAAACCAGGTACATTCTCACCTCCTCCACTCTTCACCCTTCCACCACCCCTACATCCACAAAGCATACTTCCTTGTCTTCTGTGAAAGACAGCAAAAATGGCTATCCCTGTCTGTATCCACAGCCCTTTGTAATGTGACTTTGCAGGTCCTCCATCAAGAAGTCAAGTCTATTTCTTCACCTTATAAATCTGGACTTGTCTTGTGACATGCTGTGAACAACAGAATGTACCAGAAGTAATGTGCCAGTTCTGAGCCCAGGCCTCAGAAGGTCCTGTGGTACTTCTGCTTTCTATTGCAGATCTCTGTACACCATAAGAACATGTCCAGGCTAATTTACTAGAGGATAAGCGATTATATGAGGCAAAGTCAAGCTGTCCTAGCTGAGACCCCATACAGAGTAGAGAGCACAGCTAAAATCAGTAAAACCAGATACCAGCTAATCTGCAACTGACCCCGGATGCATGAGAGAGCCCTACAGAGAAAAGCCAAGCCCAACTGAGACCAAAAGAACTGTCCAGCAAACCAGCTCATAGGTACACAAATGTTTAATTGTTTTAAGCCACTGAGTTTTGGGGTCGTTTGTTATGTAACAGTTGATAATGATATACTTCTTTCAGCCTTTGCTCAAATGTCAATTTGTTATTGAAGTACACACTAACCACATTTCAGTGACAACCCTTATTTCCTCAGCATTCACAATGTCCCTTTCCCTTTATGTTTTTCCCATAGCACTTAACACCTTCTAACATACCATGTCATTTACTATTTATTATTTTTATTATTATTTCCTCCCACCAGAATGTAAATTCATAAGGGCAGGGATTTTTGTCTCTTTTGTACTCTTATATATCCTAAGCACCTTAAGGCCCTCAATAAATACTTGATAAATAATAAATATAGGAATCTTTTTTGTAAGAATATGGAGAATTAACAACCACACTGAATCTGCAGACCTAACTGTATACCTTTATCTGAAAAATGACTATTGTAATTGTTATTTAAAAGTATCAACTACCAAATGTTATAAATATCCTACAAGATATACAGTGAAAACTTTCAGAATCTCTACTTTAGAAGGAAAAAAATAGAAATGGAGAGGAACCCTCTAGGAAGAAAATATTTATATGTAAACATAATAAAAGAAAATAAAGATTGATATTTAGATCAATCATCATTAAAATGTACCCAGGGAAGGCACCCTTATAGCCATTTTTCACTAATTAAAAATTACATGATAGCCATTTTAGGAACTATGAAATGACCAATTTTTATCTAGTATTTGTGTACAAAAAAAGACTATTACCATAAATGCAAAGATGATTAATAAGGATTGTCTAAGTCATATGACATAGAACTTGAAGGTATTCAAAAATATTTGCAGTTCATATTGTCTTAAATTATGTTCCAACAGAACTTCTATTAAACATATTAATTTTAAAAACTGATAAGTGGCAAAAAGCTAAGGATTAATTAGCAAATGAAAAGTTAATTCTATGTTATAAAGACACCACGTAACCTTTTGTCCTTGTTTTTAAATGAATTAAAACATGCTTTAAACTACACAAGAAGCAGTTTAGCTGCTTTGCAAAATAAGATAACACAGTCAATGTATAAACTAACTCTTTCTTTAAATGTACATAACCACATTTCTTAGGCAGACTATTTTCTTCACTAAATAGGACTATCAAATATATAAGTATTTTCAAAGAAGGCATAAATTGATATCTTTAAATATACAGAAAATTTAAACTTACCTTCAACTTGACTCAAGTTTAATGGCTTAATTGTTAGGTAAACAATGGATCTCTGAGCTATTTGCATCCTGTAGTGATGACTAATGATTTCACCATCTTCTTCTAAGAAAAAGCAACCTTTTGATTGTACACATTGCCACTCCTGAAATAAAGAAAATAAATTATTTTCAAATGATGTTTATTATATGTTTCCAGCATGCATAGCAATGAGGAAAACCTTGAGGAGGATATAAAAAAAATGTCAAATAGAGCCACTGACTTCCAGGAATTTGCAAAGTAATTGAGAGGTAAAAAAAAAGACATGACACAATTCAATTATTACTGATAGTAGTATATAGTTAGAATGAAAAAAGAATTATATATTCAAAATAATATTATAATTTCAGTACCTAAAACAGTGCCTGGAACATTGTAGGTGCTCAATAAATGTTTGTGTGACTGATGTCGGGGGTGGGGGATCCATATAAACTCAGAGGGCATTCCATGAACTGTATCTTGAAGGATCAGCAGAATTTAGATATTGAAAAGTTAGGAAAAAACATAATGAAGAGAAGAAATAAGAAAAATAAAGTTCATGAGAGTGGAGGAAGTACTGAAACAAAGTGATAAACATGATGCTACAATAATCAGAGTGAGATTAGTGTTTGGAACAAGGTAAAATTGAAGGACTGCTAAAACTGATATGTTGAAAGAAAAAGTGATAGGACTTTGCATTTAAAAAATAAAGTATGTGACAACCAAAATAATCGTTTCAAGTCTAGGTAACTAAAAGAACACTGAATAAGTCTCACAGATATAACAAAATGATAAGGATCAGTTTTGAGGAAGACCTTTCTTTAAGATTCGCTCTGTTATCTCTTGGTCTAGCCAAATCCCTTCCTCTGCTCCAAACTAATGTGTCTATTTGGGATTTCACAACTAGAATTAAGTATAACTTGAAGATGTACCTTATCTAGAAAGTAAAAAATTCTGTATTGAACGTACGAGAAATTGTGCCATTACCACAGATGGGTGCAAAAATGCTTTTCACTTTACCATTAGTTGGTTTACCTATCTATACTGTAACATAAATTTCTATTCTACTGCTAATGACTTCCAAAAATATTAATGAGGTTTTGAAGTTACTTTACAAAGAATGGTTTTGAAAAATTATTTTGAAAAATTATCGTCTTTAATAATATTAAGATAACTGCTGAAAAGGTGTGTATTTGCTGTATAACAATAATATAAAAATATTATTAAGCCATTATAGATTTACATGGCACTGAAAAGATAAGAACAAACATAATTTACATCAAGACTGATTTCTCACTCACTTTTTTAAAGGCTAAATTATCCTTATGTACTTAAATATAACTTTTCTATTATATAAATCATAATTATTTTCATATTTTATATTATTTTCTTATTATCAAATACATTTTAAGTTAGAAATTTAAAAATAGGAGAAAATCCTCACAGTTCTACCAACATAGTTTGATTTTTATGTAATGTTTCCTAATATTGGCTTATATAAAAAACTATTTTTTATATTCTATTTAACACTATTTTATATTCTGCCTTTTCATTTAATGCTATATCTCAAACATTTTGCTATTGAAAAAGTAGCACAAAGTTGGAGGACTTATACATCCTGATTTCAATATCTACTACAAAGCTACAGTAATTAAAACAGTTTGGTATCGGCATAAAGACATATATAGAGAGAGACCAGAATAGAACAGAGAGCACAGAAATAAAGCCTAACATTTTTGGCCAAATGATTTTCAACAGGAGTGCCAAGACCATTCAATAAGGAAAGGATGTCTTTTCAACAAATGGGGCTGGAAAACTGGATATCCACATACAAAATAATGTGGACCCTTACCTGACACCATATACAAAAATTAACACAAAATGGGTCAAAGATCTAAATGTAAGTACTAAAACTATAAAACTCTGAGAAGAAAACTTAGAGAGGAAGGCTTCATGACACTGCATTTGGCAATGATTTCTTGAATATGACACTAAAAGCACAGACAAAAAAACAAAATATAAACTGGAGTTCATCAAAATTAAAAATGTTTGTGTATCAAAGGACATGATCAACGTAGTGAAAAGTCAACCCGATAGAATAGGAAAATATACTTGCAAATCATGTATCTGAAAATGGCTTAATACCTAGAACATATTAAAAATTCCCACAATTCAACAACACAAACCCAATAAGGAATGTCATAGAACTTGAATAGACTATGAAATTCACAGAACTTGAATTTCTCCAAAGAAGATATATTGATGGCCAAAAAGCACAAGAAAAAAGTTCAACATTACATCATTAGGGAAATGTAAATCAGAAGCACAATGAGATACCACTTCATACCCACTAGGATGGCTATAACAAAAACAAAAACAGAAAATAAAAATGCTGACAAGGTTGTGGAGCAATTGGAACCCTTGTGCATTTCTGGCAGGAATGTAAGGTGGTGAAGCCATTGTAAAAAAGTTTAGCAGTTTTCCAAAACATTAAACATAGAATTACCATATGATCCAGCAATTCCACTTCCGGGAACATATTCAAAAGAATTGAAAGCAGAGACTCAAACAGATATTTGTACATCCACCTTCATAGCAGCATTGTTCATAATAGCCAAAAGGTAGAAAGAATCCAATTGTCCATTGATGGATGAATGGGTAAACAAGATGTGGCATATATATATATATTTCATTGTGTGTGTGCGTGTATATAAGGGAAAGAAATTCTGACACATGCGGCACATGGATGAACCTTGAGGGCATCATGCTAACTGAAATAAGCCAGACACAAAAGGACAAATATTGTATGATTCCACTTATACGAGATAGATAGAGTAGTTAAATCTAGAGATGGATGGTGGTGATAGTTGCACAACATAAATGTATTTAATGCCACAAATTACATACCTAGAAATGGTTAAGATGTTAAATTTTGTATATCTTACCACAATAAAAAAAAAGCTTTGCTAAGCAATATTCAAATTTTCAATTTAACTGGTTCTGTAATTACCCATTGAGTTGGTATACCATTACTTTCTTAACTATTTCTAGAATATTGAACATTTAGGTTATTTCAAATTTCTCATCAGTATAGATAGTGCTGAAATAAATACTATTTTATCTAAATGTTTTTCTTCTAATGAATAATATCCTGCAGAAGGACTTCTAGGCAAAAAAGTATTTATAATAGAAATATATTCCAAAATTAGAGGCTAATGATGTGTTCTCATATTGCTTTGAAAACAGTGATGCTAATTTTATACCACCAATTGTGTATAATGTAGTAACTTTGTCATTACCATAATTTGGTTAGTAGTGTTATCATTTAAAAAGCTGCATGGTAGTGAGGGATGATTTCTTAAGCAAGGTGTGGCATACAAAATATTCATTATAGTATTTCATACATTTATATGGTATTGTAATGCTTTTGTATTAAACTATATTAATGCAATAAAAATGGTATAATAATAAAATGATATTGTAATAATTTTTGCATAACTTTGAATTTTCAGATTACTAGCAAGGCTGACCATTTCCCCATGTGTTTGTTATTTTGTTTCCTTTTTGTGTGAACAGCCTATTCATCTTCTATTCTCATAGCTCTATTGAAGATGTTTTTTTTTCTTACATATTTTAATAAATTCTTTCTACTATTTTAGATATTAACCTCCCTTTGTAAGCTTTATTGCATGTATTTTCTCTATTTCCTTTTATTTTAGTTTTGGTTCTTTTTCAACTTATTTTAGTTTTCCATTTTTATATTCATCTTTTCTTTAGAGATTTCATCTTAAACTGAATTTTAAGAAATTACCATTATTGCTGAACTATTACTCAAGCTTTCTAGTCAGTCATTAATCACATACACTGTCACACCTTTGGGGTATAAAAGATATGTGTACTTTTAATTCTGAGAAATTAAAATGTGACCTTAAATTATTGGAATTCATCTTCATAAGTATATAGCCCATGACAGAAACAAGTCATTATAAATGATATTTTAACAACATCCCTATGAGGCAATATGGGGTAGATATAAATTAGTCATTTTAATAAACAGAGAAATTGAGGTACCCAGAGGTTATACTGGTTCAGACTTTTAGAAGGAGTTTGTAGAAATATCAGGTCTAGAGTCTGAGACTTCTGGGATCAATGCTTTTACCATTAGATCATGTTTCCAAAAGAAAATATATTCAGGGTACTAAATTAAAAATTTTTATAACACAATGAGGTTTAAATTTGGGCTCGAGACAAAAGTTCAACTATTAATGATGAGTAAGAGCATGTACATACTTTCAGTTAGCCTTTCTGTAAATCTCTTGGATGAGAATACATTATGGACTAACAATAGATGCTTACATTACCTCAAAGCCAATTGGCCTTGATATAATCGACCTTGGATGGTGAGGGTTGCTACAGATAAGAAAGGAAAGATATACTCATATTTAGGTAAGTTACCCTTTGAGACAGTTTGAACTAAGATTCTGACATCAAACGAAAAACATTTGTTTTCCTTTCAATTGATTTTTAGTGTTATGAGACAAAATTTCATCTAATATATTTTATGAATATATTTTTTATGTGTATCCATCTGGAATGGTAAGGGATACTAGTTTAGAATTACTGAATATTAAAGGTAGAAGAAGTCTAAAATGCAGTCTAGTCCAGACTTCTCTTTTGACTGATGAAAGTCTGAAAAATAAAGTGATAGGCTTGAGTTAGAATTCTCGTTGACCGTGGAACCAAAGCTGAAACCTAGGTCTCCTTACTTTCTCTCCAAACTACAAGTTATATTCAAAATTATGTTCTTTTTTCATACTTAAATATCTGCCATAATTTTTTAAAAAGTAGTACTTAAAAAACTTTAGGTTTATGAATTATTATATTAAAGTATGATAAAGCTTTATCATTTGGAATTATCCATATATTGAAGCGTTAAGATAAAGAAATGATTTGGTTTTCTTACTTTAAAAATGTAGATTTTAGTAGCGGGAAAATTTGTTAAATTTGTACTGTAATCATGAGTGTAGCAGCCTATTCTCTTCTTTAAAATGTTTAAATGAAACTGAAAAATAATACACTTTGCCAGGTATACCGGTAGTGAACATAATTTGTGGCATTTGGGAAACTCAAAGATGGAAAAATTTTTCCATGTGCTTATAGTACTTCTGGGGGCAGTGTCATGACCTGACAGGAGATGCCTTTATAAAATTTAGCTGGGAAGTGAGTTAAACATTTTATCAGAGGTATTTCCTAAGTTCTAATTTTAGAAAAGGTACACGTAAAATGAAATTTATAAGTTTCTTTGGAAAGACATCCAACCTGTACATTACAATACATGGTTAATAGGCTGGAAAATGGTAGGTCACCAGCTATTAAAAAATAGAAGACAAATGCTACATTATTTATATCAACCAAACTTCAAGTAATAATCAGATTATTTTGAATACTAAATAAGAGTACTAGAAAAATTTGTAGCTCTCCTGTTTAAAAGGAAGCATTCAAATTCTTAAGATCTGCCAGAGTTATTAAAAACACAATGCTTATTCGAACTAAATTTCCTTTAAAATAGACTTTCAATCACACGAAGCTTTTTCTCTAAAACCTAGACTGAAATGTTAATAAAAAAAAAAAGTACTGACAAATTGGCTGGTTCATTCAAATAGATCAATTCGAAAGGACTATAGATTAAGTTGACAGTTTGAGTTTTATGAGAAAAATGGAAGAAGGTTGAGTTAAAAAATTTTTAGAATGATAGACTAAGAAATTCCATGTATAATATAATTTTTTGAAAACATAAAGCAAAAATAAAATAGTGGCTTGTAATTCTTATATAGGGCATAAGGTGGTGCTATTTTCTACTGATTCTGGTAAATTCACATAAAAGGAAAAAAGAAATGTTAATACATTCATTTGTCATATACAAATTTTACTTATTTTCATTCACAATGTATAAGAAAATACCAAAAAGCACAAATTAAAAATAGTAAAGTTGAAAATTTTAGCAATCAAAAAACTTACATATATCAGTTTTCTTAAAACACCTCAGAGAACATGATTTGTTTTGACAAAAAATTCTGTATTATTATTAAAGTTTTAAGTAAGATAGAATTACTATGCAGTAGATCTGCCACAGATTCATAGGAAGATCTTATACATCATAATCACTATCATCACTGTTGGTTTTGATAAAGATACCTTATGTCATATATTTTAGAAAGCTATTTGCTTTTCATTAAGACAAGTAGGTAAATAGTTATTGAACTTTTTATTATTAAAGAATTATAAACTATTCATACTTAAAAACAAAAGGTTAAATAAATGATTTATAAAGGGAAAATTGATATGGAGTGTCACCTAAGACAAGTTGAATTGATCAACATTTTGAAAATTTGAGAAACTTTTGTAATAAAATTATTATTTGGAGTCTTCGCAAAAATTAAGTTAGACAACCATTTCAAGTTTAAAATGTTTATATTTGTATTGTACATATAGACATACATAATATGTCAAATAACATTCACGTACACCATATATAATGTTGTATAACATGTTTATGTTATATAATACATACATTTATGTACATACATACATATATGTAAAATATATTTATAGGCACATTCTAATTAGAAGTCTGAATATAGGAAGTATTGCATCTTTGGAGCATACAATTCATGATTTGGGGCTTTCTCTAATTCTAGTCATGACTGGCAACTAAAGCTATTCCTCTCTCAAAAAAAAAAAATCCTTCTTGTACAATATAAAACCTAAGCAAATGGACAGAATACAGGATTAAAAAAAGAATAGTGATACAGTACCTATGTATGATCTATAGAATGTAATACATGTATAATCCCTATAAGGGTCTTATTTTCCTCCTGTAATTCAGGTCCTTTTCCAATTGTGTGAATTTACAATTTAAAATCTGGCTTATACATACCCTATTACAACAACAATTTTCTAATTTCTAAAAGACCCTTCTTCTCCCAATTCCATACCTCTCCACTCCACATGAAATTGAAATGCCCAAATTTGTTTAAAATAGATTTAAGGTATTTGAAGAAAATTAATTTAATAATTCTTTAAGTAACTTATTCTATCAACCTCAATAACTACACCAATAACCACGTACTTATCAGAGTTGTTATGAAAGTTAACATATAAAATTTATAAAGTAATTTCAAAGAAAAATGCAAAGAACCAAATCCTGCTGAATAACAAAAAGGTCACAGAATTTTTAAAAAATCACTTTAACTCATCTAAAAAATATCAGATAGTGAACAACAGTGGGCAATATCAAGATCAGAAATAAGATATAAAAAGTCAGGTAAGTAATATGAAGGCTATGAAGTATTTCCAAAAGACATTAAGTTTTATGTCATTGAATTTAAAAGTTGACAGTATGCCATCTTCTTTTAATCATTGAATTCTCCTAGTATCTTTTACCTACTTTCCACTTATTAAGAGCACCACTCCCTGCTCTTAGGTACAAAACTTAAGTAGTCTTTTGTTATACAATCACTATGGTCTACAGACTAATTTTGGCACTGTAAGATTTGTCTCTTCCCTATTATGTTTAGGTACTTCCCTAGGCCTAGCTATCATCACTTTATATCTGGATAACTCTATCTGCCTCTCAGATATTCTTCCTAATTTGAGATATCTGTACACTATACACAATAGATTAACTTTCTTAAATTATAATTTCATCATGAAATTTCCATATAAAGACCTATAGCCAGTTCTATTATAATATTAACACTATTTATTAAAGTGAATTCTATGTCCCTGATTGAATCTTTCAAAAACATACTAAATATAATTATTTGCAATCTATAAGTTAAGGAAACTGAGACTCAGAAAGGCTGCTGACTAAATTCCTAAAGATCACACAGTTATTAAGTGACAAAGCTAAGATCCAACCACAGGTCTGTCTCTATCCGAAGCTCTTAGTTACGACAGGGCTTGGCACAGAGTAGTCAATGAATAGTTGTTAAACAAATAAATGAATAAATACTATGCTATACTACTTCAATGTATCAATAATCAAATAAAAATTTTTATTTTTTAATTCAAGGCTAATATTTTATAACTAAGCAAAATAGCTGGCATACATTACCTTTTTAGTAAATAGTTGTTGAGTAAAACTAAATTAGAGGAATTTTATTGGTAGGGGCACAATTAACACGAGCATGACACAGACAAAAAGTCTTAGTATGGCTTTAATATAATCCATATTAATATTTATTTATATCTCTCCTTATACTAGCTAAACATATTTATTTACACTTTGAATCAGGTAAACCACAATTATTTAATGAAGTTAAATTTTATTAACATCTAATTTAGTTGCAAAATACAAAAAGCTTCCATTAGTGGAAAATAATATTACTGGAACACGAAATATTGTGTGTGAACATGCTGGACATGCACACCAAATTGCTTAGGGTGTATAGATTCCTAAATAGTCTGAACAAAATTCCTTGGAGATAATGTTTTAAAATTTTAATATAGAACAAATGTCACTGTCTAGCAATTTAAAGATATAAGGGACTTCAGAGTTCAATAACAAATACAGAGTTGTTATTTGAAACAAAAATGTAGCTCTTGAGAACAATCAGTTCAGTTTTCTAACAGCAGTTATAGTATGTGGTCATAACCATTTTTCCCCCTTTTACAGGGGTCTCTAGGTACACATTTTTAATGTATCCTAGCACTTTCCAGTTAATGTTTTATACTTCTGTAGCTATTATTTTCTGTTGAAAGAAAACTAGTAAAGGTTGAGTCTAGAAAGGGAAAACAAAGGAAGAAGATCAATATTAACACTACAAATATTGACTTAGCAAAGTGACTTTGTTGCCTTTCTCTCAGAGGAATTGATATTGAATGAATGATTTCTTTATAAGAAACACCTATAAAAAGTATTTGCTAAACGAAACAAAAAATTGCTTGGCAAAGTACATAATTAGATAATCTATTCAACTTCAAAAATTGAAGAGTCATCATTTTCAAACTAAAGGCCTTTTAATAATATTCTTCTTCATCATTTTCACTTTAAAGTAATAGAATTGGCTTATAGATAGAAATGCTACAATCTATAGAAAAACCTCAAAGAATTACTTCACAAACTTTACTGGTTCTCCATAGACACCAAATAGTTATTAATACACTTAATGGCATTTTTTTTCAGAAAAAGTCATAGTTATTAATTTAAAATACTATACCTTTAGTGAGTCTGGCTCAGTTAACTTTGAGTTTTGGTTACTATTAGCCCCCATGGTAAATGTGAAAGAAACAGATGTTTTGAACTTTCTGCTTGTTGCCAGTAAAGAGCTCTTGGTATCACCTGTAACAAGTAAGAGTTATTTGGTCTCATATTACAAAAAGTTGTCAATAGAAAGTTTGTTTCTAAACACGGTGTAGTATAAAAGGTCTGTGTATTAACTTTGTTCTCTTTATTCTTCCAACTGAAATAAAGTCAGAAGTTTTATATTTATCAGGCTTTAATAATCCCTAATTTATAGGCTATTAATAATATTATTTCAATATGTCACCTTTTAGCCTGAAATTTTAGTTTTAATAAACTATAATGAGCATAGCCAAGTTCTATAATAAAATTTTACATCAATAGATTTTTACAGCTGAGTCTAGAAATGGTAGCTGAAACGTTGTAGTCTCATTTGTTTTATCACTGATAAGATGGAAGGAAAAATTTATCAGAACATAACCCACCATTCTTGATCAAGAAATTTTAGCGTCAAAAAGTAAATACCTTTATTTGAGAATGTTTCTTGATCAGTTTTTCTTGTGATTCTAGGTGATGGTTTTGGTACTGGTGATGGATCCCATTCAGGGGGCCCTTCAATGTGGCTCCCAAACTGTTGACGCTTCAGTTTACTGTCAACCTCCAGTTTTTCTAGAGTAGTTTTGAGACATTTCTCATTGGTTGTCACATATAATTTACAAAACTACAAGAAATAAAAATGTCTAGTGATAAAACATTCAATCATACATTTGGGAAAAAGCAAATGCACATTAGTAGGCAAGGGAGAGACTGATGGAATATATTTCCTATTGAACTAGGGTACTCATTTTATTTTTTTGAATCAGACTGACCACCCTCAAGTGACCTAGTGAAATGCAGCCATGATTCAAAGAGGAAGTCATACTCTGAGTAAAAATAAAATGTTACACAAAGAGAAATGATTTATTATTTTTTTACAAGATGTGTAGACTTGCATTTGTTCTAAATAATTTTTATGATTCTTCTACCTCGGAAAAGGTATATTTCTGAGAAGAGTCTCTATGTTTGTGTGTGTGTGTGTATGTGAACATGCATGTATTTTAACTTACTTATATTGTTTTTAATGTAGTCATCAGATTATGGTTGTGGGACTAGAGAGATTAAATTTCAAGTACAATTAGTATACAATAAATATGTCATTGCCAATATTAAAAAGATGTCCCTTTAAAAATACTTCTCCTATACAGTAAACAAATTT
Source organism: Pteropus medius (assembly GCF_902729225.1). Taxonomy (NCBI): domain Eukaryota; kingdom Metazoa; phylum Chordata; class Mammalia; order Chiroptera; family Pteropodidae; genus Pteropus; species Pteropus medius. The sequence continues at coordinate 15,272,699 of NW_024340701.1, read as the reverse complement.
ACATCAATATGAACTTATGTACCTTGATGTAGTCAAATTTGCCATCAGCATTTACATCAGCCAAATTTATTATGGCATTTACTTCTTCTCGAGTCATCTTCTCACCTCTCTGAAAAAACAAGATTTATTTTAAAGCCACATGACTATCATTTTGTTATGCATGGGAGAGTGGAAATTCATTTTAATCTATTCTGCAACTAAGTTTGAATATATGGCTTCATTATAAATCTCAGAATAAGTATTATGTCAAGCAAGAATGAAACCATTATATAAAACAAAATTTCATAATTTTATTAAATTTTGTAAAAGTGTGCTGAATTCAGTTTACTAAATTTCAACAATATGTAACATAGATTCAGTAATAACTACTATTAAATTTAGAATAATGATATTTTCTCACATTGTACCAAGAAACAAGATGGATTCTAAATCCCATTTATATTTTCTCTTTTACTCATCACACATGAATCACTGATTTACAGAATAGTGAGCAGGAAAGAACTGCAAAGAAGCATGGGGAGACTGCAACATGGGCTCAATTTTATACTTTATCTTTTACTTACGAAGCACCTTTCATCCAAAAGGATCCTTAAGCACTTGATAAACAACATATATGTGATTCATTTCACCTATCAATGAAACAATTATTTTTAACGTGCAGTCTTTGGTTGCCAAAGGTAGATTCCAAGCTGTTTTACAAAATATGCATTTTACAAAACCATTTCACAGATCTTACCTTCGTTAGAAGTTTATAAAGGTCAGTGTGTAAAATAGAGCCATCATCATTTACATCTAATTGCTTAAATGATTTCAGCAGTTCTGCTTTTGAAGTAGGTTTTTCCTTTCTTAAAATTATACAAAAATCATCAAAATTCAGTTTGACAGTTTGAGGAGTCCAATACTTATTAATAGTCTTTTGGGATGGATTTCTTCCTGCATGCTGAAGAGCTGTCCAATAAAACAAATATTATTCTTTTATAGTAACATTTGGAATTGGTATTTAAGTGTATTTTTTCTTTAAACCATTATATATTACAATACTATACAAAAGCATATACATATCAATATTTTACCTTTGGTGTTGACAATCTAGTGAGATGTATGCCTGGCTTTTAAAAACAAACGTGTGTGTGTGTGTGTGTGTGTGTGTGTGTGTGTGTGTGTGTGTGTGTTTTACCGGTTAAAAATTCTTAATTTATTAATGCCAGAATTAAACAGATTTTTCCCATTCTGACCATTGGTTCTCAACCTACATGCTTTAATTAAGTGACAATATCTAATTTACTTCATAAGAGTGCCTGGTGGAGAAAAAAAATTAAAAACACCTATGCACTTAATTGTTTTGAGGACATAAGAGTAACCACAAAAATCATAAATTATTACTTTTTTTGGCTCAACAAATATCATTGCTAGATATTAGAGTTTCAAGAGCATTATGTCTCAAATGTCAAGTATATGCACAAAAATTATCTACTTGCAGTTACAGCCCTGCTAAAAATCAAGAATGTCAATGAACTTTGAGAGAAGACTATTGTAGACATGCAATGGTCAAATTACTTCTCATTTTTAACCAGAACATTAAAAAATAGTCCTATAACCAGTTATTCATGAGACATACCTATTTTAAAAGCCATGTCCTTATATCTATGAAAGGCAAAGAATTATGATGTGACAAAGGCTTTGCATATTTTCATATGTCATATCACACTAGATTATAATGGTGTCAAATGACCGTAGTTATTTGTACAGCTGAATAGGAGTAATTTGGTAATTTGCAAATAATCAAATCTCTGCATATGAAGACTTAAGACTATTTAAAATGAACCAGTGATAACTTTCCTAAGCACTATAAAAGGAATTAACAGAATCTTAAAATATATCACTTTCCTGAATTGTGCTTCCAACTTCTATTATAAAACCTTATGTTGGATCTTTCCAAACTTAGATGAGATTTCATAAGATTCATGCATTGTCAATCAGCACTAAAAAATTATAATCTGGATAGTCTACAATTTAATGTAATCATTTAATATATATATAACAAATTAACTAAAGAAATATCCTCAAGGAAATAGTAATTATATCAGGGTAATAAATACAGCTATCTGTGAGTCCATTTTGTTGAACATTCACTATGCACAAGTATAACAGTGTTTTTTTTTTCAGAGATACAAGCTTCTTGGCTCCTAAAAAGTTTTATAATCTAAATACAAATTCCACATCTGAAGTGTAAAATTGCTACCTGTGGTCGCTATTTATGGTTAATATTAAAAGTCCACAGACTGAGAGAAATGTTCCTATCCTCCAGATTATGCCAGAGTATCACACTTAAATAATTTAAAATTTTGACACAGAAACAGGAAGAAGATCATTATCCAGAGGTGACTTTCAGAGCTAACAAAAGCTGTAGCTGTAGTAATTGCCATCTTCCACTCACCTAGAAAGCTTTTGTGGAAATTTGTAATAGTAGAGATAATATATATATTTTTTTATTTTCGCAGGTTTGTTCTGGATGTAGACAAAAGCCTTGATTACCATGCTTCCCTAAGAATAAAAGATAAGTATTTTGCCTATTGTATGTCTTTTAGCATTCAATCCCCAGCCAAACTCCATCCTTTAAAGTTGGGAATACAAGTAGGACCTAAATGAAGTTATGATTACAAAGCAAAAGTCCATGTAAAAGAAAATGCTATTTCATCCAACTTTGAGAAAATAGGTGTGTAACTCTTTTCCACAAGTGGCAGCTCAACATACGTTTGGTGCTATCTTCAACAACAAAATATTTTTAAAATATATTGTTAATTACAGAACACCTTTCTCAGAATAAAATTCGTTATGCCAAAACATGTACTCAGTAAGGAGACATTCCCATATCTAAGAAGTAGGTATCACTTAGTAACTACTAACCTAACTTTAACCTCTAGTTTAAGAATTAGTTGGAGCCCATTAATAAGTCTTATAAAAGTGAAAACATTATATAACTGTAGATGTTTAAAGGTTTACACCAAGATACTTTTGCCAGGGTTTACCTTAAGCTTTGACATGAGTATATAATATCTGTATTATTTAAAACTTGGAGGAAAAAAAGAGGAACTCTTAAAGTTCTGGTAATGGTATTGCTCTATCTGACCTTGAAATGGAACATCAAAGCACATGTTTTGTACCTAAATGGCAGAAGGATATAGATGAAAGACATAGTAAAAAGAGACAACGCTGGTTCACACTACTACTTTTTAAAAATCTAGATTATCTGAAATCAGTCATGACAATGTTACAAAGAGTATTCCACCATAAAACCAAAAGTGTATATAACACTGAAAAGACAAACACTGCAGTATTATCCTCCCAGATAATTCTATAAGACTGATAGCATCTTAGTAATACATATTCATTGTCTCATAAACTAAATGTCATAGTAGCGGAAGGCATGTTAAACTTTTCAACTTAGTAGATTTTTGTGATCTCAGCCCATTTTCAAAAGAATAAAGAGAAAAGATTAAAACTATAGTTTATAGTAAAATATAATACTAAAATAAAATCTTTTCAATTTTCATATTCTCCAAAACGAATTTTCTCAAATAGAGATTTCATACAAACCCGAGACATTGCAAAATTATGTCAGATTTCTTATTTAAGGAAACTGCGTCTAAGGATGGCAAAATAACTCATAATTTCTCTACTTACGAAGTTAACCTTTATGAAAATAACATGAGTATTCAGTGTTATCTGGTATTGTTGTTTACCACTCTCAAGACTAAAGACCTCCAAGTCATTGGATACACCTGGCAAGGACCAAATTCATTTTTGGGGGGATATTTGCAATCAGAGGAATATGATAATGGAGAGAAGTAATAAAAGATCATTCCCCTCCTCTTCCACAAAAATCAAAACAAAACCAGAACTATTAATTCTCTTTTCAAATTTCACTTATTTCCTAATACTTTTACAATCATTCACTTCATTTTTATATATCCTTTACATTTTCATAGTATAGGTTAAATTCAGAGTAGTGATTCAAATAACAAACATGTTTTAATTCTATTGTTATAAATCTTAAAGTACTAAAATGAGAATTAAAAAAATATTTTTAAGTAATTGATGGAAGCTTTAAAAATACTATTCTAGTCTGTATAAACATTGAAATTTTTATTTTGAAGGTCCTAGGATACGTAACTATATAAAATGGCACAATAACATAAGTAGTAGTTCCATTGTTCAAATCACTAAAATTCAACAACATAATTCTAATTTCAGTCTTTCTGCTCTATTAACTTTCAATAAATAAGGCAAAATAATTAATTTAAAAAATTATTTTTACCTAAGTAAAGTTGCTCTTTAGAAATAATGTTTTCTAAGCTGCTTTTGAAAACAGTTAAATAGGCAGCTCTACAATTCATATAAAATATTTCCTCTTCAGTTAGTGGAAATTTCTTTGTTTGAGGACTCTCTGAAAGTGTTGATTTCTGAGTGGAGAAAGCTGCATCACTTCCAGGACTGGTGGCCATTCTATGAGAAAATAATTTAAAAATTTAGTTTAGTCAATGTTAATCCCCTAAAATGCAAATGGTACATTGCCTTTCAAATGGGAAAATCAAGACATTAAAGTTTATATATGTGGGGAAAAAAACATGAAAATCACATATGCATAATGTTGTATTATATGTTAAACTAGGACAAGCCTCTGGTGATACATGTATGTGTGTGTGTATACACACACACACACACACACACACATATATGTATATATGTACATATATACTGATATATTTACACACACATATACCTAAAGAACAAAGCCAAAACAAAGATGTAACATTAATACAAAAGAAGAATCATAGGGCAAAAAAAAAACCCGAAACAAAAAAAAAACCCCACACATCTATTCTCACAAAACAGGACAGTCATTTGACACTCTTTGTAGGGTTGTCATGAGAATTAAATAAGTTAATACATGTGAAGCATATAGAACAGCACTTGGCACAAATTAAGCACTAAATAAACTATAGATAGAGTGAACTTCCATAGTAATTAGAATGTGGATATAATATGATAAGCAGTCGGCATCAATGTCTACAGCAGGATCAACCAGGTCATATTCACATCTGAATAATGTGGCCCACATTTTAAATGAATTAATTTTTAAAATTCCATTTATAGTGTTACCATGAGATTTTACTGTGTTCCATTACTAATAATAATGTTTGGGGTTTATATAGCACTTCTGCTCATAAGAGCTTAAAGAAATGTCACACACTATGATTTATCCCTACCTACTACAATAGTGAGGTATTTTTTTTGTCCATTTTACAGATAAGGAAATCGGAGGACACAGTGTCACCAAGCTAATAATAGTAAGTAGCAAAAGGCAGTAAATTTCTATAACAGTTTCTTCTTTATTAATGTGAATGAAAGCTTCTTGTACAATAGTTACTATGAGGCACTAAATTGTGCTGGTGGTCTAACGGTTTCCAACACTATTTTACCCAGCTTTGACTTTTAAAAATACATTCCAATCTAATAAATTTAATATTTCAAGTTCAACAATAAGACGACACAGGTAGGGTCCCCTTCAGGACTCATTGGATTCTTACTCAAGAGGCCTAAATCACTTGCACCTTCTTGAATTATATAGGTCTTTTACACTTGGGAAAGAAAGATAATCGCTTATCATGGATGAAGTACCCTATTTATAATACACAGACCGCCTGCCTGACACTTTCATATTACACCAGATTTAGAAGGACCCCATAGGGATGTGGAGTCACAGTCTGGTTACTGCAAATTGGTGTAACTATAATTAAGCATCAGAGTTTTAAACACATATGCGTACACTTATCTCCTCAAAAATGTGAAAAAAACCGTTCCAAATAAGGGAGAATTAATGTTAATTTTGCAGCAAGCAATTAAAAATGTAAGTATTTTTTTAGGATTGTCGTCGAATGCTCTTTCCAAATAAGGTCACTCCCTCTTGTGGAAATCCCACGGCAGAATTGTTTCAGAATTCTGTTCTTTCCTTTTCTGTGACGAGAGACTAAACTGAAGCTTAAATATATAATTGCACTCCCTCAGGCTCGGAAACCTCCTTCATTTAAAACTCCAGCCGGATACTCAGACAGGGGCCTACAGAATGGCTCCATAAATAACCAGCCACACAATAGCAAGAAAAATAAACTAACAAGTGCCTATGGCTTTTAAAGGGCCAAGTGAAAACAGAGTGCTGGCCATCCAGTCACCGTCCCTACACAGCGATATATGTTCACAACTGATCTCGGGCAATAGCTCCCTATTTTTGTATTCCTCTGGGCATAAAAGTGCGTTTACAGGTACGTTTTGGGTACCTACATGGACCAAGTGTTAGTACGACATAGGAGTAAAAGAAGCAAGTGGGAGAAAAGGAAGCCGAACAGAAAAAAGCGGAACGGGCAAAGATAGACAGCGAGCTGATTGCTACCTAATTCCAGCTCACAAACGAGGAACCGCAGCCTGTTTTCTGCACGGATTCCACAACCAGCTCACGGCAGTCGGACAGACCTCGGCCTTTCTTTAATTACCATGGCAACTGCACTTCTCCACCACCGGAAATAAAATGCAGAGCACCTCCCGAAACGGTCCGGCTAGAAATATGCGTATCGTTAATCCACAGTGAACGGAGACGGTTCTATCGTTCCTCTATTGGGGACCGTTATGGCCAGAGTCGTGAGAGAGGGTCCTGTATTGCACTGGCAAAGAGACTGGATGCGGTCCTAGATGGAGACTCCCTTCTTCCTCGCATGCACTCGGATCCCTTGTCGCGGAGACTTTGTTTCCGGTGGGCCTCGTTAAGTGTGACACGACGCCGAGCGCCCGCAGGCCCGCGCTTTTTAGGCTGCGTTTTCTTCTGAAGGTTGTTGGTTTTCGGAAGGAATTGCTCAGTTCGTTCCCGCGGCGGTGGTTCCCTGAATGTCGAAATGCCGTAGGTACCTCCTCCCCAAGTATTGTTGTTTGGGCTCCTTCGTGAGCAAGAAGAGCAGATATTATGTGCCTCAGTATTCTTTTTCGTTTTCTACTTTTCTGAGTATAAACTTGTCTGCTTCGACGGTTCCTGGTGCTTGGTACCATCAACCCACCTCTTCATCTTCTAGCCCTAGTAATCTCGTAGTCTTTGTCCAGATTCTCCAAGGCTTTTGACAGATTTTATAGACTGTGGGCTGTATTTAGTGATGTATTTAATGCTTGAAATAATTTCAAATTTGGTTAACATACCGAGAATGGAACAGTAGATTGAAATACGCTGTATAATTTGATAAAGCCCTTTAGTGCCTGTGTTAGTGTGGTGAATTCACATAAACTTGTGGGAAAACTCAAGGACTGGGTCTCTGACCTGGATTCCAGCTCTCAAAGGAGGAAGTGTGGCCAATTCTGGACTTCAATTTTCATATTACTGCCCTGTAGGAACTTTTTTAAGTTCAATAAAGAATTTTTTCTTTAGGGCGGGGTGATTAAGATCTAACACGTGAAATTATCAAGTTGTCCCTTGTCCCCAAGTTGACTTATGTACCCCTTCCTGTGCACTTCTAGAGTAACCTTTTCCTCTGTTATTTTCAGGTGTGAGCCAAATGCAAAGTAACACAGTGAAGGAAATATTTGTATCAAATAGGAATTAACATTAAAGTGGAAAGATGTAAATCTTTATGATTTACATTTAACAATTTACCTACATTTTCTCACTGAATCCTAAAAAGGACTTTGGGAGGTAGGGGCTGCCATTATCTCTACTTTCCAGATATGGAAACTCAGCACTTAATTTGGTGTCCTACACACTGGTAGTTTATACATCTGTGTTTCACTTACATCCTTAAAAGATATGGATTATTGAAGAGATTTTCCTTTCCCCAGAATTAAGCAAAAAGACTTATCTCTCTACTGCTGCATGAGAAAAAAAACCAGTTAGCTCTTTTGTGAAGTTGCATGGATAATGTAGCAAAATCCCTGTTAAGCCGCAATACAATGAAAACTGGTGTGTATTTGCTTAATAAGTGGTGACACTTCCTGAACTATGGTCCTGTTCTGTTATAGGTAGTGGGAAACCAAAGAACTATTAAAAGTGGAATTTTAGGACAACTTTCAAAAATATATTAACAGGTACATATTAGGAGAGTTTGTGGTAAATATATTTTGACAATAAATACATGACCTTAAAGTTGAGGTTGACATCAAAGGACACATATCCAACATAGAATTTATACTTAGAATATATAAAGAACTCTTACAACTTAACAGTAAAAAGACAAAAACCTTATTAAAATAATATCAAAGACTTGAACCATTACCTAATGAAAAGTTATATGAATGGCAAGTAAGTATGTTGTTAGACCAGGAAAATGAAAATTAAAACTATATTGAAATGCTGTTTAACACCCAGTGGAATGACTGTATATACAGCTTCATTTTAAGAATACTAGGTGAATACTGAATCTTAGTAAATAGATTTGTTTTGCACAGAGGTATGGGTTAGCACTTATGAAACTAGTTTCTGTGTATTCTAGGCTTGAGCAAATAATAGGTATTGAAGATAATGGGATCTTGGTTTTCACTGTTGGATAGATAAATTTAAAATATTTTGGCTTAGTATTGGAAATATCACTATGAAATCATAGATTTATATATATGTACATATATAAATACAAGTAGATAGAAGTGTGTGTGTGTGTTTTCTGTTTTAGCTCTGTCCATTGTAAGCAATGACAGAAGTAGCATTGAACACAAGTATTGCCCAGATCTTGATTTCTAAATACCATTATCCACAGAAAACTGAGTCTCGTTGAAACAAAAGCTAATTCTAGAGCCCAGACAATATTTTTTGTGCTAGAAAGTAAGGAGTGGTCAAAGAATTACAGGTACATAGGGTACACTGGAGGTGGTGTGAAAGGGAAAGGTCTCATTGCTAAATCTGGGACAATTAAATGTCAAAATAAGTGATAGGAATTGATTATGATCTACTGGATAAAAAAATTCCATGATTCCATAGTGATATAAATAAATGAATAAAGAAAGAAGGGAAAGGTCTTTCCTGGAGTAGAATGCTAACTAATAAATATAAAAGAATGATAGAATTAGAAAATCACCAATGGCTCTTTAAAAGTATTCAGAGAAAGTTTGATATGAAACAAGATATTTACATACAAGTTTTTTTATTGCATTGGAGAAAACTGGCAAATAACATCTTAATGAGCAAAACACATACATATCACTAATGTTGTGACAAAGCAGTGTCATGTGTCTCAAGTTATGCCCTCTAAAGGATGCATCATCACTTCTGTGATATTTATGCCAAAAAATACTTAACTTCATTATGGGGAAATATCAAATAAACCCAAATTGACAGATATTCTACAAAAATAGCTGGTTTATACTCTTGAAAAATGTTAATATCAAGAAAAGGAAAGGTTGAGGAACTGTTCTGCATTAAGGGAGACCAAAGATATGGTAAGTCTGGATGAAGGATAAAAAGAACTCTTATTCCTAGAACTTTTTTTAAGTTTAAAATTATATAAAAATTAAGTTACAAAAAAACCTCATCAAATTGTTTTAAAAAGTACTAATGATGGGTTAAACAGTAAGTTAGACACAGTCGAAGAAAGAATTAGATAACTGGGAGATAAATCTGAAGAAATTGCCAAAAATATACCAATGATAAGATATAGGAGTTTAGAGATATGGAAAATGAGACGGGAAAGTCTAAAATTACTTCTATATGAAGTTTCAGAAAAGTAGAATAAAGACGAGTCAATATTTGAAGAGATTATGGCTTAGATTTTTCCAGAACTAATAAGACAAAGATTCATAGAAGAGACTATTTCAGAGACCATGTTTATATGATATCCTTTGGGAACCTGCGTTTAAACTACCTTAAATAAGATTGGAGGATCATAAAAATTAAAAGAAATATATTCTTGGATTTGAGACTGAGGTTTTAAATTAAAAATAAATATAATTAATTAAATAAACCATTAATTTATATAACAGCTTTGTGCCTATCACTGTCAGGCTTTGGGGATTCAAATGTGAACAGATACTATACCTTTCTAGGAGTTTTAATTTTAGTGGGAGAGGTAGTTCAAGTGTTTTTAGAACTCATAACCTACCAGTGAACAGACAGGGTGCTAATGATATAAATATCTTAGTCTAGGGAAAAAAGACTAACATAAGTAGACTATTTCAGCATAATAAGTTTAGTGAGAGACATGCACAAGTGCTATAGGTATAGACTGAAAAGATTCTTAGTGCAAACTGGACATTGTCAGGAAAAGCTTAGAAATGGTTGTGCTGAAATCTCAAAGAATGGGTAGCATCAATATTTATTATTTTTATGTTGTGAAATTACATATAAGAAAGTATGTAAAATATTACCCATCTGCCATACTTAATTCTGATAAACCTATGTAGCCTTTTCAATAGACTCTTTTAAAGGGCTTATTTTTTTATGTATATGTATGTGTGATGATACTTGTTTATATGTTTCTCATAGAAGGTAATAATGATGAATATTTTATTAATGTTCATTTTTGAGAGTACCCATTTAGGAGCAAAATGATTTTATGGCATTTCTCTCATTTTATTCCACCCAAAGAACATCTCACCCCCATCTATCATAGGGTCACAATTCCCAAATATATCCTTTTCGCTTTTGTAAGAATTCTTTAACTAATTCTTTATTAATGTTTTAATAAAGAAGCCTTTGACACCATAAGTATGTTTCCTAATAACTGGGTAAGTTTTCGACTCTTTTTGTCATGAAGAATAACAGGTTTAATCGTTTAAGTGCCTTCACATGGTGACCATATTTTTACATGTAGTGATGTTCCTACTCACCCATGCTGTGATAGTGAGTTATTGTGTAAATACTTGAATGTTGAACACAAAAGAGCATAGGCTTGAATGAAAGGAAGAATGCAAAGAGGATGTAGGAGAATTTTTTCCTTTCTTTGCTCTTTCCTATACATAGAATGGTAAAAAATCATTTTAGATATGTCAGTTTACACCCAAAGAGTCACATGGAATGTGGATTTGGCCATTGCCTTTCATTAGAGGATTCCTACGTATTTCATAAGCATACTTAATAATCCTAGACACTCTTGTGAAGTAGTTGGCAATATTCTCCATTATAGTGAGGAATAAATGGCAGCAGTGACACACTAAGTGATATTTTTATTTTCCATTTGGAAATTTCCTACTAGTTTACAGGCCAGGATTATAAACTTTATGAAGCTTAGTGAGATTATGTTATTTGCCCAATCTTAGTGGAAGAATTTGACATTGTATCAAGACTCCTGAGTCTTATTTGCTTTACTAAGTTTATCTTTCTCTCCCTGACAGACACTCTTACCTTCAGCTTAGCTAGTTAAAATTATATTTAATCCAATGTTTTGAAAATCCTATAAGAGAACCTCAAATCATGTAATTTCGTGAGTTTTTGAGGTGTCATTCTTGGTTCTTAATTAGGAATCAAGTGAAAGTTTGCTTTTTTAAGAATTTCTTTTGTGTTAGAACATACCTAAAAAAATTTACCATTTTAACCATTTTTTATTAAGTGTATTAGGGTAACATTGGCTAATAAAATTATATAGGTTTCAAGTGTGTAATTCAGTCATACATCATATGTATATTGCATTATGTGTTCACCACCCACAGTTAAATTTCTTTCCGTCACTATATATTTGACCCTCTTTACCTTTAATTACCTCCCTCTGGTAACCACTGAGCTGTTGTTGGTGTTCATGCTTTCAGTTTGATATCCCACCTTCATTAACTTTTTAAGTATACAGTTCTGTGGCATTAAGTACATTCACATTGTTGTACAACAATCACCATTGTTCATCTCCAAAACTTTTTTCATCTTGCAAAACTGAAACTTTGTATCCATTAACTAACTCCTTATTGATGCCTCTTCCCATTCCCTGGCAACTGCCCCTCTATTTTCTGTCATTATGAATTTAATTACTTACAGTAGCTCATTTGAGTGGAAGTATATAGTATTTGTCCTTTTGTGATGGCTTGTTTCACTTAGCGTAATGTCTTCAGGGTTCATCTAGGTTGTAGCATGTGTCAGAATTTCCTTTTTAAGTCTGAATAATATTCCATTATGTCCATGTATATGTGCGTGTGTGTGTGCGTGTGTTTATACAACATTTTGTTTACTCATTCACCTGTTGATTGACATTTGGCATTTTCACTTTTTGGCTATTGCGAATACTACAGCTATGAACATGGGTGTACAAATATCTGTTCAGGTCCCTGATTTCATTTGGATATATACCCAGAAGTGGAATTGCTGGATTGTGTGATAATTCTATGTTTAATTTTTGAGGAACCACTAAAGTTTCACACAGCAGCTGTCCCATTTTACAATCCCACCAGCAGTGCACAAGGGTTCCAGTTTCTCCACATCCTGGCCAACACTTATTTTCTATTTTCTTGATAGTTGCCAAAGTAGTAAAGTTGTATCTCATTAAGATTCTGATTTGTATTTCCTTAATATTAGTGCTACTTTTAATATTAGTGATGTCGAGCATCTTTTTATGTGTTTATTGGCCATTTGTGTATCTTTGGAGAAATTTCTATTTGAGTTCTTTGCCTATTTTTGAATACCCAATTTTTTTTAAACCAAGGTAGTAACCATACAAGCTGCTTATAACTTTACAGAGATATATCACTTATAATTGCTAACTAATACTGATGGCAAGTGAGTAAATACTTAGGAAAATGTCCCATATGTCTAATCGAGTTTTGCCTGTTCTTTATAGTATATGTTTCATCCATCTCTTCTTCTCTGTTCCTGTTAACATCATCCTAATCTGTTTGACATAATCTCATACTTGTATTACAGTTGTAGCTGGGTGAAAGAGCAGGTAAAAAAGGGGGGATGGTAAAAGTATATACTAGGTACTTAATTTAATAATAGATATCTTGACGATAGGATCCATTCTAATAGAATAGTAAGAATAGATGGTCATAAATTCCTCTAAAGTAGTTATGCCAAAAAGTAGATTCATTCTTCATTACCTCTTCTTTAGCTTTTCCCCCTCAGTTCAACAAAGATTTATTATGCATAGGATCTGAGATCTGAGTTTCTCTCACTCAAGCTATGTGACAGTAGACAACTCACATCACCTGGTCCCTATTGGCTGAATGAAATGATTTATGTTTCTCCTACTCTTGCTTATTAAATTTCTTGTGAGTCTTGTAAATACTATCAGCTTTTGGTTATTAGATGCCTTAATTATATGAAAATCACATTTCCCATAATAAATCATGTTTTTAGATTCTCACTAAACTGTTCAACTGGGAGTAAACAGTCTAACTCTGCTCACTTTCTTGTTTACTTTTACATATTTCCTTGGACTGCTTAGATCAACCTAGGACCTAAACTGGAAACTTTTAAATCCAAACATTTAGTTTCTTTCTGTAGGGAATTAGCCATCAATAATAAAGCAGAAATGTTTTGAACATTTTGAACAGTTAACAGGATGAGGCTTGTTTCCTTCTAAAAGATGGTATTGCATCTTAACAGCATTTGAAAACAAAAGATAAAAAAATGCCATACTGCATACTTTTAGTTTTTGATATTTACTTTTGAAGTTTTATAAACTGCCAGAACATCTCACACACCTGAATAGGGTTATATATATTCCGAAGCTAAATATAAATACTTTTTTTGGATTATCTGTCCTTTTTATTTGTTTATATCTCTCTCGTTACTTCATTGAGAATTCACATTAAATTGATTTCAAGTAGACTTCTAAAAGATATAATTCTTTAAACCATTTTAATTTATCTTAAGAAATAATGTGATAGGCTAATGCAGATATAATAGCAAAATTAAGTGAACCCTTTTTAGATAAAATTTTTGTATTTAATGTTTACTGCTCAGTAATTTTTGTAAATTGCCCATCTATTTTTTCTCGCTCCTGTCACTTGTTTGAAAGTCATTTATGAATAGTCATTTCTAGGTTGTATAAGCTATTTTGTTTCTTTTCTATACTGCAACTTTTATAATACAATCTATTTCTCCTAATGCTTCAATTCTCTAATATTTTAAATAATAATTTCTATTTTACAGGAATCAAGGAAGTACTTTTAATGCTGTATTTGTCACTGGGAAAACTAGTTTTAATTTATATTGACCTTTTTCTCCTTTGAGCATTTAGTCTGCATTCAATAAAATGTTGATGGCTGCTCTTTAGAAGACAGCTCTATGAAATAAAGTATTATAAATATTCAGCTTCCCTTTCTAAGCATTGTCACCAACAGCTGGGCATCCAGTTTAGCAGAACAGATTTTGCACAGAGAGAGCCTGGCATGTTCCTGAATCAGTTTAGTGAAGGAGACAAAAAATAGTTTCATATGGATTGGGGACTTATAAAGACATAGAGCATCTGTTCCTCAGTTAAGTCATAGTCTGGTAGCACTGAATCATGTTTAAAGCTAGAATAATGTGCAAAACTTTTTTCACCTTGCTCATACCTTTATTTTAATATCTAGTGTATTTGTGCAAATAATATACTTTCAACATTTCCATTGAAAGTATGTAAATTGTTCTTATGTATAATTTATTATTAGCGGTATCTTAAAACAGTAATTTTTTACTAAGATTATTTTATAATATGATTAATTACTGAATTGTATGATAGTACATATATAAAACCACATATGCATAAAAATAACCATTTAAATATTTAATTATGATTCCATCTTGAAATATGCTATTTAAAAAAAAAGTTTCATCATGGTGAAAATTGCTTTCTTCATATCATATTCTACTTGGTGAAAGTAACTTAGAGTCTTCAAATATATATTACTCTTAAATATTTGGCTAGTTAAAACATTAAATCTAAATTTTCTTTAAACACTTTGTTTTCAGTGTTAAAAGATCACTGAAGTTGGATGGTCTGTTAGGAGCAAATGTAAGTATTACTGGTATGTAATTATGAAATTGTGTTCTTAATTTTTTAACAGCTAATTTACTTTTTTTTTTTTTTACTAACTATAAAAACTATCAAAACCATTATGACATAATTGTAATTGGTATACCATTTTCTGCATCTAATGTATTTTTGCATATATTATGTATGAAGTTCCTGGCTAGCTTGAGGTTTTCATTTAAGAGGCAAGTTATTTAGAAACCTTAATGAAATAATTTAGTAGAAATTAATTCACTATTTGTAGAAACAAATATTCTACCACTTAAATGCGTAAGAAACAATATAGAACAATGGCAGTGCTTTAATTTCATTCTATAATCTGCTAAATTGAAATAAAAACATTCACAGCATTTTTATATCAAAAATGTAATTACCTCCTTCAGCTATGCTGGCATGATTAAACAATAAAATACTAACACTGTAATAAATTTCACCATGGTTGTCACAATAAAAATAAAATTGTACTGTTGCTATTACTTTTTGTAAATGTAGTCATAGCACATTCCCAGTGCCAGCATTTCATGACATATGTTAGTTTATTACCTTTTCATACCAATATGAATTTAGATACAAACACTAATACTGAAATACTTATGGCCTCAGTAATCTTAAGTGCAGATAAATTGATGAGAAAGTAAATAAAAACAAATAGCTAGTCAATAAATAGGCTGTTACAAAATCCCATGTGAGAATGCCATTTCAAGAAATGGTTTTATACGAAATTCTTTTTTGGAAGACTCACTGGTATTTAATAGTTTACCATTTTAAAAACTTCCTAGGTGCTTTTTAAAAAAATTTAAACAAAGGTGGCAAAATACTGCAGTGCTACTAAAAAAATCATTAGCGGTGTAATTAGCAATTTAGAGTACCATTATCCAACTTGCTCTGTACAGAATGCAGCTGTGACTGCAATTCTGCATCTGTTTCTTTGGTCAGAATGGTATTTTGGTAGATGAGTAGTCCAGCTTGAAATGAAATACTGTTCTTTCCTGTCCCCAAACTGTTCTTTGGGAAATGGTAACATTATTTGAATGGAAAAGAATAGCCATTTTGAAATTCATCCTCTTCGTGAAGTACAATTGTCGTCATGGCAGGCTCTCTATCCATTTTTTTTCCCCCAGATTAGGCTGTATCAAACTAGCCAGTGCCACAGCTAATATCCTGTATTAGAAAAATACATTGTTATGTTTGGCCCAATTCTGTACCTTTAAACCAATTGACTTAGCTTGGTACCACATGGCCACCACCTGCTAAACACCAGTTCTTGGCCGCCTAGCCTGGGCCTTCACCATCTCCTATTTACAAATCTATTTCTGGTATTTTCAGCTTTTGTCCTCTGCCTCATCATTTGTTTGCAGCTCTATATTCACATCTTCAATCTGACAGCTTTTGCCCTGGTGCTAAGTCTAAGCTTCTCTCCTCAGCTACATGTATGCTTCCATCCACCCCAGTAACTTAGCCCTGAAGCAGCCAGGTTCCCAAGATCTACTCACGTGCCAGTTATCCCATTGAGGCTGCCTTAGCCCATGCAAAGGAAAATTAGACATTCAAAGCTATAATTCTGAATATGTAATTACTATGAAGCTACAGAGGAACTCGTAGGAACTCTGTGGTCATTTTGCCTTACCAACATGAAGTTGAAGAAAGATTTTGGTGTTCAAGGAAAGGAGATGACACATGTGCCAATTAGTTGAAGTGAAGCTTGTTCATCCTAATCTACTGCTATTTCCTCTCTCAGAGATGTTGGGAACTCCCATATCTCAGGGTTCCCAAAACAGCTACAGATCTTGGAGATTAATGCTCTATGATGTTGGGGCAAGTCTGAAAAAGTCATTTTCTTTATGATTCTCCTAATGGGGGAAGCAGAGAGATGGATAATCCTGTGACCTTCCTTTAATACATAGACTGTACACCGCAAGTTCCACTTCTTCCTGAACCTTCCAAATTGTTGGGGGGTAGTGGGGAGTGATGAAGGTTTCAGTTTATCATCACCTAAAGTATTTGGGCTGCTCAAATTATTGCTCTCCAACCACTGTTTCTCGATGAATTTTTAGAAGCATAGATGAGTTATTTATTACAGACTGCCACCGATAGCAGCTCAGATGAATTTATCAGGACAACTGACTGCCTGGTCATAGATCTAGCCTGCTTGACCCAATCTCTCAGGCCACCTCAGAGAAGGAATAGAAGCAGCAAATGCTACAAATGGGAAGGGAAGGAGCATACTTCCTACTCAGGCAAACTCAGTAGGCATGCTACTAGAAGGAATAGCAGTTCAGTTTTTGGGGGGAGGTTTGCTGATTATTCCCATGGCCTAAGCTTGTTTTATCTCTTAGAGACAAGGCTCCTGCCATTAGGAGATTTTATAGCTCACATTCTGCAAGTCGACTTACTGATCTGGCCCAAATCTGTTCCTTTCTTCTCTGCCTCCCTCTCCTACCCTTCCTTCTTCCTTCCTTTTTACAATGGAAATTTTCAAACGTAGAGAAAAATAGAGAAAAATAGAGAAAATAATATAATGAACCCTCATATTGCTATGATCCGGCTTCAACAATTATTAACATTTTGCTAATTTTGTTTCATTTATTTATGTATACACATTTGTATATGGATATACAGTCATGCACCACATAATGACATTTCTGTCAACAATGGACCTCATATACAACGGTGATTCCTTTAAGTTATAATGGAGCTGAAATATTCCTATTACCTAGTGATGTAGCCGTCATACCATCACAGTGCAATACATTACTCACTTGTTCGTCATGATGGTGGTGTAAACAAACCTGCTATGCTGCCAGTCTTATAAAAGAATAGCACATACAATTATGTACAGTACATTAAACGACTATGTTACTGGTATATGTATTTGCTAAACTTTTATTGGTATTTTATTTTAGAGTATACTCTTCTACTTATTATAAAAAAAGTTTGCTATAAGAGTATACCGTGTTATGCCAGCAGCGGCCTCATACATTTCATGTTTACCTCATCTCTTGATTGCATCATTTTTTTCTTGCACGTGATTTACTTTCATTCTTGTTTTGTACAGTAACATGCTGTACAGGCTTATAGCCTGGGACCGATAGACTATACCATATTGCCTAGGTATGTAGTAGGATATACCATCTAGTTTTATATAAGTACACTGATGTTTGCACAAAGGCAAAAATCGCCTAACGACACATTTCTCAGAACACATCCCTGTCATTAACTAGCACATGACTGTCTGTACATGTGTGTATATGTGTTTGAGTCTATATATTTTTTCATGAAATATTTTACAAGTCCCAGACATGTCATTTCATCAGAATATTCTTTAGTATGCATTTCTAATAGGTAATGACTTCTTTCCTAACTGCAATGTCATCATACCTTACAAAATTAACAGTAATTTCTTAATAATATTTTTCACCCAGTTTATATTCCTCTTTACATGGTTCTTACAAAATAGCTTTTGATTGTTGGCTTATTATAGGATCCAAACAAGGTTTACAGATTGTAATGGTTCTTATATATCTTAAGGCTTTTTAAATCTTTTAAAATCTCACTCTTTTTCTTGTAATTTCTTTTTTGAAAAGAACAGACATTGGCACCCTTGTTAACAATCAACTAGAAATGTATGGACTTATTTCTGGACTCTCAGATCAATTCCATTCATCTATGTGCCTGCCCTTATGCCACTACCACATTATATCTGATTACTGTAAGTTTTCTAAGTAAACAAAATGTTTTAATTACTGTAAATTTGAAATCAGGAAGTGTGAGTCCTCCAACTTTGTCTTTTTTTTCCAAGATTGCTTTTGCTATTCTGTGTCCTTTGCAATTCCATATGAATTTTAGGATTACTTTGTCAATTTCTGAAAAACAGGCATTTGGAATTTTCATAGGTATTATACTAAATCTGCAGATTAGTTTGGGGAATTTGCTGTTTTAACATTAGTAATTCCTCCAAACTGTGAAAACAGAATATATTTCTATTTATTTTCTTTCATGTTTTTCAACAGTTTTGTAGCTTTGAGTATACAAGTCTTATGCTCTTTGAGTTAAATTTATTACTAAGTATTCTTTTTGATGCTAATGTGAATGTTTATATAATTTCATTTTAGATTGGTCATTGCCAGTGTATTGAAATACAGCTGATTTTTGTATATTGATCATATGTTCTGCAATTTTGCCAAATTTGTGTATCAGCTCTAATTTTTTTCATAGATTATTTAGGACATTCTAAACATTGGATAATGTCACTTGCAAATATAGGTAGTTTTGTTTCCAATCAGATGCATTTTATTTTTTTCTCTTACTTATTGCCCTGACTAGAACCTCAAGAACACTGTTGAGTAGAAGTGGCAAGAACAAATGTCGTCTTGTTCCTGATCTTGGAGGAAAAGCATCCATTCTTTTACTATTAAATATGATGTTAGCTGTGGATTTTTCCAAGATGTCTTTTATCGGGTTGCGAATGTTCCTTTCCATTCCTAGTTTGTTGAGTATTTTTATCATGAAAGGATGTTGGATTTTCGTCAAATGCTTTTTCTGCATCTACTGAGATGACTGTATGGGTTTTTTCCTTTATTCTGTTAATATGATGTATTACATTGATTGGTTTTTCTATGTTGAACCAACCTTGCATTCACAAGATTAGTCTTGCTTGGTCATAATGTATAATCCTTTTTATTTGCCTCTGGTTTTGGTTTGCCAGTGTGTTGAAGATTTTTGCATATATATCCATCATGGATATTGGTCTGTAGTTTTCTTTTTTTGTGATTTATTTATCTAGTTCTGGTATCAGAGTAATGTTGGCCTTCTGTAATGAATTAAGAAGTGTTACCTATTTTTTAAGAGAGTTTTAGAAAGATTGTTGACACTTCTTTAAACATTGGTAGAACTCACCAGTGAAGCCTCTGGTCCTGACTTTTCTTTATTAAAAATTTTTTTTTACTATTAATGCAGTCTCTTTCTTTGCTACTAATGTATTCTGATTTTCCATTTCTTGTAATATCATAGCTATAAGGTAAAAGCCAAACACATAAAGCTTCTGGAAAGAAACATATCTTGCAGACCTTAGAGTAGGCAAAATTTCATACAACACAAAAATACTAACCAGAGGAAAAATAGTTGATACATTAGATTTTATCAAAATTAGAAATTCCTGTTTATCAAAAGAGAACATTAAGAAAACAATTGGGCAAGCCATGGATTAAGAATAAAATATTTTTCATGCATGTATCTGATAAAAGACTTGCATCTAGACTATATAAATAAACAATAAAAAAGACAGTGCAAGAAAAGTGTATAAAAACTTGAACAAACACTTCACAAAAAAATATTTAAATGGATAAATATCACATGAAAAGTATTCAACATCATTAATCATTGGAAATAACAACTTAAAACCACAAAGGGATACCATTCCCACCCACTAGAATAGCTAAATAATGACAAAACAGATGGTTTTTGTTTTTTGTGTTTTTTTTGAAAAAAAAGAAAACACTAGAATAACTAAAACAACACTAAAGATTGGTGAGGTTGTGGAGCTGCTGAGACTCTGATTTATTGATGGGAATTTAAAATGATATAAACACTTTAGAGAACTGTTTAGCTTTTATTTTATATACAGAAAATAAATATCTGTATCTATATAGATACTTATAGATATCTATCCTGTAACCTAGCAATTTTGTTCCAAGGTTTCCCAAAGAAATAAAATATTATATCCACGAAAATACATGTATAAGAATGTTCTTAGCAATTTAATTTGTAATAAGTAAATCATAATAAATGAACTTAATTTATAATAAGTGAATAATTTTCAAACTGGAAATACCCTAAATGTCCTTCAGTAGGAGAGAAGGAAAACAAATTCTGCTATATTTATGCAGAGGAATACTACTCAACAGTTAAAAAAACAAAACAAAACATTACTACCACACACAACAACGCAGAGGATCTCAGAAACATGTAGAACAAAAGAAGCCAAACACAAAAGTTATGTACTTAATTTCTATAAAGTTCAAGAATAGGCAAAACTATCTGTGGTTATAGAAATTAGAAAGTGATTTTCTCTGGACTGGAATTTGAGTGGGACTACAAGAGAACCTTCTAGGTTGATTGAAATGTTCTATACCTCGGGTGGTAGTTGCATCAGTGAATACAATTGTCAGAATGCATCAAGTTGAACACTTAAGATATGTGCATTTTATTGTATGTAAGTCATAAATAGACAAAAATATATTTGAGATTGAATTCACTTTATATTCTGAAAAATATGAGGACATATGAAGGCATGATAGGAAACAGCCCTGAAAATATTAAAAACTTCTTAAAGATTAGTGTGAGAGAATAATGAAATAGTAATATCTTTAATATTCAGATTAATACTTTAATATCTTAAAATTATGGAACAATAATAAGCTCAAATAAAAACACTAGTGTATCAACTTTTTAGCCAATTAAAAAAATTACTTGTTAAAATTTTTTTATCAAAGTAAAATTTATTGTGAAATTCACAGATTGTTAGTGTACAATTCAGTGAATTTTAATAGATGCATTCCCCTGTATATTAAATACACAGTTAAGAAATTGAACATTTCTGTCACCACAGATCTAATATATTGGCTGTATTCTTTCCCTGCTCTCCCTATAACATCACTGAAGTAAGTGCAAAATACTTTTATTCTCCATAATTACCATTAAAAATAACAGCAAAACTCCAGGATTACTAGAACTATTAAGGATGATAATTGTGGCAACTGATCAGAAGTTAGTAGATATCTAGGACTCTTCTAGGAACTCTAGGCCCAAGTTGTGAAAAGTTTCTGAGACAGCTAATATTTAGTCTTCTCATGTAAATTCCATAATTAGTACCAGTAATGCATAATAATATCTTAGGTGAGATGTTCCAATAACCTAATTAGCCAGTATAAATTTATAAAGAATTATCTCCCTTTTGCTGCCCTAACTTTTCTTTTGTTTCTGGTTGTCCAAATACAGTGCAGTACTATAGTACCTGTATTTTAAATATTTCAGTGATAGCATAGGCTGGTAGTTCATAATAATAACAGATCCTTTATATCCCATATTTGTTACTGAAAGAACCCTTAGTACTTTTTAGACTGTTTATAATAGGTAAAAATAAATTTCAGGCATCTTTTTGGTAGAATATGCTTTAAACAAGGTGATGAAGCAAGCTACAATTTGTGAAAGATATTGAAGGAGAACATCATATATATTTGAAATTATGGAGAGAGCATTCATTTCTTTCTTTCTTTTTTTTTTAGGTAGAAAAATCAATGCCCTAACCTTATGTCATGAATGTGCAAAGTTTGACCTTGTTACAAAAAGTATAATGGCATTTGGACTAATTATAGAATTTTTTTTTAGCGATGGTATTAAATATCTCTAAGGAGTCAGTAAATATTATAAGCAGTTGTAAATTATTAAAGTAGTTGTGACTTATCTGGTATCTATTTTCTTACATTTTGTTTACATCCTGAATTCTTTGCCTTCTCTACTCAGATCTTTTTTCACTTTTTCTTCTTCTTTTTCTAAAGTATCTGGTAGGTAGCACTTATCATTGCTGAGTGAAAAGAATGCCAGGCTTCTCAGCTAATAGTTCAGTCTTCTCTTAAATCCAAGTCCTCTAAACTCTTCTGTTGTGGGAGACTCATCAGTGCTCAAGACCTTAAATGTTTTGCGGATGGTAGAATGGAAATTCTTAGATGAAATCTAGGGTCACTTTCAAGCATCTTCAAAGTTTAAAAGTTAGAGGATCTTGATAAAACTTTGAGAGGAGAAAACTTAGAGATGTAAGATTATGCTTCGTGTATATCAGTAGGCAGTTATATAAAAATGGTATTTACTGAAGGTCATTTAGTGGGTTAGTAGGAAAAGGTAGATTTTCTTTTTCCCTCTAAGTATAGTAATTGTAGACAAACATTTTTCTTTTAACCAACACAGATGACCAAAAACAAGAAAGCAAAAGAGAAGCCTAACTATTTTTAAGGTGAGGGAAGAGAAAAATGTACACACACGCACACACAGACACACGCACACAAAGACTTATTTTATGAAAGCTAGAAAATTGTTCTCAAGGAGAAATGTATGATCTACAGTTACAATGTTTAGATATTTGGCAATTGGAAAAAATAATTTTTTGGTGAGAATAGGAAAACAGATTGACATAAATGTACATTAGAGTAGTGACTTTCATTTCTTGTACATACACAGTGAAATAGTTTTGGGCAATAAATTCTTGGAAAAGTAGGGTTGGATTGGTTAAATGTCATAGTTTATGACTGAATACATATAAACAGGTGAAAACTCAAGATGGAGAGGTAATAATAACCACCTGATAAAGAGACTTAAAACTCATTCACCCTACAAAAAAGATTGCTTTAGAGTTGTAACTTGATATTATAGTTTGATTTTTTTTTAAAGATATTGGTTATATTTGGGGCTACCGTGGGTCCATAAAGAATGGAATGCTTTTTGTTCCTTTAATACAAAGAAGTATTTATCATTTTTAAAAAGTCTTAACTATAAAAAAAAATTGATGCCATAGATTTACCAAAATTATTGAAAAATTTGACACAGCCACTATTTCTGCCATGGTGTCTTAAAAATAAAGAATAGTTGACAATGGAGAATTACATAACTATTGCAAGACAGCTACCAAGCTAAAATTCAGTTCTACAATATTGTCAACATATCCTGAATCTTCAGACCTTTCGTTTATCCCCTAAATCCACCATATGATGTCTAGATTTCAGGTTTTTCATGCCTTTTACTTTCACATACCTAAGCCTCACTTCTCCCCCTCACAAGAATCATTCTGTGAGATCACTGCAGCCCACTTTGATTTTCCATCTCCTCTTAATTTTTTTAGCACACATCTTCCCTTAAGACCTCTTCTCTGCTCTCAATGAGTCCCGAACAATTTGTTCTATTTGTACACATTAGTTAGCAAATCCTGGGAGATTCATAAGCATTATAGAAAAAAAGTTTAAAGGGAATTCAGAAGAGCAAAGAATTAATAGTATGATAATTGGGTGTTTGGAAGAAGTGGATTATGAATGAGGACCTAAACCAAAGAAAGACTAGATTCTGGAGAACTAAGAGAAAGAGAGAGCTGAGGCCCAGATGCATATAGCCTAGTGACTGGGATTACAGGTGTCATTTAATATTGGATGAATGCACTCATGGACAAATGAATATATTCTGTTTAGAGTGACTTGGCCAAGTTTATTGGACTGTTCCTTTTAAGTCATTTATTTATCACATTTTTTAAAATAAATGTATTTATTTAAATTAGTTTCAAGTATACAGTACCTTGGTTAGACATCTATATAGTTCATAAAACAATCCCCGCATTTGCTCCCTCCCTCCCCTGGCCCTCCACCTAGCCCTCATATTAATGCTAACTGCATTCCCTATGCCGTGCTCCCCATCCCCGTGACCATCCATCAGCTACTAATTTGTACTTCACTCCATTCTCCCAGCCCCCTGACCCCTCTCCCCTCTGTCCATCACCAAATCGTCCACTATATTTGTGAGTCTGTTTTTGATTAGTTTGTTCTCTTTGTTCCTTAGATTCTGCATATAAGTGAAATCATATGGTATTTATCTTTCTCTGTCTGACTTATTTCACTCAGCATAGGAACCTCTAGGTCCATCCATGTCATTGTAAATGGTAGGATTTAATTTTTTTTTTTAATGGCTGAGTAATAGTCCATTGTACATATGAACCATAATTTTTTTATTCAATCATCTGTTGATGGGCATTTAGGTTGCTTCCATATGTTGGCTATTGTAAATTGTGCTGCCATGAATATTGGGGTGCATAGATCTTTATGAATTATTGTTTTGGTCATTTATCACATTTTTGAGTTCTATGGTACAAAGATGAAGAAATATTTGTTTTCAGGAACTTAAGTTCTAATGAGACAGAGAAAAATGTAAAAAAAATTGGCAACTCCAATAGGAGGTATGCACAAGGTCTATGGGAACACAGAGGAGGAAGTTGCAGAGAGGATTTCTGTAGGATAGGCCAAACTCTTAAAGATTTTAAATTCCATACTCAATTGTTTGAACATTATTTTGGTTATCAGTAAGACAAGACACTGACAGAGCAACTTCGGAAGGTTTAGGACAATACTAATACTTCCTAAGATTTTCTCGTGGGTTTTAATAAGAGACATTTTTTGAGAGTTTCTCTGGCCTAGCCCCATAATTCAGGTTCAGCCAACAGCAAAAGTCAGGATGTAATTGGGAGAGTCAGCCATCTCTAAGTTTTTAGGAAATACCATCTCATAAGGTAGTAACCCTTTAATGTTAAAATGTCCTAAATATCAAATTGAGATGCCCTAATTAGTGTGGTGACCTGAAATATGTATATAACTTTAAAAAAATAATGTTCACTTTGAAGGTGATAATTGAGTAGATTTAAAATCTGAAAGAGAGGAAAAGGAAAAGAGTATTGGTTGAATTTTGTGAGTTTTCAAAGGCATTTTCAAAGATATTTAACTAAACAAGTAATTTTGTCCCAAATTAATATTTATTTCCAGTCATTTGATCCTTCAGAAATTACAAGGAAGAGAAGTATTACAAATTATTCTCCAACAACTGGAACCTGTCGAATGAGCCCATTTGCATCTCCCACAAGCTCTAAAGTACAAGAGTACAAAAATGGACCATCAAATGGTTAGTCGAGCCTTCTTTTTCATTTACTGTAATATTTTTCTAGTTCTTGGTTAAATCAAAATTGTAATTTACTAATATATGGATCCTGCTGCAGCTGATTTTTTTCTTCTTAAAGACTTCAGAGAAATGGCTAGATTATAGGTATTACTTTGGACGTAAATGTAAACTTTTTAGGGACTTATTTTAAAATGCTCCTACAGACTTTGTTCTCTCACTGTCCTATCCATTAAATAGAAATTATGGCCTGACTGCCTTCAGCTACTATCAATTATAATGGTTACAGATACGCCTCGTAACAAGCTATCCATCATATACATAAATTAAAGGGCACATAATTCAGGTACAACTGCACTACAGTTTAAGATTGATACTTCTAAATGTTATTTTATACATGTTGTGCATTTAGTTTTATCCACACTTTGTGTATCTTTATATGACTACTTTTATTTATTATATTTCATTCCCTTTTTTCCTTTACTATTTTAAATGCATTTGCACAAGGTTTGTAGAACTTTCCAAAAGAGATTAACCTAATTTTAAAATGAAATTATTTTAAAACATTGTTAGTTTAAATTTGATCATACGTATTTCTTGTTCTCTGGTTGTTTATTACTGAACTATTTATTTAAAAGATATAGAAATCTGGATTTCATAGATTTAATTTTTTAATGTTGGAAAAGTTTATGAATCAGTGACATGTTAAGTTTCTGTAATGTAAAATTTTAAGTAGACTCAATTTAATAAACTATATTTTAGATATGCTGTGATTAGCCTAATTCATATTTTATTGTTTCACATTTGAGTGCTAAGCATATACTTGAAGCTACACAGAAACAAAGAAGTCTTCTCATTTTACTTAATTTATTGTAATGAAACCCATAATGAGATCTCAAACTTTTGAATGACTTATTTTACTCTAATCAAATGTTTTTTATCTTCAAGTTGTCACTATTAGATTGCTTTCACAAAAATGTATGAAGATGTATACATTTTCTTCAAGTTCTGTCATTGTTTTTTATACACTTGATATATCTTTTATTAAAAATTCAAAATTAGTGCCTTAGAGATGGCACATTTCTATACTAAAATGTGAATAGATTTTAAGTAGATATGTACTCAGTTTCCACATTGAAATTAAATATGGACTTAAGGGAACATTCCTTTTGCCCATAAAAAGATTGGTCACATGATTCCAGTCGACATTTAAGTGGATAATTATCACAGATTATAATACTAAGTTAGCTCTTTTTTAAAAAGTCATATAGCAAGGTTCCTGGGGAGCTGGTAATATTCTATTTCTTAACCTATATTATGGTTACACTGGTTCACTGTAATTATTCATTAAATTATACATGTGTATTTTATATACTCATATATATGTGTGTGTGTATATATATATATATATTTTACATACAGATATATATTTCAAAGAAGAAGAATTCCATAAGAAGAATTCTTATGTCATATTGTCATCTTATACATGTTTTAGAAATAAGAAAGCCTGACTTATGAAATAATTTAAGTTCCAAATGAAGTCATAATTTCTGTTAACTATCCTCACTTTTTAAATATTGTACAAAACATGAGGTACATTTTAAGTAAGCATTTTTATCTAACATTTTCAAGAACATTTTAGGTACTACTCACTTCCCATCACACTTAGGATTTAATTCAGAACTTTATCATGACTTTTAAGGCCTTACATCATCTAATATTAAAGCATATCATCTGCCTCTTTTTTACTACCCTTCCCATGTTTACACTATGTTAGCCACTTTTATTTTCTTGCTATTTGTCAATCATGCTGAACCCCTTCCCACCACAAGGTCATTACACTTGCAGTTCTCTCAGTCTGGAATATTCTTCCTCCAGGTATTTATATGAACTTTATATATATAGCTGAACCATGTACTGTATGAAGAGATGACAATATTAAATTTAAATCCATTTGTAGTTATAAAAGGAAGAAATATCTAGTTCTTAGTCTTCCCTCTACTTAGACTCTGCATGGGCCAAAAATAGGGTGACTGGTTCCAGCTCATACATTTAATACACACACACACACACACACACACACACACACAGAGGAATACACACATATTTATTTATCACCATTTATATTTATTATATTTATATATATTTGTGTGTATATATTATTATATCGTTGCCCTCTTCTACCCCTTAGCAAATTTTTCCAAACTGTTAATGCTTTTCAGAGAACAGAAAGGATGGTAATTTTTTTCCTTTCTTTGCTCCCAAGAATGCATCAGACTTATTTTTTAATAATATTGAAGGATAAACAACAAATTCATGTAGTCAGAGTGTATACTTATAAATTAAACAGTCGATATGTAGAAATCACCCAGACTTTAGCAGTGTAACAGCACAGAAAAATAAAAGATGGAGAATATAGTAAAACAGTGAAGAGAAGTGATGGATAGAATAAGAAGCTCCAATGTATGTCAAATAGGAGTTCCACAAGGAGAAAATAGAATGGGGCAGAGGCAGTTTTCTAAGATATAAGGACTATCGGTTTTTCATAATTAAGGAAAGAGGAATTTCCAGATTAGAATAAAATGGCTGGTCTGAGCAGGATGAATTAAAACAGATCCACACCTAACCATATCGTGCTAAACTCTACAACATCAGACACCAAGAGAAAATTTTAAAGGCAGCCAGAGGAAAAAACATATTACCTACAAGGGAATGACAAAGTGATAGATTTCTCTTTATTATCAATAATCTACAGCAGGAAATAGAAAAATAATACCATCTAAAAGTCACAGCTGAAATTTTTTATTCAGGAAGTAAAGATGAAATAAAGATATTTTCAGACCAAATCTAAGAATTTACCATTCACAGATCCTCCCGTGAAAGGACTACTAAAGAATGTACTTCTATAAGAAGCAAATGGAGCCTCAAGTAAAGGATGGAATGTAAGGAGCAATGATGAAAAAGTAAATTAGCAAACAAATTGGTAAATCTAATTATACATTTAGTGACAAAAATATGATTATAAGTTTGCTGACCAAAAATAAAAAGAACAATTTGGGGTGGGAGTGTGGGGTAAAAATTAATAATAGACCATAATAATAGCATGGAAGATAAATGGATCAGAAAAGAGTTAGTATTTTAAGGTTCTTGTAATTTTCAGGGAGCAGATAGAATATCTGTAAATTGACTTTTTAATTGTGTTTTTACTTGTAAAATGGGAAATTAATAATATCTACTTCAGAATCGTTGTGAGAACTAAATGAAATAATATACAAAAAGGACTTAGAATAGTGTCTGACATATAGTAAGGTTCAATACATATTTTAGTTATTTTTATTAATATTATTATTTCGACTTTAAGCCATAGGACAAGTAAATGTAAAAGGACAGAAAAAGAAAACAAAGTAATTATTAGCTTTTAAATGAAACTAATAGTTGACGTAAGAATATTAATGTTAACGTAGACCAAAACAGACTTTAGGGCAAAAAGGCTTTATTAACGATAATGGGAATCTTTACATAATTAGAGAAGGAAAGACTTAATACCAGAAAAAGTATCTTCAGCCTCCGTGCATGTAAAACAAAAACTCAAACAAAACATGATGAAATAGTGTAGAATTATAAGGAGAAATTCACAAATCCCTAACCATGGTAGGAAATTTTAAACTACCTCTTTCATAAATCAATGGAATGGATAAAAAGGATGTAGTTGAACACAACTAGCAAATTCGATCTAATGAGCTGTTGTCAAACAAAGGTAATATTCAGCATACAATAAAGCCCATAATTCCATCATACTAAAATTTGCTATCACACAGATCACATTCCCTAACCAAAATTTTGTGCAATTAAGAATCAATAATAAAAGCAATCCTCATGAGTTTAGGAACCAAAAAACTTCTAAATAATTCACTGATCAGAAAAATCATAATGGAAACTACAAAATACTAGGAATTGAATGATAATGGAAATATGTCTGCACTTAGAGGAAAAATTTATACCTAAATACTGCATTATATCAAAACAATTTCTAGTGGAAAATTTATACTTAAAATGCACATATTCAAAATGGAAGAGTAATTGAAACTGAGACAAGCATTCAACTGAAAAAGAAAGAAAAAGAACAATAAAATGAATCTGAAAAAGCAGACAAGAATAGTAAATGATATAAACAAATTATTGAATAGAAAACAAGAGACGATGTTAAAGAAAAGCAACAAAATCAAAAGTGGGTTCTTTAAAAAGAGTAATCAAATGGTAGGCCTCTGGCAAGACTGATTTTTTTAAATGGGAGAAGGAACAGACTATATATATTTTAAAAGAGCTGATAAACTACTGTTCGAATATACAATGTGCAATTTGAAATATGTGAGCCAAATACTTCTTAATGTCCACAATCTAATCTGGGTGAAAGAATTTAAAACTTATAATTCTGTTGTTGCTTCTCAAATATTAATGTTTTAGTAAGGAAAAAGCAGTTCCAATTTTCTCATTGATACTTTTCTACTCAATGATATAGATAATACCTAAGACTATTATATTTTCTTCCATAAGACTCAGTAAAGGTATTTTGAATTTTAAAAAAAGTACTGTTAACATTGTTATTTTTCATGAATTTATCCTCTAAAGAACCTCTAAATTGAACCTCTAATTGAACCTCTAAAGAGATTCTTCATTCTCAACTCTTGCTTAGCTTATGACTTTTGGTTTGGGACCTAATGATGCCTGAGATGTGTGCCAGCTGTAAAGTATAAGTATCTAGAAGCAGCATGATACCAGCCTAAACTTGTTTGAAATTCAGATTAATCTATTAATAAATAAGCATAGCATTCTGGTTAAGAGCACAGTCTTTGCAGTCAGATGGTTGGATTTAGATCCTGACTCTACCACTTACTAGCTTTAGGGCCTGGGATAAATTAAGTAAACCATTCTGTTCCTCTATTTCCTCATCTGGAAAGTGGGAATAAGAGTCACTACTTCAGAGTTGTGCAGATTAATTAATTAATATATGTCACATTTAAAACCATGCCTGGCACTAAAATTACTGTCATAAGTGTTAGCTATTATCATCCTCATCGATTGTACTTCTCTACATGTTATGATCTGTTGAAAATTATCTTTGTTAGTTAAGAACAGGCTCCCTGGAGCCTTACCAGAAAGTCCAAATACAATTTTAAATGTCCAGATTAGGTGGTGGTACAGTGTTTTTGCAAAATTGCATTTAAAGAGAGTCAAGTACAGAACTGTTTCTTATGTATAACCTAGAGAGAAAAAAACATATAGAATCCCTAGCCCTTTAGCTTGCGTTAATTGCTAATGAATGGAATGAAATAACAGAAAGTAATTATTAAGTAACTGGAACACTCTTAATGATATATTAGTGTCTACTCAACAGTCTTTGATAATTGACCCAAGTGTTATTCTTAGAGACATTAAAATTTCTCTTATTTAACAATTGAAAAGTCTATTAAAAACATAACTTCTTCCGTGAAAAGATTGAGATTAATGCTATTGGTTACATTTTGTAGGATAGATCTTGACTAATCTTGTACAATAATGTTTAGAAAGGCATTGAACAACTGGTGAAAATTCAAATAAACCTTTCTTTTACTATTTCTCACTTAACATTACTGACTGCTGGTGCTAAAATATGAAAATTAATTACAAAGGAACAGTAATTTTAATATTTAATCGTGAAGTTTTATTGAATGCAGAAGGCATAGTATAAAATTTAGGAAATTAGTGCTAATTTTCAGAAATAAAGGTTTAATATGTACTGTGGATTTTCATTTGTGGTTTTCTATAAAACATACATTCCCAGCTTGATTTTTTTTTAGAGACAGATTTTAATAAATTTATTTCCTCAAAAGTTCTCTAAAATCAAATATTGTTACCTTTTACTCTTCTATTTTTTGTTAAATAAACTCAATCATGTTAATAAATTTTGTTTGGAATTTAAGGACACAGACAAGTCAAATAATAAAAACTTAATAAACAAGTAGCTAGTACTTTAACAAAATTTCTAAATCACAGATTTTCTTTTTATCATTAACATGTATTTTGAGATAACAGTTTAGTTACAATATAATTTTTTTGAGAGAAGGTATAAGGTTCAAAGTAATAATAAAGGAAATTATTATTAATCAGTTTCTGAACAAACTTAATGGAATTATAAATACCAGTGCATAGAAAATATACTTTAAATAAGCTTTTCTTCTAGTAATAGGAGAAAGTTAAGATCAATGAAATAAAAATTAAATGAAGAAGAAAATCTAAACCAGGATTGGAAAGTCTGTTCCAGACAATATATTTCTTAATATGTTAATAAATTACATTTGAAAATTTAAATTGCTTTCATGTTATCTGTTATTTGGTTTCATCTGGAAGTATTGGATCCTCCTGCAGTATTATCATAGAGCTGTACTGTTTAATACATGTAGATTGAGCATTTGGAATGTAGCTTGTCTGAATTGAGATGTGCTGTAAGTGTAAAATACCACATATCAAAGATTTAGTGTGAAAACAAGAATATTGATTATGTTATTAATAATTTTATATTGATCATATGTTTAAGTCGTAATATTTGGGGTATGCTGGGTTAAATGAAATATTAAAATTTATCTCACCTGTTTTCCCTTTTTTAAAAATTTTGCTAGTAGATTTTAAATTATATTAAATAGCTTATATTATAGTTCTGTTGGAGAGTGAGACAGTTTTTCATGGTACATTGTATCAATTTTTTAGAAAAATAATGAAAACATTGAGTAAATAATAGTTTCTGTACCAGTTGTTGAACAGACGGAACTACATAAAAATATGTAGCATGAGGAGGGTGTCATCATTTTTACATTTTAAAAAGTTATTTCTCAGTCTACGGCCATGCCACCCTAAACATGCCTGATCCCATCTGATCTCGGAAGCTCAGCAGGGTCGGGCCTGGTTAGTACTTGGATGGGAGACCACCTAGGAAGACCAGGTGTTGTAGGCATTAAAAAAAAAAAAAGTGATTTCTCAGCTGTTTTTCATTAGTAGTAAAGAGTTTAGGTTATTCATTCATTTGCTTGTTTATTCATTCAGTAAACATTTATCAAAGGCTAATGTACATAAAACACTGAGAATCTTCAACTGTGCTAATGTATCCTCAGATACTTATTATACATTGAATATGTTTCAAAGTGTAAAGTGTATATTGTATATAAAAGTACTATAGAAGAAACAACTAAATGGTTAGCTCATTAAACAGTTATTTACTTGACCACTAATAAGTGCAAACATTATGTTCTACTAAAGCTATAACATCAAACTTAAATTTCAACCCAGAACATATTTGAAGGATAACTTAGTTTCTCTAGTTTTCTCTTTAATATACTAAGCCACAATGGAAAATTTTTTCAAATTGTTGTTTTTCTATATGATGTCATCATGAATAAAAAATAAGATTGGAAATGAAAAAAACAATAGCTATTGAAAAGTTATTCATAATAAAATTTTTTTCTGAGCAAATTTCAGGATACTTTTTCTTTTCCTACTTCCCTTTCATTTGTCTACACTTTTATTTTCTATTTAATTTGGCAATCTAAATTCTATTTAAAATTTGACAATTTTCCCCTTATGTTCTTTTTATTGCACATGTATAGGAAAGAGAAAAAAGCTGAATCATCTCAGTTTAACCAAAAGAAAGGAATCTACAACAAAAGATGATGAGTAAGTTTGTTTTTGAAATAATATACATGTCTTCAAAACAAAAGGGTCATATTTGTTCGTGATAATTTAAGAGAAATCATATCTTTGCAGAAATTAGTAAATGGAGTAAATAGTTATACCTGAGTTTTGAAGTATTCTTTCTTAAAGAAGAACTTTGTGATGTGTTTTGTAGTGATCATATGATGGTGATAAACGATATCTAAATTTTAATACTTATTGAGCCCAGTTTTCCCAGCCTATACATAAGAAACCAGCTTAGGGTAAAACTGAGGAAAACACTTTTCCTGATTTACATTATCTGGGAACATAATGCCTAACAAATAGTAGGTTCAAGAGCTAGGAACACAGTGAAGCCAGCAAAGTAAGGGATCTAGGGGAACTTAGAAGGCTTACATGCCAGCAACCAATCATTTTGATATTGGCCTGGCAATGGTGCCTTGAGTGAAATCATTATCTGCAGAAAGCCATTGCCTATGTATTCTGGAAGGAATAGTTATATCCACTGGGGCTAGAAAAATTGAATTAAACAGAACAGGGGTTAAATTTTCAAAGTAGTTTATATTTTCAGCTCATTTACCCTTTCAGCTGTATGTTCTCTGTGCCACACAATATGATGAAGTAGTAGAGATGAAGAAAATAGTTTCTGCCTATAGGGAACTTACAGTCTTATGATGTAAGTTAATAATATCTTCCCAATTTAGAAGTGGGTTGTGGGTAATGTTTCAAAATGTTTTAAAATCATTTGAGTGGAACTCAGAATAAATTTTCCATACAAATAGTGTTGTAATTTGTGGTTACAACCTCTGGGGAATGTTTTTGGACAACAGTGATAACCATGTAAACAAGCCAGAAATACCTATTCTATTGCTCTCCCCCTGAATCAGCTCCACTTAAGCTATTCTAACTTCTTATAGTTTCTTCCTTTCCTTCTTCTTTTGACCCATTCACATGCTTATAGCTCCAGATTTTTAACAATAGCTCCTATATCAGTGAGCTTTTGAATAGCAAGGCAGGAGCAAGAACCTTTGTTATGGGACAATTAAGAATTTGCCTCTGGTTATTTAATTTCTCTCAATATTTCTAAAAATCCCAGTTATTATTGTATATCACTCTATGAGTTGGTATTAAAATTAGTGAATTTAAGTACAAGCCACGATATTTTATAATACATAAAAATTATGGGTTTCTAATTGTTTTTTTCCACTCATTGTAAAATTACTCAGTCTTAGTCAATAAAACCATTTTATTAGCTTCAATAATGAGTTCTTCATTTATTCCATTTATTTAGATTTCTTTATTATTTTGTGAAACCATTCCAAAAAATTGGATTTTTAAAATCTCAAACTGAACATTTCATATTCGTAAATCAATTTAAATGGTCCTAACCTTCTTTGTTTTGTTTGGCAATTGTGTAGGTTCGGGTTCTCCATAGAAGCTGAACCAATAGCATATATACATATACATATAATATTATATATTATTATATATTAACATATGTAATAATACTGTGTATGATATATGATATTAATATATTTAGTGCTAATAAAATATATTATTGTAGTAATTAATAATGGGTTGATAATAAAGTATATATAACTACATATATAGACAGATTTATTATGAGGAATTAGCTCATGCATTTATGGAGGCTAAGTCCCACTATTTACCTTCTGCAACCTGGAGACCCAGAAAGTCAGAAGTGTAATTCCAGTCCAAGTGTCAAGGCCTGACACCAGGGGAGTCGATGGTGTAAATCCCA
Source organism: Pteropus medius (assembly GCF_902729225.1). NCBI lineage: Eukaryota > Metazoa > Chordata > Mammalia > Chiroptera > Pteropodidae > Pteropus > Pteropus medius. The sequence continues at coordinate 15,237,578 of NW_024340701.1, read as the reverse complement.
GTCCAAGGGCAGAAGAGTGATGTCTTAGCTTAAACAGGCAGGCTGGAAACTGATTCTCCTTTCTTTCGCTTTTTGTTCTATTCAGACCCTCAATCGATTGGATGGTGCTCACCCACTTTGGGGAAAGCAGTCTCCTCTACTGAGTCAGTTGTTACTAAGTTGGTTGCACAGTGGTAATTTTCTAACTGCATCACTCCTTCTATTAGTTGGCCTTTTTTAAACTCGTGTGTTCATAGGGATATAGGATTTTTCCTTAAATTCCACCTTTCCATATTTGTACCCCTTCTCAGACAGTAGATCTCTGACTCCTAACAGCAGCATTATATTTACACCTTTGCTTAGTGCTACAACATATACAAAATAGTTTCAGACTTCCTGCATTCAGCACTGTTAAAAAGAAACATGCAGAGCATTCAAAATTTGTTTGCATTTTTTTGTCTTTACTTGAAGGTATATGGTCAAATTACTATGTTCAAAACTGCTTGGATTAGTTTTTCGTTTGAAGAAGCATTCATTGAAGTAGTTCGGTTCTCTTGTTTCTGTTTGTATTCGATTTTAATTTTGTCTCTTATCTTTTTTTATTTAATTTTGTTTTTTAACTATGTAAAACGTCAACGTGGTTCCAAAAGTCAAAACATTACAAAAAAGTATTCTCTGAGAAGTGTTACTCCCTGCCCCATTCCTTCTACCTACTCTTGTAGGTAACCAAATTCGTTAGTTTCTAGTTTACTGTTCTTACATTTATTTTTATAAACTTAAGCTGTTTTATTTATTTTTTCTCATTTCTCTTCTTATGCAAAGATGACATACAATGTATACTCTTTTTTACTTTTCTTTTTTCACTTATGACTATGTCCTAAAATCATTTTCAGTTAATCAACTTGGCAAGTTTTAATGTAAGAATTCTCTCAACAGGAAAATATAGTTCCTTGTCTAGGTTAAAATTTTCTTCCCCCAGACAACAAGCAGTTAGTGACATGTCAATAAAGCTCACTTATAAATAAACACCTACACATTAATATTTTATGTGAACTTCCATATCCTTTATGCTCTGAAAGGAAAATATATAGTTCACTGCCACTGGCTTTTCTTCTTCTTGGCAGTTTGCTGCTGCTGCTGCTGGCACACTATAAAAATGCAATAATGGTGCTTATCCTGTAAGATTTAGTCTCATTAAACTTTATTTTTAGATAATTGTAGGTTTACATGCCATTGTGAGAAGTAAAACACAGATCATGTGTACCCTGTTCCCACTTTCCTGACATAACATCTTTCAAAAACTATAATACAATATCTTAATCAAGAATTGACATTGACACAATCCATTGATCTTTATTCAGATTTGCTTTTTTTACATGTACTCATTTGTGTGTGTCTGTGTGTGTGTATGTATTTAGTCCTATGCAATTTTGTCAGGTTTATATATCCACCACCGTAATAGTCAAGATACAGAACACTCCTGTCACTATAAGGATCCCTCCCTCCCATTGTATAAAGCTTATTTTTAATTACTGGCTTATTCTCTTCTAGGTGGAAGAGTAACTTTTTTAGATTTTTAAAAATTTTCTATGCTAATCCAAATAAAATCTTTCTAATAGTAATGAGTTATGCCAGAACTGGGTTTTGTTGTTTGTTTTTTATGTATGCAATTAAAATGTGGTAAGTAACCAGAGTTCAGAATTCTGAGTTTCTCTTTACTGTATTTTAAGTATTGAATCGTGCAATGAGAATATTGACTTATGGATCACTTTCTGCTTTAATGAGGGCCTGTAGGGGGGAATTAGTTGAAAATGTTTATCAAAAACTTAGGATGAAGATATACTTATGTCTATATTCTGTAGGTGAACAAAGACTAAGAGAGAAACCAGTATTTACAGGAGATTTATTTTCAACTGTTTAAAATTTTCGACATGAAAGAATGAAAACGTTACCCCCAAAATTAGCAACAGGACAGGCATGCCCACTTTCACCACTGGTATTTAACATATTACTGGAAATTCTACCCAGAACAATTAGACAAGAAAAAGAAAGAAAAGGCACCCCATTGGAAAGGAAGAAATAAAACTATCTCTATTTGCAGAGGACATAATCCTATATATAGAAAATCCCAAAGAATGCACAAGAAGCTACTAAAGCTAATAAATTCAGCAAAATTACAGGATACAAGATCAACACAAAAACCAGTTGTGTTTCTGTACACTTGCAATGAACAATTTGAAAAGGAACTCAGGATTCAATTTCCTTTACAGTATCATCTAAAAAAATAAAATATCTAGGAATAAATGTAACTAAAGAGGTGAAAGACTTGTACACTTGAAATTACAAAGCATTGCTGAGAGAAATTACAGAAGATTGAAATAAATTGAAAGACATTTTGTGTTCATGGGTAGTAAGAATTAATATTGTTAAGATGGCAATACTTCTACCCAATGTGATTTACAGATTGATTGTAAGCCATATAAAAATTCTAGCATTTGCTGAAATGGAAAATTCTGTCCTCAAATTCATATGAAACTGCATAGACAGACATTAAGGACATTATGCTATGTGACATAAGTCAGACAGAAAGACAAATACTGTATGATACCACTTACATGTGGAATCTAAAAAAAACAAACTTGTAAAAACAAAGAGTAAAATAATGGTTACTAGGGAATGGGGGAATAGGACAAATGTTTAAGAATACAAACTTGCAATGAGTAGGAAATAAGTCATAGAGATCTAATGTACAGTATTCAGCAGTCCCCAACCTTTTTGGCACTAGGGACCAGTGCTCCTATGAGAATCTAATGTCTAATGATCTGAAGTGGAGCTGAGATGGTGATCCTAGCTAGCATTGAGGAGCAGCTGCAAATACAGATGAAGCTTTGCTCACCCACTGCTTACCTCCTGCTGTGTGGTGCAGTTCCTAACAGGCCACGGACCAGTTACTGGGGACCCCTGCAGTTTAGTGGATATAGACAACAATATTTGTATTGTAATCAATAAACCTGCTAAGAGACTAGGACTTAATTATTCCATCCAGGGAGAAAGCTTTTGAGAGCATAATGGAATGAATAGACCTAAACACTGGAAAAAATTTTTTTAACAGGGAGTGTCAAATTTTTTATATTGTCTAGTTTTTAAAAAATTTAACCAATCTTTCTTAATAGAAAATGCTTTTAATTAACTTTGATTAATTAAAGATGTTCATAAGAATCACCTGGAAATACATATTTCTAGGCCACATTTAGAGATATTCTTCATAAGTACTTGAGTGCAACATAGTAATATGTATTTTTAACAGTTTTACTATGGAATTCTGATTCTAGTGGTGAGTTATGCTGTAAGAAATATTGTATGATGGCTATGAACATAGATCAAAAACACCTGGTTTCAGTCTTGACTGTGTCCCTTATTATGTAACCCTGATTAATACTTTGTCCTTCAGTTTTCATGTCTGTAAAGTTGAGATAATACCACAGAATGTTATTTTAAAGATAAAATAAGATATAGCTTGTACAGTAACAAGCACAGTGCTTTGAACTTTGAAAGAGCACAAAAAAGTTAGCAATTTATTCCATCGTTATAATCCAATTATCATCATCCAAAATAATCAATTTAGATAGAATTCAATAAATAGAGATTCAGTGACCTATTTACCTTTTTTAAATAAGACATAATATTGTGAAGATAAAGAAAAACCTGAGGATTTTATCCCTCTCATGTACATGTGACTTTAAGGTTTTTACCATACTACAGATACCATGCTAGGTAACTCAGGTTATAGCAGTAAATGAGGTAGAAAGTGACCTTGAGTTCATGGAACTTATAATTTGGTGAGAAAATAGATGTCAAACAATGGGAAATTGCAGAAAGAGGGAAATCAAGATCTTTAAAGGCCATTATCATGGATTTTAGAGGTTTCACCTCTTCTTTCCCTATATCCACAATGCCTACACAGTCAGTACAGTAGTCACCCTGGGTTGCATGCTAGAGAATCTTGAAAATATCACTCCTTTCTTACCTGCCTTCCTCCCTAGGCTCCCTTCTTTCACATCTAGGATGGCAAGCAGCAGCTGAGTTAATGCTTGCTAATCACCTGTGTCTGTAATTTTTAATTAGAACCGCCACTGTGACAGTTTCTTTTTGTTCTTTTAGTTCTCCCCTTAGAATACGTCTGAGGAACTTTATAGAGAAAAGGAAAATGATGAAATTAAATTTGAAGCTAAGAATGGAAAATAATTGAAATAGTCAAGATAGAAAAAAACAAAATAGAGAATCTTGGAGCAGAATGAAAAATAGGAGCAGAATGATAGTTTTGAAAATTACATTACATGTGACTTGCTTGAGACTAAAGTAATTAATATGGAAAAAATTAAAAACATAATTAATGGATACATTCCCCCCCCAATAGATTTTATTGGCAGAAGTATCTATTTTCAGTTGTTCTTCAGAATAATGAGATTTTCTCTTTGGAGAAAATGAGAGAACTCTGAATTTCACAGTGAAGCTTTACTAAGAAAATTAGGAAATACACAGATAAAATCCTGAATTTTTGGCATGTGGCTTTCTCTAGAGAAGGAGACATTCATAATTAACATGCCTTAAGAATTAGCCCAGAGATAAGGTGATCTGGCAAAAAAAAAAAAATGTCAAGACTCGAACAACCTTTTGGTGTGCCAGACCAATGGGATCATGGTTTCTTTTTAAAAGTATCTTAGCAGACTAACCCAGACACTTTTAAAATACTAGATGCTTAATATATATATATATATATATATATATATATATATATATATATATATATATATATAGCTAAATAAATAAATAAAATACTAGATGCTAAAAAAAGGTGATGCTGGGTTTTTACTCTATTAATGAACAAAGACAAGGTTTATTCAAGGAGGACCGACTAAGATTTCAGATTTTCAAGTTGTACTACAGTGGTCTTTGGCCATAATACAGGATTTGATCAAATATTGTAAGGAGATATATATATATATATATAAATATTGTAAGGATATATATATAAATATTGTAAGGATATATATATATATATATATATATATATATATATATATATATATCTCATGAAACTGGCAGCGGTCACTGCATATCTGGATGCAGTACCTGTTGACATATGCACAGTTCACAAGGGTCATTATAAGATGAAGGATTTGACCCAATTCAGCCCAGCCAGAGGCAAATCTGTTTAAGAAAGGAATAGCATTCTATAAAATATGAATGGCACCCACTGATGATACTTTCACTCACCAACTTGAAAGAGGGAGCAACAATAACTGACATTTTATAACAGTGGATATGAAAAACATTCTGCAGGCAGAAATAAAAGATCATAGGTTTTCAGAAATAAGTAAATTAGTGAAGGAAAACTAAAGACATTAAAGACCGTTTTACTCTAATAAGCAAATAATACTGTTTGAGGGCAGCAAAGTAGAATTTGAATCCCATCCATTAAAAATATGGAAAAATGCTATCAGCAGCAGTAAAAATCCAGTCTCCAGCACAAGTGGGATTAAATATGAGAATTGCCAGTTTGTCTAGGATGAAGACAGTAGCAACCCTACTTCCCCCCAAAACGGCTCAGCAAACAGTTTAGCTCCAAAGTTTATGAAGGCTTCTCTACTGAGTCAGAAGATGTGGAAGAGAACACATTTCCTGAATTTCTCAAAATTTAATAAATGGATGAGTGTTATAAAACCATTCCATGAATTTGGTTGTCATTGAGATGGGAAGAGTTGATTTCTTCTAGGAAGAAATAGAGGAGGAGTAGGAGGAGAGGATAGGAAATTAAAAAGGAGAAGAGTAATAAAGTGTCTCCTTGTTCACTTGGTCCTGCAGTGGAAACAGGAAGCAGCTTAGGCATGTGAAGAATACTTGAAAATGGTTTCCCCAAATAATTGATACTCAGTCAATACAACTCCCTACGGTTGTCAAAACACTGTGCTTAGCTGAGCCCTCCAAAAACCATCTTAACTGAGGTCCTTTAGGGACGCTATATTGCACAGCTCCTGAGGGCACCATTCACATCTTTATTTAAACAGAGTTCCTTGAAATCATTCAAGATGGCAACCCTACAAGTCTCAACCCTACCCACACAGTTCCCTGAGGGTCAATAGGAAGCACCATCAGTTCATTAAGGTGTGGTAAGGCAGCGTGGAGAGATTCTGCCACTCCAGTCCTCTTAGGAAAGGAATGCAAAGTAAAGGACCCCTAGGATTTCTTCTCATAGCAAAGTAGTTGCTTGCCTCAGCTTTGTGCCCCTGAGGCACTTAGGCTTAGTTATAATGTAGGGCAGAGGTCCCCAACCCCTGGGCCACGGTACCAGTCTGTGGCGTGTTAGAAACCAGGCTGCACAGCAGGTTAGCAGTGGGCAAGCAAGCAAAGATTCATATGTATTTGTAGCTGCTTCCCAATGCTAGCATCACCACCTCAGCTCCACCTCAGATCATCAGGCATTAGATACTCATAGAAGCACCGGTCCCTGGTGCCAAAAAGGTCGGGGACCGCTGATGTAGGGGAAACTAGACATTCCCAGCCCTGGGTAGAAGTCACTTAAGTCCTCTTGCTCCTTCAAGCTTTTTTTTTTAAAATATTTATTTTATTTTTATTATGGTGATCCTTCAGGCTTTTTGAACTCAATGAGAGGAGCTGGAATCCCTTTTTGACACTCTCAAACTGAAATTCCAGTGCTAAGTAATTGGGGCCTCAGATTACTTTTAATTGAAAAAACAATAATATAAAGGAAAAACTCTAAAGAAAAAAATTAACTAAAATTTCACTATCTTCACTTAATTTTTAGCTTTTGCATAATGCTGTCTCCATACCTTGCTCACATACTTAGATATATATTTTACTTAGTTGAAACATAGTGTATATATTCATTGTGTATGAACATTTAACATATTTGTCTCATTTTTAATAGCACACAAATATTAATGGATAACACTGATGTGATTTTGGAAAACATTTAAGTAGTTCTAGTTTCTCATAAAAGTGATAGTGTAGTGTTCTCCGAAACAGTAGTCACTAGCCAGCCACACATGACTAATGAGCATTTGAAATGTGGCTACTTTGAAATGAGATATTATGAATATAAAGTACAAACTGGATATTGAAAAAAAAAGTAAACTATCATGAATAATTTTAATATTGATTACATGTTGAAATATTGATAACATGTTGAAATGATTACCCAACATACTTTGATATATTTAGTTAAATAAAATATATTGTTAAGTTCAACGGTTCCTTTTCCTTTCTTTTAATGTGACTGCTAGACTAAATACATACGTGGTTGGCAATTTATTTCTATTACACTGCACTGTTCTGGATTATCATACATAGCTAAGAGATCTTAAAATTTGAAAAGAAACTAAAATTGCAACAATGAGGGAGTGGTTAAATCATCTTTGCTGTTTTACTAGGTACCGTATTGTGCAGCCTTTGAAATTATAGACATGGATGATGTGCCTCCAAAAAATACATATTATATTAAGGAAAGAAAATATGATACATAGTTATAGAAATTTTAAAAAATAATAAAAACTAAAAGAACTTTGTTGGAGTGTTAACGTGCTAACTAGAGATACTTTAGAAGATAAGATTACAAGTGAAGTTTTGTTTTCAAATTTAAGAGCGTGCCTTTGTGTCTTTTCACATAAATATATTAAAGCCATAGAACTTATTTTAATTTTAAAAAAATCACCGAGTAACACTAACTCAGATCTAGATAAATAAGGAGATGGTGGTCTATTCGTGTTCTCAAAGTAATATTGTGGAGAAAGGAACAAGCCAACTATATCTTGTAGACAAAAAAGGGGCTCTATACTAAATGTGACTGAAAGTAACCTCACAGGGTAGTCTGATCATAAATTCCTAATTGGGCAGGTCATGATGGGTTGTGACACCCCAGGCCTATAACTTTTTTAGCAAAAGGTTTTTAAGCAAGCCCTGCCCGTTATTTTTGTGCATCTAGGTTAACTCACCCTTGAACTGCCAGAAGTAATCCTCTTTTCCAGACCCCTGAAGGAAGCACTAAATCTTGTTAACTGTCCTGTACCTTGGTTTCTCTTACCTTCATGTAGTCTTCCTTACGTTCCTTCCTTAATTTCAAATGCATAAAAGAAACTGCTAAACTGCTATTCTCAGGAGCATTTGAGAGCATGCTTCCCAGCATTTGGTCACTTTGGCTTAAATAAACTCATAAAAATTCTGTACAGGATTGGACATTTCTTATATCTATAATCTCTCCCACTGTTCTGTGGGAATGAAAGTGAAACTCCAAAAGACAGGATGGTTGCTAATACATATTTTGTTTGTAAAGGAATGAAAGAATGGAGGAGGAGCATTTATGTCTTTTACCACTTTGAAAAATGTAAAGAGAAGGACTAGAAAACTGATTGTAAGCTGCTTTAAAAAGAATCAAAGTTGTGAAAATGATTTGTGTTTAAATGCTTGATCTTGCTAAAAATTTTTTATTCATAGATTCATGGTGTTGCTATCTAAAGTTGAGAAATCATCAGAAGAAATCATGGAAATAATGCAAAGTTTAAGTATTATTCAGGTTTGCTTTTTTTTTTTTGACATAATTTCAAATTTCTACTACCCTATTTGAAAAAGGAGAATAGGAGAGAAGCCCCAGATTGGAAAATCCAATCCAGAAGAGAGTTTGCAGGAGATATGTTTAATTTACTTTTCATGAGAATTTCTTATATGAACATTAATTAACATAATATTTTAATTACATATGGCTTTTTCACTTTTAAAAGTAAATTTGTAGATTATATTTAGACTTTTTAGTTAACATGTTATTTTTATTCAGGCATTTTAGGGCTTGTAATAGTTGACCTACCAGAATATGTTAGATTTCCTACAGTAGAGTTTAAGTTTTGCAGATGAAGGGAACAGTGTACTATATTTTCATTAGACTTGTCAGTAATATTATATTTGAAAAGAACTTAACTCATGTAAAATGACTTTCTTTTAGGCTTTGGAGGGCAGTAGAGAGCTTGAAAATCTCATTGGTATCTCCTGTACATCGCGTTTCTTAAAAAGAGAAATGCAGAAAACAAAAGAACTAAGTAAGAAAACTTTATAAGTTATAATAGTGTCTCTACATCCCTTGTTTGCAAACTTAGAAATATTTTAATATTTTAAATTTTAGAGTTAAATCTACTCATTTTTCCCAAATTTAAATTTGGTAGACTTCTTTATATATATCACTACTGAACATATGATAGAAATATTATTTTAAGAATAAGAAGCCACATATCTTTCACCAGGCTATGTTATTTCAGGGATTTCTCTTGAATGTGAAAGGAAAGAATGTACCTTGGAAACTGGTATTGGGCAATTTAAATGTAGTGCTCATTCTTTAAATAAGATATAATAAGGTATTGCATTTTGTACTTGATACCTTTACATATGTATTACTTCGAATTTTGTTTCATGAAGTTATTTCTTCCAAGATGAGAAATTATTTATATTCCATGTTAATTCTTAACATAACTTTTTTTTCTTCTAGTGACAAAAGTAATGAAACAAAAACTGTTTGAAAAGAAGAGTTCAGGACTTCCTAACAAAGGTAAAAAGTTGTCTTTTATTATATAAAACATTCTTTCATCTCATTTTACCATTTAAAACCAGTCATCACGAGTCTTTAGTGTACTCTTAAAAGAGCAGGAATCTCATTTGAAAAATCTTATATTATATTTAGCAGAAGACCATGTCTGATGAGATCAACTTCCCTGATGATTGAACTTTTTAAATATCTATTGAAATATAATTTTCAGTTTAAGATTTAAATTTTGTACTTTTATTAAAAGTTCTTTTTGAGAATACAGCAACTTTTAATGGTGAATTAAAAGGATACACAAAGCTTTTATAAAAAGTTACTTTGTAACCAGTGCTCTAAAAACTTTCAGATCATTAATGACATTTGATCTACTGTTAACTCATGCCTCTGAGCATAACACAGCATGGGAAACTAAATTTTAGCAGGATTTAAATTCCTATAACACATGCACATCCACACCTCAGTAAGCAAAATAATCATGGACTACAAAATATTTAAAATATCTTTAGACCAAGTTAAGAGGGATCATTTAAATATTACTGCCATGAATCCTATTTAGCAATGTCTGCAAACAGATAAGCCTTGAAATGGACTAAAAAGTTATGTTTTTAGTCTATCATTTTTGAGTACCAGTGACTACCATTTATTGAAGACCAATAATTACTATGTTCCCAACACTAGGATCAGCAGATCTTTACAGCAACTGCGCAAGATAGCTATTATCATTGTCATTATAGATAAGGAACAGTGACACAGAAAATGTTAAGTAACTTGCCCCAAAATGCTTTACTTAAGTATCAGAGCAGGGTTTCCAACTAAAGACTAGTCTGACCTCAAAAAATATAGTCTTTTCATTATTCCATGTTGCCTCTTCCTAAAACAAATCAAATCATCCAATCACTCCAGCTTTTAGATTCAAACATGAGGCATAACTGAATCTGGTCCAATCTAGTATTTTAGACTGTTTCGGATCTTTAGCAAGCTGGTGATGAGTTTGCAGTGGACAATGCTGAGATTACCTGCTGGACAGTTCCAAAAGCCAACTAGCTCAGGGCACGCCAGCACCCATGGCAAGACTTTCCCAAAACTCATATGGGAAGGGAGCTGGGTAGGCTTCCTGATCTGTTTAGTTGAGCAGCTAACTTCCATTGTGATCCCAAGAGTTTAAGAACATAAGGTAGCTTTTTCTTGGAAAAGCTTTTGAGATCTCTCTTACGCTATGTAACTTGATTTTAATGTATAACTAGGTTTCAGAGGTTTCAGTCTCTCCTAACTTGACAGGTTTTAGAGGATCAAAATGAGAAATTGGAATGTTTTGTTTTAGTTAGAGGAGATCTTGAGTCTGTATATTCTATGCCAATTGTGTGATTTTTTTTTTTAATCTGTAATTTCCTAGAACTAATTAGAATTAGGCTTTACATAGTTGGTTTTTGACAATAGTTTTGAAAAATGAGGAAGGGAAAATTATAGAATAAGTGATTGTCATTGCTAAAAATTAATGGGAAAAATTTTTCCAAAAGTATTGTTTCTTTATCTGAACATTTATTAAGACATTTAAGTTATGTCCATGTGTTAAAAGTTTTCTTTTTTCAGAAATCTAGTATATACTGATTCTTTGTTTATGCATGATCAGCCTTAAAACTATTTTCTAATATTTTAGACATTAAAACTGATTTGCCCATTACCAGGTTTTCCCTAAGGACTAAGTATTAGAGGATTGTATCACTAAATCATGTTTTAAAATTTCTCATAAGCATTGATTATTTGTTGTCATTTAAATGAAAACTGAATTAAGATATATAAATGTTATATATTAATATATGGTGTATATATTAGAATATATGTCATCTTTCTGTTTCTTAGCAAGAGCTACATTTTCTCTTTATATTTCCTTAGCAAGAACTACATTTTCTCTTTATATTTCCTGAGGCATTCAAATCTTTATTAGCTTTTTAACTATTTTGAAGTAATGCCTGAAAAATAGATTGAAGTTTATTTTCTTTATAATGTGAGTTTGAGCTATATATTTTTCTGGGTGCTTTTCCCTCCTCTTTCTCTTATTCCAAATATGTGCATTTAAAAAATTTTAGTGGTACTTTTTGTTTTGTTTTTTGATTAAAAATGCTGTACACCAACACATGCACATATATATGTAAATTTGCTAAGTTAATAACTTTCACCCTCTTATTCATACATTCATTTTAACAGGACTTAGGTTTTTTTTTATTATCTCAAACTAATTTACTTTATATATCCTTCATTTTGAGATCTAGCCTTTAATTTTTTATAGAAATTTCTACTTTACTCTTTTCTTTTACTAATGCTATTACTGAGAATTGTCAGCATTTTTAGACATTTTGAGAATCTTTATAATATTAGAAATTATATAGGTAGAAATTATGTAATATAAAAATCAGCCCTATAACATGTATTGGATTTGTTTAGTTAGGTAATTATGAAGATAAGAACAAATAAATTATTTGTTTCACTATCAAAAGAATATCCTTTCAGATTCTTACTAAATTTTCCTAGAATAGTTAGAGTAGACAGTACCAGGAGAATTCTAACACTTATGCTGTCATTGCCCCTTCACATTGGTCTTTTAGTTCTATTTGTTTTTTTTATTTCAGTGCTAGTTTGTTTAGTATCAGTTGCAATCTTCCTTACAAGCAGAGGAGTATAATTGTAAAAATAATACTCTAATGTTTTAAATAAATAGACATCTGACATACATTCTTAAGGCTTTATATAACTTATTCTTCAGAAAAGTTAAACATAGACAACATGAAAAGGTACACTGAGATTACCATAGTTTACAGAAGAACTGAACCTCGCAAATCAGGGAATGCCTTGATAGAGTGTATAAATAAAGAGGATTCCATCTCTTCTAAGTATAAATTTCTTAAACAAAGGAAAGCTTCTTTCTTTTCTCAGTTACTTAGGAAGTAAACCTAACTTCACTTTTCTTAATAATGTTGGCTTTATGACTATTAGAAAAATAATGTAATGAAAGGTTCTTTCTCTGTTATATTTGGATGTGAATTTTCATAATTATTTTTAATTTGTCATGCTGAAGATTTAAAACATATGACCATTCAGTGGGTTGATACAAATAGAATGTCACGTTATAATCACATGGTAAAGCATGAAATTTATTTACTTTACATAATCAACCTCAACTTAAAACAACTTGATACAAATATTCCTAAGTCAATAGATGGCATTATATAGTACTTAGTATTTTTCATTTTTTCCGGAGATATTAGAAAATACCATCATTGTTTGTCTGTGACTAGTACTTCCAGTAAACAAAATATTTTTGAAAAGAATGTAAGCAGATTGTAGATCAGTTGCCAAGATATGAAATCTAGACATTTAGCTTTAGTCCAAAACATATTTTATTGTTTTTGAGAATAATTGTGTAGGTCGTAGTATGCATATTTTAAATGAAATGTTAACTATCTGAACTTTACATTGTTCAAAAAAGTTGATTGTTTCAGCTTTTTGTAATCCAAAATATTTAAGAATTTCTAGCTCTGGCCTTAAAAAAGAAAAGCACAGAGTATAATGTTTCTGTTTTCTTTAGCTAATTTACTGTCTTCTTATATTGTAAGATTCATCTTGGCTATAGGACTTAAAAAAGTTTTAAAATTTTGGACCACAGGATAAATTTTAAACTCTTGTTCTAAGACTATAAAATAGTTTGCTACTGCCTTTTCATTCTAACCACCCACTGAAGTATTTTTCAACTTAAAAATATGTTGTTCTTTCCCCCACTCAGTCTTGAAAAAGTATTCATCATATCAGCTGAATAATTTTACTCCTAGAAGACTGCTACCCTTTTAGTTTTTTTCTATCATATCTTAAACAGTATCTTTTTTCAGGCAAATTCTTCAGTTTTAAAAACACTGAGGTTCGAAGTTTAGACATGATGAGTTTTAGAAGAAACAACAAAATTTCCCCCTATGCTTTAACAATTCTTTATCTGGAGATAAAAAATGGAGATATTAATTTTGGTGGCACAAATATACATTCATGTACAACTGTAGTCCTCAGCTCTTTATAAGCATTCAGCTGTCATGTACGCTGTACTCTGGTCATACCTTTCCTATTAATAATGTTAATGCTCTTGTTTTACATTTTTCATCACTGTTTGGAGGATACATTTTAACTGCTTGCTCAAGATTTGTCTAGGATTTAAGGCAAAACTGCTTTATTTTTAAAGCCTAAATAATTTTTCAGTGATTTAAATTTTTTTATACTTTACTAGAAGTATGATAATTTTTATCTTTTAAGTAATCAGTAAAAAAAAAAATTAAACCATAGATTTGAACTCATTTAATAGCAATTATGTGTTTACGAGGTATAAATAACTTGCTATCAGACGTTACAAATATCCAGGTGCTCTGTATGTGCTGATGACAACAAAATTGAAACGAAAGACTGTAATAATTCTGACTGGTTTTCTCTGTAGAAGATATTGATTATTTGTGTGTGGTGAGAGATTTGGAAAATTCAATTAAAGGAGTTGTGCAAAGGTTTCATAAATTTTCCTTCTACAGCGTGTACACAGACATAGTTGCGTATTAAATCAATGCAGCACTTCACAATATATTTTCTTTGAAACATAAAAATAAATAACATTTAAACAGTTCTGCTTACTACAGAAACAAATTTTATTTTCTGTGAAGCATTTAGTCATGTGCTATCACTGACTCATACACATTTGCCAGCTGTAACAAATTTTATAGACATTTTCTCCAGAGACATATCTCACATACTATGAATTTTTAAATGAGCAAATGGTGAAGAAGGGATGTCAGCAATATAAAAATTGATCAGCTAAAAGATAAAAGCATAAGTAAAGAGATTTGTATGGTAGTCTTAATAGGTTTTATTAAATAAAAATACTATAAAAAGACAGTAATGAACAGACTGAAGACTAACTGTTCTTGAGGTGGAGAAAAATTATTCTGGCAAATTTAGTAGAAATTGGTTTTATGCCACCTGACAGGTGAACATTTTTTTTTTCCCATTCTAACTTTTAGTCAGAAAAACTCGGAAAAGAGTTAGATAAATTCTCTAAGTGGTTTACTTATTTTAAACACATATTTATAATAATTATGTAGATATTTATAGTATTATAGAGCTAATTATATAGTTTAAAGGAGGACTTATATGGTAAGTAAATGTTAGGTGACTTTTTACTCCAACTTAGCCCTCACATAGAAGGAAAGTAGTCACTTTAATTCACACCATTCACACCATAATCTTTAGCCCTGCAGTCTCTCTCTTTTGGGACTCAAGGCCCCTTTGCTGCTTCTCTCTCTAATTGGTTTGCTCTTTCTTCCTTCTCTGTCTAGCAAACTTCTGCTCATTCTAAGGTCAGCCTCAGATGTCATATCCTCTGTGAAACTTTCCTGAGCTAGCCTAGGTAAAGCTAAATTGCTTCATCTTCTAGGCTTCTACAACACTTGTCTGAATGTTTATAAATGTATCATGTTGTAGTGTATTGTGATTGTCTGGTCACAGGGCCCTTCTGGACTCTGTCCTGGCAAACAAGTAAAATCTTATCCTCTATACTGTAGCCAAGGAGTCTAGTATAGAACCCAAATGGAAGGTCCATAATGCGTGTTCAGTGAATGAATAAAAACAAATGGCCACTCTAAGAATTATTTAAAGGAATTATCTAGATATTTTCAAATACTTATAAATCGCTATCTCTGCATACCTCATGCATGTAATATTTACTAAATACCTACTGTGAGCCAGACACTGTTCTAGCATTGAGGATATGCTAATAAACAAGACAGACGTAGTCCTTCCCTCAGGATTATAAAATCTAGACAAATAATTATAATAAACCATAAGCATACATATAATAATAAATTTCTGGCAGTTTTCATCCTAAAGTTTTTAATGTACATTCTGGAACAGAATCGAGCAAATCAAGATGTTGAAATGAGAATTTATAGCCCCAAAGCTGCAATTTATAATGTAAAATAAAACTTTACATTTGGGTTCATTATTTAAATTTCATTTTAATTCAGCATTTATTCTGCATCATATACTGCGACAACTTAACTTCGAACTGCTTTCTGAAAAACTTTTTTTCTTTCACACAGAGTTACATCATCTTGACAGCTATGAATTCCTTAAAGCCATTTTAAATTGAGGTACTGTTGCACCTTTCTAATTAAGTTTAGCCTTGTTAAATTTTACTGTTTTGTTCAGGTGGAAACATTTTATTTATATTATCAAATTTGGTCCTGTCTACAAAGAAAACAGGGCCATGCGCTTTGGAGTTTTAGTTGAAATTATATTTAATCTGTTCTTATAAACAATTAGAAGGGCAATCTGACAAGATCTGTGAGTTAGAGGCTGATTGAAAGAGAACAGTGTTGAGCCTACTAGGCTTGCTTTAAAGTTGGAGAGGGCATATTTTTAAGTGAATATAAAGAGGGCCCTTAACTGAGCACCTTTGGTGTAAGTAGCTAACTAGATACTGACAGGTGGGTTATAGTTTCTGTAGGGCATACCTGACTGAACAAGATATAACAAGTCTATTAATCTGGAAATGTGCTGCATTGATTAAATAATTATATATTAATTAGTTGTACCTTTTCTTCAAAATACCTCTTGTGAATTCAGCAATTCAAGTAAAAATGACATATTTATAAATATAACTTATAACTTAGCTAGAAGCAATATGAGGCAGGATGTGACATTAGTGTTTGGTATACTTGTAACTGAAGGTTCACATTAAGAACTAGCATTATCCCAGACTTAGTGGCATCAGTATCAATTTTCTTAGAAACTAATCAGATGTTGCCTGCTATCTCTTAGAAAAAAATTAATGCATAATGAAAGAATCCTGTTGTATCTTGAAAATATATTTCTTTAAAATGGTATCTCAATTGATTAATATTAGCTTTCTAGCAAACTAGCTCTTCTTAAAATATTTGCAAAGCATCTTATATAGAAAATTGTCACTTTCATTCGTTAAAATGTTCATTCTGTTGTATACAATGAATAATAGTTTATAAAAATATCTAACATTTATTGAGCACTTTCAATGTGCCAGGCACTATTATAAGCACTTTATACATAAGCCATTTAACCTTCACAACTTAAGTGGAGTAGATATAGTTATTATCTTTATTTCATAGGTAAGGACACTGAGCACAAAGAGATTAAGTGCCTTGTCCCAGGATCCACCTCTGAGAGATAGCCAGGATACTAACCTGAGTAGTTTGATGCCAGAGTCCGTGCTCTTGCCCACTACAGAGCAGTAATCTATGAATGTCAATTTTTCTTACTAGTCAAAGGTTTTAGCTCCTATTAAATAGTAAGGATATAGTATATATACACATGCATATGCATATTCATTCATTATAGGGTTAAATATTTTATAAAATTTCTGACTCATGGAAATCCAACAGAGAACTATTAGATGGTAATCATAAATACATATTCATAGTTACATATTTGGCAAGTGAACATACACATTGAGTATGTGACAGTCTCATTACTGAACTGGAGAGAACTTAAGAGTACTGAGAATAGCTTTGTGTTCATCAATGATAGCAAAGATTATCTGAGTTTTTGAGTAGTACTTTCAAAAAACTTGAAAGAATTAAGGTTAACCTACCAGTCAACCTCCTTTTTAATGGGGAAGCAACAGAAAATAACAGTGAAATGAAACTTGATTTACCTTGGAGGTAGTTCCCTGGGTTCTCTTGACTGTGTTTTCTTCTCACTTCAGGCAATTTCTTCATGATCGCATCCATTCCCTTGACTTTAGTTCTCACCTTAGTGTTATTTATTGTTTCCAAATCTATTTCGCCCACCCCCAAATTGTTCTTCATTCTGTCTTTCTGGGGATTATATTCATCTAATGGTAAGGCTCAAAACCTCAAAATTCTGTCTCTCTTTTTGTCCCCCCCATCCAAACTGCTGCCAGGTCATATCACTTCCAAAAATGTTTACTTCTCCATTCTGTTCCCACTGCATTAGTTTATTCCTTCATTACCCCTCATTTAGATTATCATCATCCCCATTGTAACCTGCCTCTCTGCCCTTTAGTCCCTTTCCTCTACAGCCTGACCTGCTACTGGATAAATTATGCTTTAGAAGGTATCAGTCCACTATATCCACAGTAAAATCCGAATATATACTGACATTCAGAACTCTCCCTGATCTCACCAGTTTGCCTTTCCAATTTGTCTTTGTGTCTAAGTCACTCCAAATTACTTGCCATTCTCCAGACACATACCTCAGAAAATGCCTTTCTCCTTCCTTTACCTTTGTTCTTGTCTCCTCTTCTTGGCATACCTTTTCCTCCATCATTGTCAAAATTTTGCCCATCTTTCAAACCCTGTTTATATCTCGCCTTACACTAAGCTTCCTCAGATTCCTTTCTTCCATTTTCTCTCATTGCTCTTCTTTGTACATTTGTCATGGCTGCCCAACTGGCATGACTAAGGGAGGGTGTTAAATTCCTGATTTTGTCCTATGTCCTAGAAACCTCTAACAGTCATTGTACTTCTGAGACCACTGTGTCCAACTTCCCTGTCTGAACGGCAGCTCCCGCCATCTTTCTTCAGTGATTATTCCTTCTGACCTATATTGGTCAGTCAGGGGAACTACCCTATACAGATTCACTCCCAAAGCAGTCAGTCAGGGGAACTACCCTATACAGATTCACTTTAAAAAGTGAATCCTTTATAAAATAATGTTACCATAAGAGAGACTGGGAGTAAGGCTGACATCAACCCATAGGCCATAGATGGTATGGAGACCAAGAAAGGGGTGGGTGGGGAGAAAAGGTATGATTTTGATTAATCTTAACAGGATACTGGGGATACTTTATCTAGAAACAATGTAGATAAATCCTTGATTAACAAAAGTATGAGGCTTAGTATAAACACAGCACTGTGCATAAATGCCAACTTTTTGAAACCTAGTATTCAAGCTAAGGATACAAGATTTATATACATGAAATAATAACAATACAAGGCAAGCTATGATAGTGATACAAGTTCAGACCCTTCTTCTTTCCAGGGTTCTGAGTAATAGCAAATGCAAAAAAGGATTGAGTCCAGAGAGGGTCAGAATCAACTTGATTAGTGGAGGAGTTGAAAATTTTCAACATAGCAGTCCCTCTGGTAGAAGCTTGGGGTAACTAATGTGGATTGTGCCTAAGGCAGAAGTGAAACCTTTCTCCCACACTGAATCTAAATCTTAAACACTATATGCGCTCCTGAACCTGAGGGGAAATCTGGATCTTTGTAC
This sequence comes from Pteropus medius, assembly GCF_902729225.1. NCBI lineage: Eukaryota > Metazoa > Chordata > Mammalia > Chiroptera > Pteropodidae > Pteropus > Pteropus medius. The sequence goes on along the minus strand of NW_024340701.1, from coordinate 15,218,704 downwards.
CTGTCTTATATGCTTGGTTGCAGAGGGGAGATAGAATGGACTGGTCTTCATGAAATTAGGAAGCACAAAGGCCCATTGAACTTGAGAGTAGACACTGAAAGGGAAACTAAATTGTGAGGAAGAGTGTTGTGTAAGAGTAATGACATGTCGTATTAGTAGTAAACTGTGGTCCAGTGTTCTGTACTTTGAACAGTCAAATGTGTCACTCTTTCATGGGGTATACAGAGCAAAAGAGTTGACAGAAGTTCTTTCCTCTTCAGACTGAAGGAATATAAATATTCCTCTCTAAGTACCAAATGAAGAATAAGCAGTAGTATAGAAATACAACACATAGATTATCTCAGGCTGGGATGCCTAGATCATTATTTAAGGGTTCATGATTTTAAAGTTCTAGTTATTCCACAGTACATTATGTCAGAGGGTCACCCAGAACCTAGTAATAGAAACTTTGTACTTTACATGGAAGTTGGGATTTGAAAAATGGGTGATTTCGATAGGTTGTGTAAACATGCTAGGCAGAGAAGCAGAATGATTGAATGGTAGATTCCAGCCACATCATTGACAATTGTAATCACCAGGCTACTAAGTTCAGGATTTATTCATTAGGCAAAAGTGGGCCAGTGAAGATTATTAAGGAAGCAACAATGCAAAATGTTTTAGAAAGAATATAATTACTATATGAAGGATAAGTCCTGTCAAAATACTGCTCATAAACTACATCACTGTATCTAAATTGCTTTTCGTTTGTGTTATCTTCAGAACCAGAATGGCAGTGTAGAGATAACAAACATTGCTACTCCACTCTTGTGCTGTGACATACCTCACATTGATCGATTTATTTTTGCTAGATCCTGAATTTGGCCTCAGAAATTTTCTGAACACAATTCTAGCAGCCATGATCAATTGATGAAATGTCTTTGTAGGGGCTGGCATTATAATAGAGAATAATATTTGGATTAGATGTCCAGCACCAGTTCTATTTTCTAATTAGTTATGTGGCCTTAAACAAGATATTTGGTTCCTTTAAACCTTAATTATAAATGAGACAGTGAGATTATACAAAATAATTAATTAGTACCTCTCTCATAGTAACTATTTACTAAATGATAGTCTTCCTTTCCTCTATAGTATTATCATTAGTTCTGATAACTATGTATCAATAACCTATAATGATATTTAAGTGAACATGAGAGTGCTTAAAATCTTTAGGAATTCAGACCAAACTCAAGGGTGAGTTGGCAAAAGTTGGTTGTCAAGTTGGCAGCCTATCTTCTTATAGGCCAAGAGGAATATCGAGACTCTCAATAGCAGCCCACCGTGCGTTACTTCTTCATAGCTGCCCATGTAATCAAGGAAGGGGTATTTCAGGAATGAATGGTCCACATGCCCTGTGGGAATATATGCCATCAATTGCCAATGGCTGCTTTCTTCAAAGTCTTCCTTTCCATGCAAGGGTCTTAAAGCCAAAAAGAACTTCTACCACCACTAGGAGTCCCCAGAGGGACACACTGTGAATAGGAATGTCAGTAAATACTGTCTTTTTTTGGGGGGCAGCTGTTGGAGGAAACACCTGCTGAAAGGCCCTTAAGGCTTATAGACAAAAGGCATGTAGATTTTGGTGTTTTCAACAGGTCATATTGGAGTTTTAGAACTCTCAGAAGTACATCAAAATCTATATTCACATAAAGTGAAGAGTATCAGTGTAGTCATGTTGATAATTATTTGTGAAGGTGAATCTTGTTTAGAAGAATAAAAATTAAGCAAATGAGAGATTAACAGTATCTAAACTAGGTATGAAATTACATGATAAATGGGTGTTTTAAATCTTCTTTCATCATATATGAGATGCATATTAATTTGGAAACTAATTCTTGATTTAATAATAATCTTTTATAATCATCTTTTATATCCTGCAGGCATTTAGAAGAAATGCACTCACTATGAACACCAACTTTTGCATCTGCCTGGTCATATTTAAAGGGACAGAAAAAATGTTTGTAATTAATCTGCCCAGTAAATACCAGATCATAGCACTAGGCAGGTGCATGTGTAGATAAAATTTCTTGCAGCTAATTTAAACTTTCTACACACACCAGTAGATAATCTCAATGTAAATAATACATTTCTTCTTGACCCTTTAATGAGTGAGCCAACATGTAGACAAGGATCTTGACTTATATTCTATATCACATATGCTTCTGTATAGTTTTAGCTCTGTGGATAGACTTAAGAAAGCATTTATGAAAATGGCACTTTGGTAGAGCTATAGATTTTAAAAGATTAAATTTAATGGTGAGTGGAATTAGGTATCAGTTTTCCCATTTAAAGGCCCAGATGTATATTAATTAGATCCTTTTTAAAACTTTTAAAATTTAGAAGTTTTTGTAGCTACTATCTCAGTGATACTTTTTTCTATTCTAGTTATTACTATTCTTGTAGAGAAAAAAAATATTCTCAAAGTTTTAAAATTTTCACACCTTTTATAAAATATTGGAATGTATTTTTTAGTAGACATTTAAATATGAAGTTGTTTTTAAACTGAACTACAGACTCTACTGAATTTATAGAAAAAAAACTTTTTATGGGGGCAATTTGTGATCCTCCCCAAATTATTTTAAAGCATTAATTTGTTTTTCTATGGTAGTGTTTTATATCATGTTTGTGCCGTCACAGAATATAAAGGGGAAGAAGGGATCACAGAATGTGTTATAACTTGATAACATGATTTTTATAAACTTCTATACTTTGACCATTTCTACAAGGGAAAAATGCTATTCCTTGGTACTTGTCCTAAGTCTTAACAAAATTTGTACAAGATATCACCATTGCATTTAATTCAGTGTATCATGAAAACAAAAATACTTTATAAAAACCTAAAATAAAATTTAACAAAATAAGGTTGAAAGTAACTAATTTTCCATTTAGAAAGTCTAGATTTACCTCTTAAAATTATTTTTTTAACTATTAAATGATAGATATTAAACAATAGCCCAATTAACTATTAAACTGGTCTTCACTAATGATTTTATTGGTATTAAATATTTTAAGATAATCTGTCTGCTAAATATTAGGAGCTCTTTGTGATACAGCCCTTATAATAGGACATTACCTAAAACGTACCCAAAAGGATAATTCTTTTGTGTTGTAGCAATGAAAACCTTAGAACGTAAGCCAGAACTAATAAAGAAACCTATATTCGTAAGGAAATAAAGGGTCAAGTAGAAGATTGGTTTTCATATGTAATCCAAGTTATGCAGGTATATGCTTAATGCTATTAAATCAGTTACTGTATATTTGACCTCTAGATATACTAAGCTTTTGCCTTTCAGAACAGCTGGGCCTGCTAAGAATCATTTCTCAGTTCTCTTCATTGCGGATCATATGACTCTCGCTTTATCACCCTTGGAGGCCACATGAAGGACAAAGCAGAAAGATCCACACACAAAACTAATGTTTATGTGGGGGCTGAATGGGGAGCAATATACTTGGCCCTGATTTTCCAATGAACATAACAGAAGAGACCAATTGAGACTTGAAACTGTTGTTTCTCCAGCCATTATTTAGTTGTATCCTATCCATCTCTTACTCTCTATTGAACAGAGAGGCTCCTTCGGCTACCTTGACTTTTGTAAATGTTTCACTCACGTAGTTGTTGTTTATCTTTTGGACAGAATGCTACATCGGGGATTTTTCTCCCTTCCCTAAGGCCTCAAAGGAAAATGACTTCTGTGTGCTTCATATTTGATACATGAACATACACCCTATTCTCTTCATTTTAAGAAGCAAACCTATTGGCAACTGCATTTCTCAGAAATGGCCCTTCCCTCTAAAATGAACTTGAAAATAATTTAGAAGGGTTCATTTTTGACAGGTGTATTAGTGAAGTGAGAAATTGTTAATATTTTTGCATAACCTAAATATCTTTATGTTAAAACATTCCTATAATCCTGGGTGTAGCTGAGAGAAGTGCTTTGGAATTGCTTGTTTCTGTGATCTTAATTTATCACTGGACATTTTTGGTATTTTGGAACTTAATCCTTCAAAGTTCGAAGTGGACTCTCCTTAAACTGGTTTCTAATAGATATGAGATACTTGACCTATAATTGTTACAAGTCTCCATAAAACTATAATGTAACTAACTTGGTAAGATTAAGTTAAATCATCTAGAAAATATTTTATTTACAGAATTTACCTATAAGATACCGTGAATATGGGTGCATTCTATTTTACTAATGTTATATGTGGGCTGAATGGGGAGCAATACACTAAATATTTACTAAATATACTTTTGTTTTTAAAAAGTAACATTTCCTATTCCAGTTATTCAGAAGTTAGAACTTCCTCATCCCTGATTTAAATCAACATCCGTGTTAGACACAAGTATGCTATTACAAAAAAATAAAAACTAAAAAAATAAGACTACGCTCGCCAGCCAAGATGCTGACATTTGGGCACACTTGATTACAGATGGTGACCATGGACAGCGATGTTCTTGCTGATTCGGCAGTGATTCAAGGCTGCTTTTCTCTGCTGGCCTGCCCTTTGAGTCTTTATGCACATTTACTTTGAGAAAGAAATACTTCTTGATTTTCACTTTGTCTAAACCCACTTCCTTTATCATACCTTCTTTTATCAGCTTTTGGTTGTCTATGCCTAGAACCACATTTTCTTTGTGTGTAATGTGTTTGGCTTGCATTGTTTTAAAATATACTACCAGTTATGCTTTAATGGCTATCTTATGAAATAAATACATTCATTAAAATATAGACTGATGGGACAATGATTTTATTTTTGTCACAGAGACTCAACACCTTTACATGAGAAAGTACAACATGGATATAATACATTATTTTTACCAATTGAATACTATAGTAAAGATGGGCTTCTGCTAATAAATAGTGATATAGTATTAACAGGGTCAGGTTAACATGAAGCATGATATGAATCAATGCTTATCACAGTGGTAACCTTGAACCATGTCGTAACAAAAAGCACAGAAGGATGAAATCCTGCATAAAGCCATTTAACTTAAAATGATCCTGGAAGTTTAGAATCTAGTGATCATGAGTAATAAAAAGACCTCTCAAACCACTTAGATTTAAATTCAGGAAAATTCATTAATTACATTCAATTAAATCAGCATTCTTAGAAATAACAGAGGTTAATCTCTGCCTTGTTAAAAAAATTAAAGTTTGCACATGTAGTAAGGCATGTTCAAACTTCAAACAGTTTAATCTGCCCTCTCATAGTCATTTAAAAGATTATCACAAATTTAATCCCTGAGATACAATTTATAAAGAAGCACACATTATTATATTCTAAAATGTAAGGAACATTACAGTTAAATACCAAAATTAGTAATTTCCTTTCAAAAGAAGGGGCTAAATTCTCCCATCAAGCTCACTGTATTTGCAGATTTTTTCCAAGATAGTAAATTATAGAGTACATTTCCTAAGGAAATGCTTGGATTAAAAATATCTTATTTTCCTGCTTGAATAACTGAATATTAATAAAACTAGTATGTCTTGGCTACTTAATGGTTAGAAAAATAAAAGCCTCCATTGGACTTTGGTACCCCTATACATTTGTATACAGAACAATGACTTTTTACTATTTCCTATAATTTCATAATCCTCAAAATGGTAATTTTATTTATACATAGCAAAAAAAAAAATCACAAAACCTTTTAGCACTTGTTAACAATTTCACATTTCACATGGAGCTAGTTGATTTTCTTCTGATTTCTTCTGTTTTTAGAATCCCACATGATTATAATGTTAAAATATATCAAGAAGAACAAGAACTTCAAGCAGGATACAAAACACACCAATACAGAAAATAAGTCTGGTAATTTCTGAGGAGGATCCAGTGTGACAGTCATCAGTGTCAGAAGGACCATAATGATTATCGAGATAAGAAACTGTAAGGAAGAAAAAGAAGTATTATTAAGTAACATAAAAGAAATTTAAAGGTGCTGGTAACACACATTTATAGCTGTAAATGAGCAGAACTGAAGTTGAAGGTTGGGGGTGCAATCTCTTCTGGTAGATTTCAATCTAGGCTGCAAGTTAGAATCACCTACAAGTTAGATCTCAACCTAGGCTGCAAGTTAGAATCATATCTCAATGCCCATGCCACACCCAAAAGCAATTGAATCAGAATTTCTAGGGTAGGCCTCAATATTTTTTAAAGTTCTCCAAGTGATTCCCATGCATAGTGAAGCCTGAAAAGTCCCATCTTATACTTCATACCACCCAGGCACTGAAGAAAAGTTATCTGGAACAGATAATATTGTTAGGCTTAAATTCACAGCATACTCCAGGGCCCTGAGTCCTCTATGGGAAAGTTATCCATGGCAAATGGAAAATTATATTTCATGTTCATTGTATACTTTCAGTGAGCTAGTGCTGCAGTAAAGCAGTAAAGTAAAGGTGGGGCTTATGAAAGAAAATGTACTCTGGCCTCAGAGTTTTCATTTTAGTTAGGGGAATGCATGAACTAGTTAAATAAAATCACATGGTCACTTTTTATTAAATGCCAAATTGAATAGTAAAAATAATTACTGCATTGATTGTAATTGTGTAGCAGTTTTCTTCTCTAGACCAGTGTACTGTACAGTAGAACTTTCTGTATTGATGGAAATGTTCTATATCTGTGTACTCCAAATGAGCAGGTGCTAACCACATGTGGCTGCTGAGAATCTGAAATGTCCTGCTGCAAATGAGGAAATAAATTATTTGTTGTATTTAATTTTACTAAGTCTAAATTACCATGTGTGTCTAGTGGCTACTGTATTGGACAGTTTAGCTCTAGACTGTGAGCTCCTTTAAGACAAGGACCAGCCAGATCTTATTCATTTTAGCCCTAGGGTAGCACATAATACACAGAAGCTTCTTAAGTGAATATAGAAAGCAAGCAGTAAGAAACAGTACTCAGTGACTGTCATGAAGGAGGTGGGACGTCAATAAAACCCTGAAAGATGCTTTAAGGGCTATGACAGGAGTCATGAGACCGAAATAGGGAGTAATGCAGTGATCATTTCAGATGGAAGAGTGGGAAGGGTGGGAGCCAAAAAGGCTCACAGACAGGTATAAATAGGCTGCAGTTATCCTCCAAGGGGAAAATCCCTGAGTCAACCTTAGTAGAGAGAAAATTTCTGAAGTGAAATCCTCAAATTAAACTTAAGAAATACGGGACTGGTTGAAATGTCATGATACTATGATCTTGAATCAGTGTTAAAAGACATGCTAAAATCTCCCATTTTAACAAACTCCAGCTATTACCTCCATTATCTGCTCATATTTATAGCAAAGTTTCCCAAAAGAGTTGCCTATAACTTGCCACATCCAGTTCTCCCACTCACTAGTGAACCCACACCAATTAGGCTTTCAGTAGTCACTCCAATGCAATTGCCCTGGTCAAAGATCCATAATAACCTCCACTGTACTAAATCCAGCGTTCAATTCTTATTGCCTATTTGATCTGTCAGCAGCACTTGAAATGACACAACACTCCCATATCCTTGAAACACTTCTTTCACGGGCTTCCATGACACCATGGTCATGCTTTCTTCCCACCTCACTAGTTTATCCTTCTCAGACAATTTTGCTGGTTCCTTTTCATGCCACTCCCCCATCTATACATTGTAGTATCCCAGGGCTCAGTACTTAATTTTCTTAATCTATGCGCAGCTTTGGTGAGCTCATTAGTGATATGACTTTAATTATCATCTGTATGCCAAAAACTCAGATTACTGTCTCCAGCCTAGACCACTCCCCTAAACTGCAGATTCATATATCCAAATGCTCCTTAATATTGCCACTTGGATATCTAATAAGAATCTAAAAATAAATACACTTACAAACTATCTTTAATAAGATTTTAACAGCTGACTTATAAGAAAACGTGGAAGCCACAAGGCACTGAGATGAATGTCATTCAAATGCTATAAGAAAAAGGCAATAATTCCATTTCTAGCAAAAAATATCCTTTGAAAATGGAGAAATTAACACAACAAAGTCAATACATTTGAAAATACTGAAATACAAAGTATGTTCTCCAAACACATCAAAATTAAAATAGAAAAACAGGAATCTAGAAAATCCCAAATATTTGAAAACAACAAATTTCTAAATAATTCATAAAGAAATCAAGTGGAAAAGGGCTATATTTTTAACTAAATAAAACATGCGTGTGTGTGTGTGTGTGTGTGTGTGTGTGTGTGTATATATATATATATATATATACACACACATATATATATACACATATATATATACACATATATATATACATATATATATATATATATACATATATATATCAAAATTTATGGAATGACAAATGGGAATTTATAGGTTTAAATGCCTATATAAAAATGAGGGAAAAGGCCTCAAATCAATCACTTGACCTTTAAGAAACTAGATAAAGAAGAGTAAACCAAACCCAAAGCAAGTATGAGAAAGGGTATAATAAAATTATAATGAAAATCAATGAAATAGACAATAGAAAAACAACAGAGAAAATCAATGACCAGAAGCTGGTTCTGTAAAAAGATCAGTGAAGCCAACAAACTTTAGCTAGACTGACCAAGGAAAAAGAGAAGGTACAAATTCCTAAAACCAGAAATGAAAAAAGGATATCATTCTACCATACATGAAAATAAAAAAGGATAAAAGATTACTATGAACAACTGTAAGCCAAATTAGAGAACATAGATGAAATGTACAGATTCTTAGACACACCACTGAAACTGTCTCAAGATATACAGAAACTGAAGACCTTTAACAAAAAGAAATAATCATTCTGAAAGTCCCACAAAGAAAGGCCCAGGCATGGATGGCTTCACTGGTGAATTATACCAAATGTTAATAAAAGAATTAATACTAATCCTTAACAAACTCTTCCAAAAAGTAGAAATGGAACACTTCCCAACTCATTCAATGAGGCAAGTATTAACCCAGATACCAAAACCAAACAAACACATCACAAGAGAACTACAGACCGATATCCCTTATAAATATAGATACATAGTCTTTTACAAAATACTGGCAAAACCAAACCAGTGGCTTATAAAAAAAAGGATTATACATAATGATCAAGTGAGACTTATCCCACGAATGTGAAGTTCATTCAACATACAAAAAGCAATCAGTGTAATATAACATAATAGAATAAAGGGGAAAAAAACGCATTAACCTTCCTAAAGTTTGTCTTTATCCATTAGATACATCAAAAGCGTTGACAACATCGAACACCTTTCCCTAATAAAAACACCCAAGCTAGGAATACAATTCTCTAACCAAATAATAAAGACCATTTATAAAAAACCCACAGCTAACATCATAGTTAATAGTGAAAGACTGGATGCTTTCCCCCTAAAATCAGGAAGAAGAAAAGATGTCCACTCTTGCCACTTATATTCAACATTGTACTAGAGTCTAGCCAGGGTGGCCAAGGGAAAAAAAAGGCATCCAGATTGGGAAGAAAGAAGTAAAACTATGATTTGCAGATAACATAATCTTGTAATAGAAAATCATAAGGAATCCACAAAAAACTTATAGCACAGAATGTTTCATGTAAAAAAGTCAAGTGTATACAGTAGCAATGAACATTATGAAAATGAAATTAAAATTCCATTTACAAGAGCATCATAAAGAATACTTAGAAATAAATTTAACAAAAGTGCAAGACAGGTACACTCAAAACTACAGAATACTGTTGAAGGAAACTAAATAAATGGAAATACATCCTATCTTTGTAGGTTTGGATGACAAAATCTTATTATGGTAATACTTCACAAATTGATAAACAGATTCAAAGCTATCCCTGTCAAAATATCAGCTAGGTTTTTGAAAAAATTAACAAGCTTATCCTAAAAATAATGTGGAAACATAGGGACATAGAATAGCTAAAACAGTCCTGAAAAAGAACAAAGTTGGAGGACTCATTTTCAATTTCAAAACTACAAAGCTATAGTAATCAAGACTGGTACTGGCATGAGTGTAGACATATAAGTCAATAGAATAGAACTGAGAGTCCATAAATAAATCCTTACATATAGGATCAGCTGATTTTCAACAAGGGTGCCAACATAATTCATTGGTGCTAGAACAACTAAATAAAGTTGGGACTCTAACAACACCCCATACACAAAGATTAACTCGAATCAATAACCTAAGAACTAAAACTATAAACCTCTTAATTAAAAAAATATATGAGTAAATCTTCATGACCTTTGGTTACTAATGTTTCTTAGATATGACACCAAAGCACAAACCACAAAAGAAAAGATATATTAGACTTCATAAAAATCAAAACTTTTGTGCTGCAAACAATACCATCAAGAAGTCAAAGACTACCCACAGACTATATTTGCATGTTACATATCTAGTAAAAGACCCCATATTGAGAATGCATAAAGAATTCTTAAACTCAAAAATAAAAAGACAACCCAATTTAAAATGGGCAAAGGATTTGAATAGGAATTTCTGCAAAGATATGCAAATGGTCAAAAAGCATATAAAAAGATGCTCAGTATCATTAGCAACTATGGAAATGCAAATCAAAGCCACACCGAAATACCATTTCACACCCACGAGGATGGCCATGAGAAAATAGACAAGTGCTGTGAAGGATGTGGAAAAATTGGAACCCTCATATGTTGCTGGTGGGAACATAGAACATGCAGCACTTTGGAAAACAGTTGCACAGTTTCTCAAAATGTTAAACATAGAATTACCACTCCTAACTATATACTTAAGGGAAATAAAAACATATATGCACTGATGAACTTGTACACAAATCTTCACAGCAGCATATTCATAACAGCCAAAGAGTGGAAGTAACCTAGTGTCCATCAACTGATGAATGGATAAACAAAACGTGGTATATTCATATAATGGAATATAATTTGGCAATAAAAAGGAATGAAGTATTGATACATGCTAAAACACAGATGAACCTCTAAAACATGCTAAGTGAAAGAAGCCAGTCACAAAAGGCCACACTTCATATGAGTCCATGTTTTGGACTGAACTGTATCCCCACAAAATTCACATGTTGATGCTCTAATCTCCAATGTGCTCCAATGTGGAGATAGAAACTTTAGGGAGGTTAAATTAAAGGTAGGGCCCTAATCTGATCAAACTAATGTCCTTATAAGAGGAAGAGACACCAAAGAACTCTTTCTGCCCCCCGCCCCCACACATAGAAGAGACCATATGAGGACACATCAAGGTCATCTACAAGCCAGAAAAAGAGGCCTCACCAGAAGCCAAAGCTGGTTACACCTTGATCTTGGACATCTAGTCTCCAAAACTGTGAGAAAGTAAATTTCTGTTACTTAAGCCACCCGGTCTTTGGTATTGTCTATGGAAGCCCTAGCGGACTAATACATTCATTTATATGAAATGTCCAAATAAGCAAATCTATAGAGAGAGAAGGTAGATTAGTGGCGGTCTAAGGCTAGGGGTTAAGGCTAAGGGTAGAACGGGGAATGACTACTAATGAATACAGGGTTTCTTTTTGGCGTGATGAAAATTATCTAAGATTAGGTGATGGTTGTACAACTCTGTAAATATACTTAAAACCAATGAATTACATACTTTAAATGGGTAGAATTTATGTATGAATTTATATGAATTATATCTTAAAAGGGTTATAAAAGAAAAAAGATATTACATTAATTTTTTACTAGTTCCATGCTAACTACCATTCCTTAAAAACTGAACAGCTTACCAAATGTTGTATAATTCTGGGAAGAAAAGTAAAATATGGAAGATATCTCCTAACAGAAATGGAAAAGGATTTCAACTGCAGTTCTTCTTCAGAAGTCTTCTCAAATATTGAAAAGGAAGTTGCACAAGCTATAAAAAATGCCATCATTGTCACGACTGAGGGCATTAGGAGTTCATCCTTCAATAGAAGAGGTAGCATACTGTAAGGGTAAGTAGGAAAAAAATCAAAAGAAAAGTGTCAATTCAAACCATAATCACTTTGTAAAAAAGTTTTAAATGAGTTTATAAGAACTATACTTAAATATCATATAGAAATTGGTTTTACTCACCTAAATGTTGACACAAGTAAAAACCAAGTAGACATAAAAGGAATTTCACTTAAAACTAAGCAGACAGGACTAAAATGATAAAGAAAAAGTGTTTTAATATTACAGAATATAATTTCAGTTCTTACCTGTAACATATTATATAAGCACATTTATCTGTCTGATTTTCGAGGTAGCTAAAAACAAATACTAAAAATAGCCAGCAAGGTCTCTATATGGATTATTGAGTCACTTTTTTATAACTATCAGTTCAAACTAAATGAGTATAAACAGAAAAGGTGTCAACTTATAATAACTGGAAACATGCTTCTTTCAGTATTCCATTAATGAAATATTTAATCTCTGTCATATACACAGTAGCTTAAAGGATCAGATAAACAGATCTCAACATTCAGAGAAAGAGCTTTTTCATGTATTTCACCCTACTTATTAAATATGAAATGAATTCCTGGTACAGTGGTTTTCAAACTTTTTTATGATCCTGCATATTATATATCACTCAGCTAAGTTAAAAACTAAAGGTATAACAGGGTCATCATCTGCCACCGAAGAAAGGACAGCAGAGGCAAAGAATTATAAAGGAAAACAAGTTTATGATGATAGAATAAAAGAAAAGAGGAAAAAGACGACAGGAAGAGGCTACATGAAAAGAACAACAGTATAGGAACAGGAAGCGTAATGCCAATAAATGGAACCACTGGCTTTTTGAAAGAGCTGTTTAGGGTCATAGGTGCAAACCGTGACCTTACCACCAACCCCTAGTCCCATTGCCATCTGGATTCAACTGCGGCAATGCTCAAAAAGAGGACTACCTAGAAGACCTGAGGCCTAGTTCCATCTCTGCCACTAACTTACTGTATGACCTTGAACAGATGATTAATTTAACCTTTTTTCTTGTATGTAAATGGAAATAATAATACCTTGTATTAGTAAGTAGTTGAAAAAACTCTTACAAGTATTGGGGAAGGGGAGAATGGAGAGTGACTGCTTAATAGGCATGGGGTTAGTCAATAATATTGTAATAACTATGTAGGATGTCAGATGAGTACTAGATTTATTGGAGTGACCACTTTGTAAGATATATAAATGTCTAATCACCATATTGTATACCTGAAACTAATATAATATTGTATGTCAACTGTAACTGAAAAATTTTAAAAATTATTTTGAAAAATAGGCATGGGTTTTCCTTTCGGGATGATGAATGTTTTGGAAGTAGACAGTGTTGATGGTTGCACACTGTAAATGTACTAATGGTATATTTTACCACAATTTTAAAAATAAATATATAAGTCATTTCTTTTTTTAAAAAAATTATCTATACTTGTCTTCTTTTCCACTCATCATTTCTTAAACCCACCCAAATCAGGCTTTTCCCTGCATCACTTCACCAACACTAACCTTGTCAAAGTCACTTCCATTGTGCTAAGGCAAACAGTCTATTCTCAGTGACTTCCATTTTGCTAAGACAAACAGTCTATTCTCAGGCCTCATCTTGACCTATTAGCAGCATCTGATACAACTGGTCACCTTGTGTCCTTTCTTCCCCCAGCTTTATTGAGATATAATTGAGATATAATGTTGTGTAAGTTTAAAGTGTACGATGTGATGATTTCATGTAGGTATTACCACAGTAAGGTTAATTAACACATCTGTCAACTCAGTTACCTTTTGTGTGTGGTGAGAGCTTTTAAGATCTACCCTTTTAGCAACTTTCAAGTATATAATACCTGTTAACTGTTGTTAATTATAGCCACTATGCTGTACATTAGATCCCCAGAACTTATTTATAGAAGTCTGTACCCTTTGACCACCTTCACCCACGTTCCCCACCAATCCCTGGCAACTACAGATCTACTCTCTGTTTCTGAGTTCAGTTTCCATGAGTTTCTGTGAGTCAGATTCCTCAAAACCCTTCTGTGGTTCCCCATTTCCTTCAGAATAAAAGCTAAAGTTCCTAATATAGCCCATAAAGTCCTAGATAATTTGCAATTCGCACCCCTGTTACCACTTCAATTTCACCTTCTATTACTTCCTACTCTGACCACTCCATTCTGGCCACATTGACTATTCTGTTGTTCACTACACGAGGCATAATTCCATCTTGGGCCTTGGCACTGGCTGTTCCCTCTATCAAGAATGTTATTCTCTCCAATATCCTCACAGTTAACTCCCTCACCTCCTCCAGTCCACTCAAATACTTCCTCAATGAGGCTTACCTTGACATCCACATTTAAAATTACAACCTGCACTTGCTCCTATACTCCCACCTCCGGTACTCCTATCTTCCCTTTCCCTGTTTTATTTCTCCCTCATGGCCTTTATTACCTTCTAATGCACTAATTTCTTGTTTTTACTTAATAATTAGTATCTCTCCTTAAGAATGAAAGCTAAGAAAGTAGGGATCTTGACTGTTTTGTTCACAGATATATCCCAAGTGCATATAACAGTACCTAGCAAATGGTAGGCACTCAATAAATATTTATTTAATGAAATATTTGTTTAATGATAGATTAGCTGGGACCAGGTCAAGAGCAACTTTTAATGCTAACTTTAAAATAGTTGACCAAAATTATATTAAAGTCATACACTGTTATAAATATTCTAGATATAGTTTCAGAGTATGATCCCCAGAAATTCAGGGCCCAAAGGCTAATCTGAATAGTCAGATAACAGGTCACCGAATAGGGTGCCTTTCAATGAGGTAGAAATTCTAGGAAAAATATACATATTTGAAAGCAGTACCTCTCCACTATAGTTCTATCCCCTGGCACTAGGGATTTGTGTAGGGTCAGCCTAGCCTCACGTAGTGGTAACTCAGGTTTAGACTTTTTGGGAGATGACATCAAGCTGTCCTCCCAGGCTGCAATGATGTGATCCTATTTTGTACAGAGCAAATAAGCCTTCTACGTAGGCCAGCCAAGCTTACTAAAGCTATGCACTGAGGTTTCAGTCCAAAGTTCTACCTAATAAAAGCAATACTTCTTTCATTTGTCATTCGTCATTCTGTACATATCTATCTTCCACAGGAACCTAGTGAACAGGGTGAGAGGTGGAGTGGTTGTGGGTTGGGACTGATCTAGGGCAGGATTGAGTATTCCAATAACTCTGGGTAAACGCTATTTTAATATTAAGATAATATACCCTGAACCGTCAGCCAATTTCTATGAAGACCAGGAAAAAAATTTAATGGTCCTAAAACAAAGTAGTCTGGTTAGAGACTGCCAAGAGAGTCTAACCAAAAGTTCTGACAAAAGAAAAAGAGGCAAAACATGAAAGCCCATAGAGAGGTGAATGGAGAGAAAGAGGCAACTGAATAGATGTGGAAATGAAAAAAATGAAAAAGGCAAAGATGACAAACAGGCTCCAATCTGAGGAAAGCCTCTTTGAAAGATATATTTTGTATTAGCATATAGAAAATATATATGAAGAAACAGGAAGAAATAAGAAGTATATCAATAATAAGTCTATGAAATTTTTCAGTTTAAAGTATAAAGAAATAAAATTATAAAAGATCATTCAAAAACATGATTTTATGAAATAATATTATGCAACTATATTTAACATTTGTGTAGTTTTATATTGAACTTAGGTGATTATAGGTAAGTAATAAATTTATTTACATATTATAATTACATAATAATAAATAAATAAATAAAACATTTGAAACATTTTTACTTACAATGATACCAAGAGAATGGACTTTTCATGTACGTGGAAAGAAAATAAAAAGAATGATAGTGCACAGGTAACCTTTAAGGAAAAGTGGGGAGGAGAATGAGAGAGAACATATAAAATTTAATAGCAATTTAATTATGAATTTGAATAAAAATTACTTCAGTAACACTTTAAAGTTTAATGTGGCTTCTATCCAGAAGGAAAATGTATATACAACACTAATATGCATATTTTATTCAAATATAATAATCAAATATTTTTTGAAAAAACTGATTATAAAACTGTACTTAACCATCTAAAAACAAGTTCATTGAGACTGTTATTAAGAAACAAAACTGAAAAATACTTCAGACACGACAATCGTACCTTCCTCCTTACTTGGAATCTCTGACAATTTAAATTAAAAAGCATGAAGGACAAGGTCAAAATCTAAAATTGGCAAAACAAATATTTCGGTGTTTTTAAAATGTGCACTTCAATAAAATATATTAAATATTTTATAAAGTAATGTGCTATTTGGGGTTTTAAATAAAAGTTACTTAAATTTATTTTCAGAAGTTTATATTCTGTATATGAGAGCTCTATCTATACATATCCAATCTAGTTCAAGCAAAATCCTGGATCAGTACCTTATACATGCTATACATTCAATCCATCAGCAAATCCTATCTACACCACCTCCTAAATACAATATGCACCCGCTTCTCTCCATTCTCCTCTGCTGATGGTGGTAGAAGGGTGGTCTAAGCCACCCCTATCTTCCTCTTGGACTACTGCAGTAACCGCTTAACTGGTAACACTCTTAACATCTTACAGTCCATTCTCCACTCAGCTACCATATCAGATTGTGTAAATTTCCCTGTTTAAATTCCTCCAATAGCTTCCTATCACTTAGAATAAAATCCAAACTCTTACGTTATCTGGGTCCTGCCTGCTTCTTCCAGTCTATTACTGTGTCTCTCACTCACTTTACACTAGCCACTTTATACTTGTCCCTTTATGCCTCAGACATGTCAAATGTGTTCCTGCCTTAAGGAAAGCTTTGCTTTTATCAAGTCAGAGCCCAGATCTTGTGATTGGCTCTTTCTCATAGGCCGTTCAGTTCTAGGCTCAAATGTTACTTCCCTAGAAAGGCCTGCCCTTATTCAATCTAAAGTAGTGCTCCCCAACCAAACCCCATCAGCAGTCTTTTCATGTAACACTATTTTCTTCATAGCCCTCTACTCCCAGATATTTTGTTAACTGATTTATTTTGTTTATTGTGTTTCTGCCACTAGCATGAAAGGCCCCAGTTAAGAAAGCAAGGAAGTTAACTGTCATTCACTTACATGCCAGTACCTAGAAAAGGACCTGGCACATTAGAGAGTACTCAATAAATATTACTTGAATAAATATAAATTATTTTGCTGCAATAGCTAAATTAGTATTCATACTATCAACTACCTCAATTATAGACTTATATTGAGAATTGAATTGAGAATAATTCAATCTTCATTGAAAGGAAAACACTTTAAAATAATTATAATGGGAAATGTTTTTAAAGCTCTCAGAAGTGTTCAATAAGAATTGAAAATATCAACAACAAAAAAATAAGAAAAGTCATTAAGTCTTTTTTAGTTTTTAAACACAGTGGCTTATATTAAAACATAGCAAACAGAATAAAATTAGGAAATTCAGAGAAATAAAATGTTTTCTGGCTTATAATCCTAAAAGTAATCATCTCTAGCACTGCTACAGTTACTCAAACTCTGAAATTCCATTCCATTACCTTTTAAATATACCTTTATTTAACATGCCACTTCCTAGAAAAATAACATAATCTTACATAAGTTTGCAAATATTTCAAGTTAGACCTACTGAAGACATCAGAGCATTACTAATCATATTCCTCCCGTTCTAAAAGTCCTATGGAATATTAACCATAGATGACTTAGTATGCTCAGAGTTCATTCACAGAATGAAACAACAGAAATCATCAATAAAAAGAAAACAAGCACATTAAACTATCTTTTTTGCACTGTGGTAATGATATACACTTTTGAATATTTTATTATTATGCTATGCTCTAGGCTGTTTTTAGAATGCAATGTAAATAAGTATTGAAACCCTAATTTCTAAAATGTCCCCTTATAAAGTCCACTGACTTACTATTTTTGTAAACTAAATTTTCTTGACATATTAAAAAATATCTTTTAAATGTCATTTTATAGGTGAAGACACACAAGAACAAAATTTTAAGTACCACTGAAATACCACCAGGAGGAATTTATAAACCCACTCAGTGAAACCTTAAATAGTAGGAAATAGAACCAATCCATCTTCAAACTGATACCAGTCATCTTCCTAAAACAGAGATCTGTCCCTTCTCCTTCTCAAAAGTCTTTGGCTCCTCTTGCACACAAATCAAATTCCACCTTGTTCAACCTGACACTCAAGCTCTTATACAATTTGATCCTTTTTAACTCATCTCTCACTGTATCTCCTCAAAACACACACACACATACACACGAAGTCACACAGATTTCACTGATTAGTAGCTATTCCCAGAGCATTCCCTATCCTTTCCTACTTCTGTACCTTCAAGCCCTTCAGGCTCTTCCTGCTTGAATTCTCTTCTGCTATCTAACCTATTCCAAATCTTGCTCAGCTTTCAAAATATGACTCCAGTCCCACTTGCTCTAAGAAGCTGTCTAACATCTGACCCCCAAGTAATATTTCCTTTTCCCACACTATCACAGCACCTAATTTGTACCTGATAGAACTTAATACCATCTGCTTTACTACATAATTATTTAAGCATGGGTCTATTACCACTGTTTTCTTCTTTGTATTCCCTCATTGACTAATACAAAGCAGAACTAAACAGTTGTTGAAATAAACTGAAAGATTCCGATTGCTCAGCCTAGTGCCCAACACATCACCTAAGTAAGTCAGACACTTAATAAATGTTCACCAAATTAATGAATGTCTTATTTCTGAATCCAATAAATCCTGTTCAGAACAAGAAAATAATTATCTCTATTTTTAAAAGATTAGCTGCACCAAGAATTAAGTATCTAAAGTAATGAGAGACTTACCAGAGTAAATCTGAATGCTTTGGGAGAAGGCTGAAGTATTAATTTTATACATGTAGGAAGCAGGCTCAAAAATGTAAAACAAAAGCTAAAAAAATGAATAAAGATAAAATATTTGTTTTCTTTGCAAAGGTATATACCTAAATTAAAGACATTTTTTAAACTATAAGGATCACATTACTTAACAACTTAAGCTGATTTCAAATTAAAGTTTATTTTTATTTTTTAAATTTAAGACCAACTAACATTTAAATAAAATCTATGCATTGAAATATGTATACTCTTTAATGATTATATAATACAAAACAAAACATAGTACTAAATATTGCTTGTTATTCTACTATTTAGTAAATAAGGATGTCACTGACAGAAAAGATATAAAAATAGATAGCTAAAAGTTAATTATCAAACACTCAAAATAAGAAAACCACCAGGTATAAAGAGACATTGCTATATTTGTAACACAAACACTCATAAAATGTACTCATAAAAGAACCTCTCTGGCCCTCATTTTGCAAAAGTTGATTATCTGATTTTCGAGCCCATGGTAAATTAAAAAGCAAGTTAGAAATGAAGCAGGAAGCTGCTAGAGCTTTTCCTGGTGATGGCTGATGGGCAGGAAGGAAAAATAACAAGCAGAACCATTTGGAGCCCTTTAGTACCACCGCAAACGGCCTTTGAAAGCCCTGAAAACAAGTATTATAAATGCAATACGATAACTGACTTTCCCACTCGTGGTGTGTCAACTTGGCTAGGTTGAACTACAGTTCCTTGTCACAGTGGGCCACGGGGGATATTTTTCGTGAAAGAACTGGAGGGCAGGGGGAGGCAGCACCCATTTTGTAGCATGCACGCACACCTCCCAGTTATTCAAACACGAATCTTGGTGCTGCTGGAAAGAGATTATGCAGATCTAACAAAAGTCCCTATTCAATAGTTGGTCTTAAATTAACCTAAAGGAACACAGACTTGGGTGGGCCTGACTTAATGAGTTAGAAGCCTTTCAAAGAAGGCTTAGGCCATCCCTAAGCTCAGATATTCTTAACAGCAGCTGGGTCTGAATCTCTCTTCATTCCTCCTAAATATTCCTTCCTGAATGCCTGCCTTGTGGACTTCCAGTTTGCTTAGCCAGTCCCCACAACTGTGTATGCCAATTCCACATAACAAATTTCTACACACACACACTAATCTCCTATTCCTTCTTCTTCTCTAGTTGAACCCTGACTGATACACCACTAAAACTCACAACTCTTCAAAATAATGTTAAATCATATTTAGCATATTCTCTGCTTAAGGAGGAGAGAATTAGGTAACGATGCAGGAAGATTTTCACAGAAAATATTTCAAATAAAAGAGTTTTATAAAATGTAGGGGTATTTTTACATTATGTGGAAAACTCATTAATGAAGAATCCCTCATTTCCTAATGGTGCCAGGTAAATGAGATATTACTGTAATACTTTCAGAGAAAAGAGATTATAAAACACTATATGCAAACTTTTGTGTCTCTTACCTGATTATTATCTGGATGTGACGTGGCAAAATATCCTTTATCTTCAGAAAGACACTGAGGCTGCACCAAATATTGGCTACTTTATCCTTAAAAGAGATTTATTAGTTTTATATTCTGATATAATTCAAAGAAATATTAAACTCTACAAAGTCCAGCCCATAATCTCTAAATAAACTTTTGAAACGTGAAGTTTTTGTTCACAATTTTATAACTAAGTTGATCAAACTCTCCAAATAATGCATATACAAACATACGCACAAGCATTTTTGTTTGCTTTTTTTTGTAATGGGAGTTGATCTAAATCAGTAGCCAGTCATAATCTAGACATTCCCAAAAGATATTTAATATTTTTCAAAGAACAGCACACTATCCTTAAATAATGAGGTTATTCATCTTTGGAAATTTTTCTAGAAGTCTTCTATTTTCCTAATTTGTTGAACACATATCACACACCTGAAATGATCGAGAGTAACCTTCTAGCTACCACCAATGACAAGAATTAATTGCTAATCAATCAAGGAGTTTAAAGACATTAGCAGTTATGCTAGGATCACTTTCAAAATTAAATTTCTAAGTACAGCACTCTGCTTGTGAAACCATCCTCCGCATAGCTGCTTAACACACGGCTGTGAAGGTATAACATCAAGAAAGTAACTATCACTGACAGCTGTGCCATCCTACTTCTCTCTGTCAGATCAAAGAAAATGCTCTTCGGATTTTGAGGACAAGTGAATGGAGGTGACCAGCAATACCATTAAACATGTTTGATAATTTTTTATTATTTTCATGATAAATTCCATTTCTGAAATGGAAGATAAGGCAAATAACCAAGCAGCTTACATAGAGAATTAAACTTTTCTTTAGATAAGTGTTATCCCTTTTCCCATTTAGAAAAAAAAAAGTGCAACTCGCTGCCAGTGTTCATTTAACATCACACGTAGGAATGCTACATTTTCTAGGATTTGACATTTTCAGTGATTGAGAATTACTTTATTTTGTAAACGGAAATACCACTACTAAAAACAGAATGCTATCAACAGAATGATGTCATTTCTTTCCAAAGACCATCGATATACTATAGCAATTAGAAAATAATAATTAAAGTGAGATATTTCATGGCAAACTTTGAGAGTAAGGTTAGAACTGTAATCTGTGAGTTATCTCAGGGTAAACGCTACAGCCTCAAGTGCCACCCACAAGTATTCTCAGGGCAAACGGGAATTAAAGTCAGAGGAAATATAAAGAAGTTAGAAGCACAATGTTCAAAGTTCAAATCACAGCTCTGCCACAAACTAGCTATATGACCTCAGTTTTCTGATCTCTAAAATGAGTACAATAGCTACCTCAGAGGTATTATAAGGATCAAATAAAATCACATGTGAGGTAATAGTGATTATTTATGATTATCGGTATCAGCAGCATCTCCATCGACATACAAGTCACATGCCTGTTCCTTCACAACACCAAATTCTCTTAGTCTCTTTCAAAATGCTGGTTCTATCTCCTTATAGATCCATTGAAAAATATTCTTTAGCAATTTATATATTCAAAAATTAGAAAGATAGATATGCTTTTATAATTCTTTTTTTTAAAAAAATGTTTATTCAAAAGCAAATTATCTATAAATATGTTGTCCTTGTCTAACTTTATTAAATGGCCTTTTTGTTTCAGAAAAATGGTTTGTTTAATTTAATTACTAAATCTAAATCACTAAATTATAATAAAAGTTTAACAAGAGTGATTAAGCTCTCATTAAATGAAATGAAAGATTCTCATTAAAAATTACTATGGATGAAGGTTATATATCTCATAAGGAATTATGAGATCTTTCTCGCAAACATGATTATTAGTTTAATAAATAATTTCATAAGACTAAAAAGAGAATTTAAATCGAAAAAATTACAGAGCTGTTAACTTTGTGGCTGCAACTTCTCATGCCTTCATTATGGACCCTATTTCTTTAGAAAAATGTATAACTGAATTATAGATCTCATGATGAAATAAATATTATCTATGCATGTAATGTAGTAGAAAATGCCAGCTGAGCAAGAGATTATATACTGGATTAAATAATTGGCAAGGAATGACTGCAAGAGGAGAGCAACTGAAGTTTCTATTCTTTGTGAGTCTTCTACAGGAAATCACCAGAGGTCACAGGAAAGGTATTATAACAGAAAGGAGTAAGAGTTTTTAAACATGCCTCAAATAATCCACGATCAACTGGGAAGAGTCTTCTTAGAACTTGCAGGGTTTGTTCACTTTCTGTAAAGAATGGCAGCCAGCAGAAAATGAAGGAAGCCACGACAGTACAAGCCAGCTTAATTAACAACACTAACCTAGAACAAAAATGTAACCAGTAAGACAGGGAGAGGTTAATAATTCTGAGAAATCAATCTGAGTCTCATTAAATATAATTAATGCAAATGTAAAATAATGATAAATCTATGCCACCAATATAGATTTAAGATGGGAGTCTATTCAAATCAGAGTTAAAAAATTCACAACCATTAAGATGTGCACTTCTCCAATGAAAAGACTATCACTACACTAATTAACATTTAATTTAGATGTCATTCCCATGTACCCATGAAAAAAAAATGTCAAATTGGGATTATTTCTAAGTATATAATGTAATATGCTCTTGAAGGATGAAATCCTACAATAATGTTATAAAAAGCCAACCTCCAGTAAATGTACATTGTTCAAAATATTTTTCTAATTATGAAGATTTAAAATAAATTAATATAGAACATGACAATCTCTCTTCCCACTCATACCACAGGCAACCCATTAAAAAGAAATCACCAAAAGGCAAAGTGGAAGACTACCTTCCTCTGGGTAAGTATGCCAAATAAGTTCTCTAATTTTTTTTAAATCCCAATGTTTAAAAGCCACTCACCCCTTTCCTGTGAGGCCTTTTTTAAAACACTTGCCAAGTAAAAAGCAAAAAAATGGCAAGGAGTGGTAAAGTTCCATCTGTTTATAATTTATAGCTAAGCAAAATGCCAGTGACCCTAGAAGGTCCCAGTCATAAGACACCCCAAGAACACCCCACAAAGCAAAGCCAAGACTCACAGAATTATATATGTTCTTGTGTCAAGGAAATTATCTCAATTATTAAAAGGACACAGATTTTGCATTTTGTAGAGTGTATTTCTTATACAATTTAAAAATTAATATATACAATGAAAGCTATTTCTAAATAAAAATGAAAGTACTGAAGTAATAAACATTTCAAATTATCTATAATGGCCTTGAATATATTAAATCTACTGTTAAACAACTGATTTGTTCAGGTTTAAAAGAGTTCTGAGTAGGTAACACATAGCTTTGTTTCTGCTAGACTATTTCATAGTATTACTATAACAACATACCAAAATCTAGAGAATAAAACAATGCTTCTAAAGTTAAAAAAAAACACAAAACTTCATCTATAATACGCATCAGTATAAATATGTGTACTTGATTAGAAACAATATTGTTATTAAAAAAATTGCGATTAAATTTTCAGTTCAAAATGGCGAGCTGAGCACTCACGTTTACCTCCTCTCCATCCTGAGACCCCTTAAAATGATAGGGAATTGTTAAAAATATAAATCCACAGCCATAAAGAGAACAGGAAGATAGATTACAATAGATAAAAGTTTCAACACATTTCTAGAAGACAGAAAGAGGACAGAAAAGTAGTTACAAATAAAAGAGGATGGAAGAAGCCACAGCTTAGAGAATACACAGAAGAAGCCTAGGTGAGCAAGGAGCCAATCTACCCTACAAGCCCCTAGAGAACTCTGGAAACATCAAGTAGGTTAGATGGCTTGAGTAGTATGTTGAGAAGAAAACAAGAAGATAAACTGAAAATGCCTAGATTCCATCTCACTCCTGTGCAAAGATCTGGCAGCCAAAACATTTACCACCTATCCCTCCCCAGGCAACAAAAGAAGGAATATTTCTCCAAAGAAATGAAATAAACTATTTGGGGCAGCTACTGTAGAAGTTACCACTATAGTGCAAAGCCCTCTCCATTCTGAAATTTAAGGATCCCAAAGTGTACAGGTCAGCTTCTTGCCCACTTACCCTACAGTGGGCCAAATAAATAAAGACCTCACATGAGTTTTTTCTTCTGCCTTATTTTTAAATAAGAATAGATACATTAGGATTAAATAGACATGGAAGAAAAACCTAAGATAGGAAAAGGACCAAAATGAAAAGGGGAAAAAATTGACCCTAGAAGAATGGAAAACTTCAGAAAATAAAAAAAAAAAAAAAAGAGTGAATTGAAATCTAAGATAATGAGATTTAATAGAAGTGTTAGCAATAAAGTGAAGATGTTCTTCCAAACCATAAAAAGACAAGAGATGCTCACGATGGAGATGAAAGATCTGCCTGTCTAATTTAAGCTCAAGAAAAAAGTGAGAAAATTATCAAAGATATGAGAATTTCCCAGAACTGAAGAATTTGAAACTTCAAAATGAATTACCCATAGTGTCCAAAACAACTGTCAAAAACATCTATAACCTAAACAAACCACTGTAAAATTTCAGAGCCCAAAAAGTAAAAAATAGTAATAACAGCAGCAGCAGCAGCAGCAGCAGCAGCAGCAGCAGCAGCAGCAGCAGTAACAACAGATAATAATTGCAATAAATACTTCTATAGTGCTTAGTATCTCCCAGGTACTTCTTTAAATGCTTTACAAATATTAATTTGCTTCATTCTCAAAAAGTTTACAAAAGTATCTCTTTTTTACAAATGAGAAAAATAAAGTACAAAGTGATTAAAAAAATGATCCCCCATAAACGACATAATCCCCCAAACTTCAAGAATTTGATTCAAATCACAGAGGAGATACCACTACCAATTTACCACAAGGTTAAAATAAAGTGACTGACAACTGGTGAAGATGAGCACCTAGAACTTTTACACTACTGCTAATGGGAGCATTATAAAAACCATCTGGGAATATCTAAAATTAAACATGTGCACACCCTATAACTCAGCAATTCCGCTCATAAGAAATATATATGTGTACAAAGAGACATTTACAAGAATGTTTATAGCAGCATATTCATCATAGCCTAAACCTGAAGCAATCCAAATGTCTATCAGTAATGGAGTTTTGTGTATTCGTGCAATGGAACACTGTAAACAATGTTAAGTGAACAAACTGCAGCTACATACAAATACACGGGTAACTCTCACAAACAGAATGTTGAACCAAAGCACAAAACGAAAAAGTATTTATATATGTGTTGTCCCTCTTATGTAAAGTTCAAAAAAGCAGGGAAATGCAAGTATGGTATTAGCAGTTAGTATGGGAAAAGAGGAGGGAGAAATACTTGAGCAGTGTACAGGTATAGTTTTGGATACTGGCTGTGAATGTTCTATTTCTCGACACAGGTAATAGTTTGCCAATTCACTGAGCTGCACATTTACATTTTGTGCACTTTTCTGTGTGGCTGTTATACTTCAAAGAAAATAGTTTTTAAAATCAACATCTTTTTTCCATTTCTTTATACAGTGTTTTTTGATAATATCAGAGTATCAGATAGCCCTGATTTCACAATGCCAAAACATAAAATAAAAAAGAGCTCAATTAGGAAAGTGGATAGAAAAAAATATGATAAAAACTATAGATGTGAATATCTTTTGCACATATTAATTTTATTATAATTTAAATAGATTGGCATCAAAAGGAAAAGCAATTAAGCAATCATGTTGCTGTGAATTATGTCTTTTTTTTCCTTTGGGACAGATGGAGACAGATGGTAAGTAACATTTAATATATTAGAAGACAAACTGGAGAGCTTTGTAAAGATTTTATCAACTTTCCTCTAAGATTTGTTTGTTTATTTGAATGTTCCTTACTTTAGGGATCAAAAATTACACACATAAAATCTACACAGTAAATTTTAATTATTCAGTTTCAGTTTCCTGAAGCTTCCAGCTACCACTATCTGTTAAACATCTTGTTTTAAGACTCAAAAAATTATAAGATTGTTTTTCTTTTGTCAGTGTCAGATAACACTTACAAAAGATAGAAGGTATGTTATACCTTTTTCAAATTAGAAGAGCATAATCATATCTGGCACTCTTTTTCCAACTCTCCAGAAGAGCCAAGCAGTTATCAAACCAAACAGGTGTGAAAAAGCAATTCTACTTTTAATAAATCTATACTTCAACCTTCAAGTAAAAGCTTGGTGAAGAAATTCTTATATATCATTGTGAAAATATTTTACATAAGCAAGTACCCTAGTAAATAAGAGATTACTGGATGATAGCATTATACAAACTGAGCCTAGATTTTATAAGATGCATTTGACGTCATTTCTAAATTAGTAAAGGATACTGAAAATGTCCATAGTCGATCAGAATAAGGCCTGGATATAGCAATATGCATAATACATTAGCAATCTATAAAGAAAAAAATTGTGAAATAAGATAGCAATCTGTTATTTCGGTCAATCAGGGTAAAAGTGTAGTTTCATTTAACACCATAATAAATGTTCCCCTCTTCCCTTCTATTTTTCAAAAAATTCCATTTTTATAAAACAACTCTTAAAACACTAAAGTTTTCAGGGAGGTGACATAGGATACTTCGCTAAAGAGGAAAACAATCACTAAAAGGTATTTGTCAGAGAAAGTACTTCTAGATATACAAATTACAGAAGTTAATCAAATGATTAACTTATATAAAATCACCCTAAAAGATTATTTAACTGTGACTATGAATATATATAGCAACTTTTTAAAATGCCTTTCAGTTTAGTCATTCTCACAAGCCAACTCAAAATTCATACTAGTTAAGCAATAAATTCAACATGCTGTGTAATTTGTCAGTACATAACTTCTAAAATTCAGTGCATCTTATTATACAGTTGGGCATTAAAATAATTACGGTAAGTTTTTTTCTGAATGAAACTAACTGACAGAGATATATTGTTCCCTATTATCATCTATTCCTAAAAAACATGGCTTCCTTAAGTTCTATGCTTAATAGTTAAGCTAATGAAACATTTCAGAGATGAAATGTCAGGTTGCTTAAAACTTACCTTTTTCTTAGTTGACATGTCTTTTAAACAATAACAGTACACAACCACTGCAGGTATGTAAATCAGCAAATCAGCAACTAACACTGAAAAAACAGGCAAATGATTTTAAGTGTGAAACCTTCGGGATCTACAATAACCTATTAACTGCCTCTCTTCCTCAGCCTTGAGTGAGAACTCTATTAACACAAGGTTCCTATCCGCTCTGGGCAAGTCCTTTACATGTGAGCCCTTTCCATTCCCTTCACCTCTGCCAAATTTCAATTGATACCATAGGACAGAGTCCCTTTTCTTAATATTCTCTAACAAATTCACACATTAAATCAATTAGATGTATTCAAAATTAATTCTCTCTTTAATTTGACTTGGACTTAAAAGTTAAGAATACTCAAAGCAAGGGAAGATAACTTACTTTTTAAATGTTTATATTTATTTTTATATAAACTTTTGCTAATTAATGCATATAAAGAACTTGAGAGACACAAGTGAGGAAACTGAAAAAAGTTAAAAAAAAACAATTCGTGATTCTAAATGTTCGAACCTTTGAGAACAGAGAAAAACAAATACTGTATATTAAATTAAGTTCTTCAGTATAACATAGCTATCCAAAGAGCCTATTTTTTCTTGTACTACACTAGTGTCCAGAAGAAGGTAAATGATAGTAAACTGTCAGTGTTAGATGCATGCAATCTATTTTCAGCTCCAGATGCCACATTTAAGATGACACTGACAAACTGAAGCATATTCAAAGGAGCACACCCAGAGGCCTCAAAATCATAATCACATTCGACAAATTGATCATCTAAGAAATAGCTAAAGTATCTAAGAATGTTAATACTTAGACATTTAGAGCTATTAACCTGGGGAAGAGGTGACTTCAAATGCCTGTAGGATAGCAGGCATATAAAGGATCAGATTTGTTCTATGTAGCCCAAGGAAACAGAACCTAAAATAACTAGTGGAGGTTTAACATAAGGAGGAAATTTTTAATGATTGGGGCTCTCCAAAAATAGAATAGACTGTCTCTAAAGACTGTGAGTTCCCTGCAGATACAGGTATTGGTTCAGAAGCTAAAAATGTGGTGAGTATACAGTTCAGAGAGACTAGGGGGAAGACAGGCAAGATAATCTCTTGGGCCTAAGGTTCCATGACTGGATAAATAATGAAAAGAACAAACTCTACTAAATTTATACTAATTAAGGAAAAGGCCCAGGTTAGCATTAAAGTCTAAGTCATGTAAAGTTTTAATGAAGTCTAAGCTTATTACTTTCAGTTCTTAGATCATCACACAATAAATGCTCAATAAACATTTGTTGAGTGGATTATTTAATTTAGCAGCAAGGCACAGCAATACAATGAATGAGATACAACTGTAAAGTTTACTTTAAGAAAAAAGTGAAAGAGATTTGTAATTAGTACATTAAAACAACAGTCTGAACAACTAAA
The DNA here is from genome assembly GCF_902729225.1 of Pteropus medius. Lineage (NCBI taxonomy): Eukaryota > Metazoa > Chordata > Mammalia > Chiroptera > Pteropodidae > Pteropus > Pteropus medius. The sequence goes on along the minus strand of NW_024340701.1, from coordinate 15,189,887 downwards.
AGCTCAATTTATAGCTATCTGACCTCAGGTGAGCAGTTTATCTCACATATCTGTGCCTCAGTTTCCTCAGCTTAAAATAAGGATAATAATAGTATTTACCTCATTTAGGTATTCAAATTATTTATTATTTATTATAATAAATATAAAGCACCCAGAATTATTCCTTTCTATTCTTTTTTAGTTTATAAATACATTTTGGTTATAGATTCTAGATATATACATACATATAATTGTACAATTTGAAAAGTCAGTAGGAACAATAATAGACTCTTTCAATGGGTTGTTCAAAAAATTTTTTAAATCCAATTTTGCACTCCATACCTATTGTTCTTTTACCTGTTGTACGCATGAACAGCTTATGTGCCTGACTCTCGTATCCACGTGATGTATGGAGAGCGATCCAGTCTGGATTTATAAACTTTGCCCTGCAAATCAAAGCATACATACATGCTTTATTCCCCATCACTTTTAGTAGTAAGGACATCTGAGGACATATGAATCTATTTTGAGAAGTGGCCATTGCTCTTTTAAAGCAATAGAGTCAAGGCTTAAGCTTTCGTCTTTTTATTTAATCATGTGAAACTGACTTAAGCTATAAAAGAGTCTATCTTGCTCATCTTCAACAAAATCATGTAATATGTTACTAAGATACCTATCTTCACAATTCTTCCAGTGTAGAAACAATTTGATGTATCACATTTCATTTATTAAACACATATTTTATAAAGAACAATATGCTAGCATTAACCAGAGGATCATGTTTTATAATTTACAGTCTTTTTAGTTATCATAGCAATCGGCTATAATAAATAGCTATTAATCATAAATCACTGCATAAAACTAAACATAATTGTTCAAGATAAATTAAGTTTTCGATCACATTACATTACCCAGAACACTGCAAAGGATAACTGATTATCATAAAGCTTGGGAACACATTTTTAATCCAGGAAGCTAATTTTTTAAAAATATAAAATAGTAAAACAAATGAGTTTGGAAGATACTGTGAAGAGTTCCTCAAATTTCTGCTGACTCCAAGTTTGAAATGAAATACCACTACAGAGCAGAATTGGGTCTTCACCACATAGAAGTTCCTAATATTCTATAAACCATTCCATTTGTGTAAAAGAAGGAATTCCAATCCCAATCTTAAATCATAAGTGAAACACTACAGTAATTCTAGTTTCTAACTTGACAGGGTAGTCAGAATACCATTTGGACCTATATTTTTTATTTACTTTGCATCATTCCAGAAAAAAGCTTTCCTATGCACAAGTAACCATATTAGATATATTTCTCAGTCATCCAGGAGTAATTGGTAGCAACTCTGCTTCAAAAAAAAGCTAAATTTTTGCGTTTCTTTCTAGCCTATCCTCTGAAGGAATTATGGAAATGTTCAAACTCTGATAGTTAACTTTCTTATAACCCGACTGTAAAGGAATAGTGCTTTCTTTGCAAACCATAATACAATAGCAGCTACAATCTCCTCTATTCAACAAAGCCAGGTCACGCTGTTTCTTACTATATCTGCTAAGGACATAAATATTTAGTTACATTAAGGAAGAAAAACTTACACATATGCACATAAAAGACTATGATAAGCTGTAAGAGGTGGATAATCCAATCCCCAATACAGTAAATTGTTATCACTGCTGTTAAAATACCTGGGGGAAAAAAAGAAAGAAAGAAAAACACAGCATTCCATTAATCAATATTCAAGAAATAGACTTATATTTAACATCTCATCTAGTTTAATTAAAATGAGAAATACGTTAGGTAAGTTAAAAAATTCAACTAAAGTTTTTGTCTTTTCTCTTTCTAAAAATTTTTATGAACTCACAATTAAAAGTTGTTATTGTATAATAGAATACTAAATAATTTATTGTCTAAACCAAGGTATTCTTGAGAGTGAAAGAGGAAGCTATTAATAATTAGTGGTTACCAAGGGGTAAAAGAGGGTAAAGGGGATCCAATTATGGTGATGGAAAAAAATTTAACTTTAGGTGGTAAGCATACAATGCAATATACATAGGATGTACTACCGAATGTACACTTGAAATCTATGTAATTTTATTAACCAATGTCGTTCCAATAAATTTAATTAAAAACTGCTTTCACACACAAAAATAATAACAATTAAACCATAACAACAGATGCAAACCAAGATTGTTCTAGGCAAACAGCAACTTATTATCACTCTGCTATTAGTAGACTTAATTGATGACTAACACTTATACAAAAGAAAATACTCAACAAAAAAGACAATTTGCTTCTGATATCTAACAAATTAGAGAAACAATATGAAATCACAATCTTAAAATGTAAAAAAATAAATATCAAAGAACACATAAAGATTTGGTTTATGGAAAGAGAAATATCTCATGAAACAGGTAGATTTTTAATAAGACTTTGAAAACAAGTCAACCAACATGTAATGAGAGCCTATCCTTTGCAAGATTCTGTGAATTAAGGAAGAAAATTAGATCAAATATTCATAAACTGGCTCCTCCAGTTGGCCAGAATGGGAGGAAACTACATACAATTACTATGACTCAACGAATGAAAATTAAATTTATGTAAACAGGTTTCTAAATTACATCTTTTACAATTAGTCAGCTTCTTCTATCCAATTTATTTTCACAGTCATAAGAATTTACAATAATGGAGACCAAACTTTATAAGTCACAAATAACCACTGTTCATAAGCCTTTTTCTAATGAGTAACAATTTCACAGCATCACAATCTCTTACTTTGGGATTTTAAAAAGTTTTTAAGTTAGCATTCATCATGATCCCAAATCTATTATACACATTTATTTTCTTAATGTTAGTCACATAAAATGTATGTTGTATAGAGGGGACTGGAACTAATTAAATGATTGAGGCATACCACGAGATCTGGACACAGGGTACCATCATATGATAGTATATGGTGGCAGTTGTCCACTCCAACAGCAACAAGCATGTGAATAATCCAGGATCTTATATCTGCCTGGGACTTGAAGCCAATAGGCAGTGAATCTAAGAATCTCCAGGTTAGCTGGAGCCCCTTTTGACAGCTTGAATCTGGGAAATTTGGCCAGGCTAATAGTGGAGACCAGAGGACCTACTTCTCTAGGCAGGGTTGCCTGAAGACAGGTACCAATTGTGTTATTTCCAAATTCATGTTACTAGAGGGTGCACTGGCATAAAGTTTTATTATATCTACTTCATAGAGTTGTTGAAGGATTGAATTAAACATGTAAAACTATTAAGATACTGCCTGACACAAAGTAAGTGCAAAATAGTAGTTCTAATTGATTAACATCAAAACTATTGGGATGGATACAGCACTAAAAAACCATTTAATAATTCAAGAATCACATTTTGTCCAATACAATTCGATTTGGTTTTCAGCTTCTGATAAGGCAAAAACTATTTTGCATTTACTTTAACTTTGAGATTCACTGGAAATAGTAAAAGAGGCATTGATAGTAAGCCATAAGCGTGCAAGATATATATTAATGGTAAAGTCACTGGTTGGACTGTGACAAAAAAATAACAGGGCTAACAGCTGTGTTCCTTATTCTTATGGAAATGCATAAATAAGAATTCATGGGAAAAAGATACTTAAAAGTGTTTCAAATAAAGCTTCAAAATCTACCAGTAGAAACAAAGCAACAAGTAATTCTCCTGCTTTGTATTTTTTAGATATACCTGAAAAGTTCTTTATATAGCACTGAAATGTATTTTTCCACTGAATTCTCATGTCATCTCAGTAAAGGTTTTGTCAGGAAAAAAATTTGGCTGCCACACAAATTATGAAATTAAATTCATGTGATCATTAACTTCAAAATGTAATTTTTTCACATACAAGCCAGAGTCATAGGTATTTTTGCTTTTTTAAAAAATATATTTTTTCATTTGAAATAGTCCCCAAACTTATAGAAAAGTATCAAGAATAGTCCAAAGAACTTCTGTACATCAAACAGTAAAATTTGTATGACAAAGGACACTATAAGAAAAATTTAAAGACAAGAACAGACAGGAAGAAAATATTTATTTTATACATGTACACATGTGCACAAGGGAAATATACTTTATTTAATCATTCCCCTACTAAGAAACATTTAGAGTGTTTCAAGTTTCTCATTATTATAAACAATGCTGAAATAAACCGCCATTCCCACAATTCTTCTTGACTTACAAAACTGTGATTTTGTTTAAAAAGCAACATGCTCAGGGTAGATGGACTCTTCCCCTAGTCCCAGGCACAAACCATGTCTGCAGTGAGCCAGGTGTTTCTTTTCACTAATGAGTGCTTGAAGAATGGGAATGATTTTACTCCTCAGAAAGAGGTAAAGAGAAGGTATTCTTGTTATACCTGCCTTGAATATGGTTGTATAAAGTTAGAATGCTGTAGCCCTGGCAGTTATCTACTGACAAGAGAGGGAAAAGCCCCAGGATGAAAAGCCAACATGCCAAGAAGAAAGAATGGAAGAGGAAAAAAAGGAAAAAGCCTAAGTCCTTGATTGCTATCATTGAGCCACTTTATCAGCCCTGCTTCTTAAGATAATGGAATTATTTTATTTCTCAAGCTATTATTACTCAGTTTTTTATTACTCGATGTAGAAAGTATTCCTGACTTCGCACATTAGAAATGTTCATTATAAAATTAAAGAAAAAAAATCAATTTTCCTCTTACTTACAATTATATATATTTAAATAGAATAAGTTTTCTTTCAATTTAGAATTATAAAACTGAGATTTTTTTAAGTTAATCTGATCTATCCTGATTTCATATTTAGACAACTATGTCACTTAAAAGAGTTTTGACTAATTATATTATAGCTAACTTTCTAGATGAAGACAGAAAGACTTTACTCTTGGAAAATTGAAGCTAAAAAATAAATAATTCCTCAGACACATTACTAAGTAACAATAATGGCAAATTAAAAAGATTTGACAAAATTAGCCAAAAAATTCCAAATATTAGAAATGTTACTTCCTATATAGATTTATATCCAGTATTGATAATGGCAAACCTATTCCAGGTATATATTTTCTATTTTATAAATGGTGCCATTGTAATGTATCTTTTTCAATGATGTTCATTATGAATCATATATCAAATAAACTGAATTTCAAACTAGAAAGAAAAAAAGTCACACTATTTCAACATGAATCTGAAACAGATTGGTTTATCTTATAATTGCCAAGTGTTCATTTTTGTTTTTTTCTAGTCTATCCACTTATAAAAATTTTCTGACATTTATTATAGCAAATCATATTTAAATTTCCTATGAGCTTCCTGAAGTACTGCATGATCAACTGATAAGTCATATTTCTTTATACAAATGTCTGTTTCTGAGCCCACCATTCAGAATTCTCATGCTACACAACCTCGATAAAGACTAGAACACTATGAAACTTACCACCAAGATTACTTCAGACATTTCATAATTTTTAAAAATTCACAGACCACAGTAAAAACCTAATATACAATTATTCTGAGTTATACATTTCTGGATTTTAATAAAGAAAAAGAATGCATACAGATAGCCAATTCTTGGTTATCTGGGCCAAAGTAGGAGACCACTGGCGCAGAAAACTGAAAATCGAGGTAGATCAGTATTAAGAGTAACTCATCTATTCTACTGGATTAAGATTATATTCTCACTCCTGGAATCAATGTTATCTCAATCTAGCACTAAGCCAAAAAGCTGCAATTTATCAATTTAATCTTTCAATACTAAATATTAGGTTTCATTTCTATTAACATCTTTGTTGAGAACTGTTTACCAAAGAACAGCCAAGAATATAATTATTTTATCTGTGTAACATTTACAAAAGAATAGAAAAGAATTACTAAGCTCAAGAACAGTGGTCTGGTTTCCCTTAGCAAATATTACCTTATTATACCAATCAAGCAGGACAAAAATATTAAGAATGTTCTAATAATCTGAACAGTGATACTCATTGGTTAAATAGGTATCTGAGGATCTGAAAGATGCTCAAAATAGAACAATAAAGATTGGTGCCAAATATTTAGCTGACCTCTATTTTAAATACTCCAAACTCTGACTAGGGTACAGCCAACCTATTAATAGATGGTCCAATATGAAGTTCTTGTATGAAACACTTTCATAAAGGAGTTACACAAAAGTAGTGACCAAAGCAATCAACAGAACCTTATGAGCACTTTGTATAGGCAGTGTCTAATAAAATAATCTACTAGGCATGCAATAAAGTCAATAAGTAATGTCATCAATTATTATCAGAACATGTTCAATAGAAATGACACAAGCATGAATATCTGTGAAGATATACACAGCTAACATGGAGAGCTCATTACATTGCAGGCACTGGTTTAAGTGTTTTACATGTACCATTTTATTCAATTCTCGCAATTACCTACTGAAATATGTATTCTATTATTTTCAGCTACGAATGATAAAACTGACGCAGAGAAAGTTAAATAATTTTCCAAAGGTCATATAGCGAGCAAATAAATAGTGGAGCTAGTATCTGAATGCAGGCCACTCAGCTACTCCCTTTATACATGTCACACATTCCTAACAGAAAAATTTTGCAAAATCTCCAGAGGAAATATTTTTTAGCCCATAAACTTCCACAGTTTATGTCCAGAGGAGCTTCATATCATGTTCTATCATCAAAGTTCCAGTTCGGTACCATCCTCCAGCTGGGAACGGAGCATATGGGTAACCTTAAGGGGTATAAAAATTTCAAAATGGGGCTACAATATGAAAGGTAATATATGTGACATCAGTATACAGGAAGATGAGGAACATTATTTTTATAGTACCATTTATATTAGCATTATTTTCCTCTTAAATATCTTCGAATCATTTATATTAACTATGATAAACAATAAAATCAAGTTAAAACTGTCCATACCATTGTTTGATCGGTAAGTTAAAAGTAATTTCTTGCCAGTGTCTCTGAGCTTCATAATCACCAAACATAGGGGGTTTTCCAGCACCTAAGATGAAAAGTAAAAAGAGCAAAGTAACAATATACTTTAGTATATCAGTAATTTTTATTTCCTTATGAAAATTTTCTATATTATAGAAGTAGTGTAGGTGAAGGAAAAGAACACAAATGTTACCAAAACATCAGAGAGATGAGGTCTGACTCCTAGCACAGTTAGCATATTAAGTGACTGTATGACCTTAGGCAAATTACTCAACCTCCCTAAGCCTCATCAGCACATTAAAAATAGGATCAATTCTACCTACCTAAATTCCACCTACTACTGGAATAAAGAAAATAATGGATATAAAATGCACAGTATAGTACCTGGCACACAGTAAACGTTCAATAAATATTGTATACATAATTATAATTTATATAAAAATGTTATACATAAAAACATTAGTTATTAACTACTTGATAATACTAAGTATAAAATATCCAAGTTTATTTTTATTTCATGAGACTGTCAACTATACTGTCCAGTATCACAAAACAATAATAACAAATATCTGTATCTGAAAATAGGCTTTTATAAACTAAACATAAATATCCTAAGGTCAAATAAGAATCAAAAACATTAACCTTAAATCATTTAAAATGAAAAGAAAAATAATTCCCCATTGAATTAACTGCATTTTTACGTGTGTATTTGATAGCGGGGGGCAGGATGGTGGTGGTGGTGGGTGTGTGTGTGGGTGGGTGTGTGTGTGTGTGTTCAAAAACAGCCATTGTCTATGGGGGGAAAGGAGTTGATTTTTATTTTTTGTTCGTTTTGTTTCTATTTGTTTGGTTTTGGTCCACTGGGATAATAAAAGTCAGAGAGGATCTTTAATTTCCTATACCTAAAAAAAATTTAGCTATCCAGATTTTCTGAAATTGCTCTAGACTGTGGTCAGTGGGGAAGAATTTATTACCATACCATTCTCTAACAAATAGAAGAACGGATAATGACTCTCTTTAGGGTTGAGAAACAAGTTTCTATCCAGAGTCTGACCTACTTCAATAAATCCAGCTGACACTGGCTATGAAATTAGTATTTAAGTTTTTAAAACTGCTGAAGTGCCCTTAAAGCAACCCAGAAGGACAACCCAACTGCACCTATGGGAGCTTCACTTGGGAAGGGCAAAAAGGATTCCGTCTGTGTGAATAATTCTACAAATTCATTTACATGAGAATTAGAATTACATAAAGAAAACAGACTAATGTATATTTACGAAGCTTCAATTTTTTCTCATTATCAGGAAAATGGGCTTAAGCACCATTCAAATTGTTCATTTATTAACTGCTGAACTATTCAGAATTGTTAGAATTTAAAAAAACAAATACTTTCTTTGAAAACAATACATACTACTTGCCTTTATGTTGAAATTTTAAACACTATAAGAGAGGAGAATTTGGCTAAAATTTTCCAGAATAAAATCTCCATTTTATATTATCCTGATTAGTGAAAATATTCATTACAAACATTACCTATAGTAATAGGTAAGCTCCGAGAAACTAACCAACTAAATAGAACACAGTCATACTTTAACACTAATTATGTTGCAAAAAAAGTGATTCTCTATGGCTTTCTTCTCATAAATAGCCAATATAGCTTAGGAAAAAAAGATTATTAAAATTGATTCAAGTGTTGCTATTTGCTCTAAAAACAATGGTTACACTTTGGATCAAGTATAGACAAATTGTGAATCTCTACAAGATATGACAAATAATCAATACTAAAATCAGAATTTGTCTCCTCTCCATGGCTTGTTTAAAAGCAACTAACAATATTTATTCAATATTTTCAGGTCTATAAAAACTAATTACATAAGTATCACTTATGTAAGGGGTATATGTCAATATGTAAGAGGTATAAATTTTAGAAAATCTTAAACTGCAATACACGTAAGTTGTCTACCTATCCAATATGTGCATTTCCAAAGAAATAATAGTTTAATACTAAGCAAGGTCACCTGAGCTTCCTCACTCCTGTGCTTCCTACTTAGAACATTAAAAGAAGATAAACAAAAAGCAAACTAAAATAAGCATGTTAAAAAATAAATTATAACCAAAAAGTGTTTCAATTAATAGAGAGAAAAAAATCTTAGTGGAATCACAAATGTCATATGTATTCATTAATTTTCCCAGCCTCCTGTGATATAGAGGTTACATGCGAATGCTAAATATTATATTCTTTATAATAGAGTTGAGAATTCTGACAGAATCACCACCTACAAAAGATGCCTACAAATATTCTACTAATGTGTAAAAACAATACTTTTTTTACATGGTAATCCAAAAGTAATTTTGCTATGTTGACTTTCTTATGGGGCAATTTAAGTACATAGATGTTAAAATCTTAAATATTAATAAGCCAAATCTAGCAATATGCTTAAAAAAAGAAAAAAGATAACATAGGTTTCTCCTGCTATCCGAAAGTAGAGCTTTCCTATGAAAACTTTTATAAGCTGAAATGGCATAAAGCAAAGCGTTATCTCCCACTTTTGGAAAACTCACGTTAACCTACTTTACTTTTACAAAAGACCTACATTAGTATGGTCAACAGCTTTTTCTGTAAAAGCAAAAATCTTCGGATTTCTTTCAGGTGGTAAAAACAGGTACTAATATAAAAAAATAATGAATAGATATTCTAGGAATACAAGGTTGGTTCAATGCTAGAAAGAACAAAACATAACTGTGAATTAAATGCACTCATTAAAATTAGGAACAAGATAAAGATGCCTGATCACTACTTCTATTCAACACTGCAATAAGGTCCTAGCAATAAAAAGACTGCATTCATTAAAATTAGGAACAAGATAAAGATGCCTGATCACTACTTCTATTCAATACTGCAATAAGGTCCTAGCAATAAAAAGACAAGAAAAAGAAATTTAGAAGGTAAGCAGTAGAAAGGAAGAAAAAAACTGTCATTAGTCCCAGATCACTTTTTTTTTACACAGAAAATCCAAAAGATCCTTCATATAAATTATTAAAAGAGTTTAGAAAGGTAGCCAAATAGAAAATGTCAACCACATTTTTATACCCAAACGAGCATTTAGAAAAAGCAAATTTTAAAGAGATACCATCTACAATGGTGAGAAAAAAAGAAAAAAAGGAAAAAAATATATATATATATATATGATGTGTGTGCGTGTGCGTGTGTGTGTATTTGTTTACATGATTCCTAGGAGTACATCTAAGAAAGGATATGTAAAATTTTAGGTAGAAAATTATAAAATTTTGTTGAAAGACATTAAAAAAGACTTAAAGAAATGGACAAACATACCATCTTAATGAATTAGAAGCCCCACCATGGTAATGATTGCCAATTCCCCCCAAATTAATCAACAGTATTGAAGAATGTAATTCCAATCAAAATCCCAACAGGGTTTTTCATCTGGTCTTTGACAAGGTCATTTTTTAAAAAGACATATACGTGTGTATTAGCTTTTTATTGCGGTGTAACAATTAATACAAATGTAGCAGCTTAAAACAACATTCTGTTATAATTTCAGTATTATAACGTTTAGCACAGTTCTCTGCTCAGGGTCTCACAAGGCCAAAAGAACATATCGACCAGTCTGAACTCATCTGGAAGGCCAGGGAAAGAATTCACTTCCAAGGTCATTCAGGCTACTGACACAATTCAATTCTTTTCAGCTACAGGTATGAGGTGTCCTTGTTGACTGTCAGCTGGGGGTTATTCTCTGCAACTAGAGTCCACACATATTTCTTCTCATGTGGCCCCCTCCATTGTCAAACCAGCAACAGTATCAAGTCCTTTGGCTGTGAATCTCTCTGGAGTCCCCTTGTGCCACCAGCTGGAGAAAGTTCTCTGCTTTTAAGGGCTCATATGATTACACTGGGCATATTTGGATAACCCAATACGATTTCCCTATCTTAAAGTCAACTATGCCGTATAACAAAACATAATCACTCCCAGGTAAGCTCTCATAATTTTCACAGGTTCTGGGGATTAAGGCAGGACATCTTTGGGGGGCCATTTCAGAAATTCTGCCTATAATATGAAAGAGCAAAGCCCAGAATATTTAAGACACTCCTGAAACAGAACTACCAGGTAGAAGGACATGCCTTACAACATATCAAGACTTAATGTAAAATTATAGTAATAAGACATGGCAGTATTAAACCAATGGATCAGAATGGAGTCAGAAACAGATCCATGCATATATAAAAACCTAATATAGACAGAGCTCATAATGCAGATTAGTGGGAAAAGGTAGAATATGCAATAAATGAAGTGAAACAACTGACTGTCTACATAAAAAAATTTTTTAACAGAACTCTATCTAAAATGTTATACACAAAATTCAATTCCAAGGCAATAAAGACTCAGGAAAGATAAATCTTTAAAATTTTAGAAGAAAATTTTATGAAAACATCCTTGTGATATTTTCCTAAGAGTAGGGAATGATTTCTTAAAGATATAAAAAGCACACATTGTAAAGGAAAAAAATTGATAAATTTCATTACCTTAAAGTCAAAAACTCCTGTATAGCATAGGGAGCATAGTCAATAACACTGTAATAACTATGCATGGTCACATGGGTACCAGATTTATCAGATGGATCACTTTATAAATTATATAAAGTACTATGCTGTACACTTGAAATTAATATAATATTGAATGTCAACTGTAATTGAAAAATAAAAAATAAAAAATAAAAACATCACTGAAAACCTAAAAATAAAAAATCAAAAACTCCTGTTCATGAACATACTTTAAAGTGTGAAAAGACGGGCCACACACTAGAAGATATTTGCAACTTGTACAAAGGTTAGCTTCCGGAATATACAAAACACCTAAGAAAATAAACAACAAAATATAGAATATATAAGAAAAAAATTAATAGAAATGTATAAACGACATAAACAAATATCAGAAAAGGAAATACTAATGGCCGATAAAAAAATGTGCTCAATCTTTTAGAAATGCATAAATTTCCAATTAAACAGATTTAGCAATGAAGGAAATTCAAATAAAACTATAATGAAATATCATTTCACACACTCCAGCCTAGAACAAATTCAAAAGTTTAACACTACCAAATGTGGTGAAGGATGTGGAGTAACTGGAATGCTCGTGCTTGGGAACTGCCTTGGTATTAGAAAGGCTTAAAATGGATGACATTGATAAAAATCTGCTCTAGAAATTGGCATAAATATTTTCTAGTTTATCTCTTGTACTTGCTTTGTTCTACCTCTGAGGCTGGGTGTGAGCTTACAGAGAAGTTGGACAAAATAAGACCTGCCTACTTTGGTTCTCACCAAGAAAAAAGGGATTCCTACAACTGGCCCAGCCTAGTTCACCAGAGAACTGCACTGGGGTAAGAAATCGGAGCTTAATCCTAGTAATAAAAGTGTTCTCTGAAGACAGTGTTCCTATTTGTTCCCTGGACAAATTTCATCTCTTGAAATTTATCTTTTATTAATCTGCCTAAAATCTACCCAAATCCAACTCATCCTTCAAACCTGAACTAAACATCATTTCCAAAAAATCTTCTCTAATGCGTCCTGATCATTCATTTCTCTATGTTACCTCTATACCTCACACATACTTCTGTTACAATTATCACATTATGTTGTGACCACTTACCTACAAAAATGTGGGCTCTTAAGTACTGGATCTTCACCTTGTGTTTCTAGAACTTAGGACAGTGCTTGGAACACAAAAGGTGCTAAATAAATACTCACAGGGTTAAATTTAATCCCAACTCCATTCTCCAGGTCCACACTCCATCAATGCTCCCTCCTTTTCTCTCACATCATTCCCAATCTTATTCTCCACTGGTCTCTTCCTTTCAATCTGGTTACATGCCTTCCCTACTCTAAACAAACAACAAAAAAAGCCTCCTTTGAAGTACTCCCCCTTGAAATACTAACTCATTTCTCTCTTCAATGCCTAACCGTTTCTCAATTTCTCATCTCCCTAGTTAGAATACATTTTTTTCCTCATGTGACAAAGCCCTCGCTTCTCTTTAGCTCTTATAGAAATTCTTATTAGAATTAGACATGTAAGTGTATTTTCTTGACCACACCAATAAAGCCTGAAATACTTCTCTGTCCCTTTCAGAAAACTGTAAATTATTACCAAAAAGCAAACAAACAAACAAAAACTATTCAAAGGAATATTTACCTATCTTTTAAACAGTAAAAATGTGTTACCTGAATAAGAATTAAGAGAAACTGTCCACCGTACTGTTAGTCCTATTAAGACCACAGTTGTCATCAAGTGCCATTTCTCCATAATTCTTCAAATTAAGGGAGGGGAAAAAAAACAGGACCAGTGCCAGAATACTTTTAAGATGCAGTCAGTCACTTCTTTTCTTGATCACAGAATGTTACCAATTCTTTGGAATTGGGTGTTTGAGAGGATTTCAAGTGGTGCTTCGTTTCCAAACAGTAAAATATTGATTTTTAAGTCTATGAAGAAGAGGCCTGGAGGAGGAAAAAAAAGATACCAAGATTTAGCTAAGCATAATATCTATCAAAATGACCCCATTAAACCAAGTAGAGAGCTAGAAACAGATTAGTTTTAAATTCCTTATTCCCTAGTCCTCTAGTTTAGAAATATACCATAAAAGGTAGCTCTCCTTGTTAAATGAGACTCAACATATCTAAAGATAAAATAAGGATCTGCTCTTACAAGGGAATACTTCTGAGTAAAGAAAAACAGCAGATATATAGGTAGTAGAACAGTTAATTCTATCTAGAGCATGTTCACCTACAGGTAAAAATAAGACCGCAAAGGTAAACAAAAGGGTGATTTATCTTTGGTAAAGAGAGAAAGAGGAATTTTATCTTTCTATTTAGTTTGAGAAAGTCTTCCACTAAGGTAATTTATGTAGTTTGATTTTTCACTTCTTTTCTTCCAAAATATATTTGCACTAACTATAATAATTTTCCATCTTAGAGAATGAACCTTTTGAAAGAATTAGTAAGAATAGCCCCAACTTTTAAAAGAAAATACAAAAAGCAGCAATATGCAACTAACCACTGACATGTTTCAATTTTTTCACTTTTTTCCTTTGGATTAGGGAGTTTAAAAGTAAAAAGCTTTGAAAAATTGTAGGCCATTTCAACAATAGGATACATTTTAAACATATTCAGAAAAATAAAATAAATCAACTGAAAATTTTAGGGTAAATTTGGCACATTAAACCTACTGGGAAAAAATTATTTTCTTATTTAAAATAAAAATAGCAAGGGACAACTCTAGAAGTAATGAAGTCTAGCATCACAATCAGGTAGAATGACACAAAGCATTTAATAAGGCTATGTAACCGTATTATTCAAATTTGGGTTATATAAATTCCTTTTTTCCTCTACCCTACTACATCTACCTTTGATCATTTTACTGTTCACTAAAACTTCTATTACAGAAGAAAAGAGGAAAAATTAAAATTAAATCACTTTCTAATACCGATTCTGGGTTTGACAAGGTTAAGGCCATTATAAACTATTCAAATTCTCTTTTAGTCTAACTTCAAAAGCCCCTTTTATCAACATGTTGCACTATATATCCCAAAACTGCAGTGTAACAGTCTACTTTCTGCTATGACATCATGTTTAAAATTAATTTTACAAATGCAAATTCCTGGATTTAAAAATATAGCTTAATATTCTGTCTTAGAAATCTAAATTACTTTAATATGACCAAGTTAAAGCAATTATCCACAGTTCCTGATAATATTTAAATACTCCCCCCCAGGAAGCTTAAGTAACAAAAATAAACTACCAATAACACTTATAATCACAATGAACTTAAAAAACATAATGCTTAACTAATACCATGCTAATCGAGTTTGTTAAGCGCACAGTGATGGAAGGGATGGCTAACTGATAGACTAAAGAATAACATCCAAAAAAATATGGACAGCATTTATGATAGACCAAACCTAACTCCAGAAATCATAACAGGGATACATTCAAATAAATTCAAAGTCCTTCACTAAAATGTGAAAAAGACAAACCAACAAAACTCAACTGCATGAGTACTGAAAGGAAGGCAACATTTCACAGATGATAATTATCAGTTCTGTATAGACCCAGAACTGATAACCAATGTTAGCTATTTGGATTATTAGAAAAGTTTTTCTAACAATTAGAACTGTCCAAAATGAAATGAGCTTCTTCTTGAGAAAGGAGTTTCTCTTTAACAGTTTCAAACAGGAGCTGAGTGACTGACAATATTTTTAGAGTGCAGAATACATGACTAATTTATAAAGTGCCTTCTAAATCTGATTTTGGAAGCATATTATGTGTCTGAATTAATATATACAAAAATGACAATACAAAAGATTTGGTCTCCCAACATGTTAATGGTTCCCCTAATTCCTAATACTTGCCAGTATTGCCACTTTTATAGGGTTTCTTTGATGAGTAAAATGGATAAGCCTTCCCATCCTCCACAAGGAGCTCATGTTAGAAATTGAAAATCAAAAACATCTCTTCCTAACATCTACTACACTTAGAATAAAATCCAAATACCCCAGCCATAAGATCCTCTGTGATATAATCTCTGCCTGCATCTCCAATTTCATCACTTCCCACTTTCCCACAAGTTTTTCCCTCTCTTCCTAGAACCTGTCAGGTCCACTCAAAGCTCAGTTCCTTTTCACTTCTATTCCCTCTGCTTGGAATGCTCTTAACACAGCTCACTGGCGAATCTTTTATTCTTCATGTTATATCTCAAGTTGTCCTCTCGGAAAAAATCACCCCAAACCACCCTACTAAGGTTTCCACCTCTTACTGTTTGTATCATTACCTTCTTTCATTTTCTTCTTAATTCTTTTCACTATCAGAAATTATAATTTCACACAACATGGAATAATCTCACAAACCATTTTTTTTACAATTTTAAGAAAAGCTAGACACCAAAAAATACATATGGTTCCATTTATGAAAGCTTCATAAATAGGCAAAACTAATCTGTGGTGCTAGAAACCAGGGAAGAGATTACCTTTGGGGAGAAAAATGGGGATGGTGAGTGGGAGAGGTCTCCAGGGAGGTCTTCTGAGCAGATGCTGTGAATGTTCTATTTCTTGATTTGAAAGGTAGATAAAAGGTGTTTACTTTATGATAAATCAGCAAGTTACAACTTATGATTTGTGGACAGTATCATCTTTTACATGTTATAGTCCATTAAAGAAGCATAAAAGGAAATTACATCTGTCAACTAGAATATAAGCTTCATGCAAACAGGGATCATCCCGTCTTAGTTGTTGCTTTGTTCCCTGCACTTAGAAAAATGTTGACAGAAAGCAGGTACTCACGAAATACAGACCCAACACGACTGACCATGGTTTGACTTAGGATTTTCAACTTTACGGTGGTGTGAAATCAATACGAATTCAGCAGGTTATCGATATGCCTACTATTCTCATGATGTGCAGCGGCAGCAAGCCACCCCGCAGCTCTGTCAGCCTCGGAAACACAAAGATAAACAAGCCCTACTCTACAGTATAATCTGTTGCCAATGTTTTTTGGATATTGTTTTTTTCCACATCCCAGCATGTCTACAAATAGCCCACTTGTCTCTTACTTCTGGTGAAAAGAAGGGGAAGGCAATTACTCTTGTGATGAAACTGAATGTCTTTAAGCTTATGTAAAGGTTTTAAGCACGTTTCAGATAGGCGAGGCTAAGATATGATGTTGGATAGGTTAGGTGTATGAAATGCATTCTCAACTTATATTTTCAACTTAAGATGGGTTTATCAGGATGTAACCCTATCCTAAGTCGAGGAACATCTTTATTTGCTCTTCATGCGTGAAGGAGGAAGTATCTAATTTTACTGAGCCCTCTGTGGTTACACATATTATGTAAGACTTTTTAATCCACCTCTTCTCCTTGAACAGTAAAAAGGATTTCTTTCTTACTTTTTCCATCTGTAAAGCAAACTACAGTAACTTTTCTAACCCATTCACTGGGCCAGGAAGTTGCCACGCCAACGGCGGAAGAGTTCCCCATCCTACTTTGCCATGAGCGTTCATCTCCACAAAAGAAAAGTCGACCGTCCACTTCACAGGGCTGGATTTGTTCCTTTCAGTCTGAAAGGTCCTTTCCCCAAAGTGGACATAATACCCAGGAAGTGCCGCTATTCTAGGTGAGCACGTCTTGCAAAAGAGACCCCTTCTGACGTTTCTCCCTCCTGTCCAGCTGACCAGACCCTCAGGACCGCAGGAACAGGTGCCAAGCCGCTCCAGCCATGGGGTCCCACGATCATCACCGCGGCCCCCACCGGGACCCCATACAAGCCTGCAGACTAGGCTGGGGAGGCCTCGACGCCATGCCTCCGAGGGAAATGGAGCAGGGAGCCCAGTCGCCCGCTGCGCGCAGACTCGCCGCGCGTCGCGAGTCCTCAGCCCCTCCCCACCCACGGGGGCGGTCCGGAACCCCAGCATCCCAGCCTCTTACCCTGCCGCCCGCCGCACGTGGATACTCACGCCTGCAGCGGGTCCCAGGACAGCGCGTGCGCGCTCGCCCCCGCGGCAGAGCGCCCCTGCCGCCTTCCGCCTTCGCAGGCTCGCGCGCCTGGCGCGGGAGCGAGCCCGTCGAGCGTGAGGGGCGGGGCAGGGGAAAGGCGCAGAGCAGAGGCAGTCGGCCTGGGGGCGTGGCAGGAGCCGCTGGAAGCCGCGGGGCGTGACAGAGCGGCTGGAACCCGAGAGGCCTCCGGTCCCGGGTTAGGCTTAGGGCAGGTGGAAAGCCCCTTGCTCTTCTTTCCTGGGATCGTGGCCAAGGACTGGGCTGCTGCTTAGTCCACAAATTCCTGCCAGGGGCGCGTCCTGGCTCTCGCTTCATAGAATGGGGAGCCCTTGGCTGGTTCTTACCACCGGGCAGCAGGTCTTCCCCTGGGCCTGTGCCCTCAGAAAGTCAAAAAGCCAACGCGCTTCACTTTCTTCAAGGTACATGCCTACGAAGAAGAATGTATTAAGGTTTAAGAAGTCCCTTCATGTAAGAAATGTTACTGAACGTCCGACATTTTCGAGAGCCTGTGGGTTATGCAGAAGAAAAGCCCTGCTCTGGAGTAGCCACTACACAGTCCCCATCAGGCAGTTTGGATCACCTATTCCCAAACCTAACGCAAATAACTATATTCCCTCCTTTATTCAGAGAATGCTCTCATTCCTCCCTCTGAATCCTGCCATTTCGTATAAGCCCACCCCTCTAATTTATAATCGTAAGTATCAGCAAACGCTTGGCTGTGGCTTTATACTAAACAAATCTGAACAAACTGTATCTTGGTTTCTTCATCTTTGAAATGAGTAAATGAGGCTAGGTAAACTTCCAGATCTAAAATTTATTCTACCATATTTAAAAGATCTTTGGCACTAGAAATGTGACCAAGCCTCTGCCCTTAAGAGATATAATTCTTACTGGGAAGACATTTTCATGCATGAAAGGAATAGAGGGGCGCACATGCTAAAAGCAGATTATTTGTATATGCATTAAGCACCATAGGAGTTCAGAGAAGAAGGTTCACTGTAAACCAGAAGCTATCAGTAAATGCTCTCCCTAGATAAGTCAGCTGCGCTATGAAGGAAAGCCTGGGTTTACGTAAACTAAGAGGATGGGAATAGGACTCTAGACAAAGGAACGATTCAAGACGAGTTTGTGGTAGCTGAAAAGTGTAGACCACTTCCTTCAGTTTAGATGGTAGGTGATGAAGCTGCAAAGGAATAATTGTGGAGAACCTTGAATACCAGACTGTGGTGTTTGGAATTTATTTAATGATCAGTAAGGGGCCATTAAATGACTTTTAGCAGGGAGTCAAGTGTATAGCACAATGTTAGAGGAAATTTAAAGTGGTGATAATATATAAGATGAATCAGAGAAAGAGGTAGAAATCATTATTAGTAGTCCTTGCATGATTAGACAAGGGCCTGGACTGAGATGGTGATCGTGGAACTGGAAGAGATTAATGCAAGTAGAAGAATGTCCAAGTCTTGGAAACATACTAGATATGTAGAAAAAGTGAAACAAAAGAGGGAAAAATCAAGGATGGCTCCCAATATATCAAGTCTGAATTGCTAAATCTGAAAAATCCAGGGAAGCTGGCTTAAAAGGAAAGATGATGCACTGTACTGAATTCCCGGTGACATCAAGACAACAAAGTAATATTCAGGTGCCAATTATGAGTCAAAGCCTAGGAAAGAAATTGAGGCTGAAGACAGATATGAAAGTTTCATTTGGCTGAAGAATGAGAGAGACAGTACAGTGGGAAAATAGACAACCATACTTGAGTAAACACATATTTAAAGAAGAAAAAGGCAAGCTGATGAAGGATATTACATGGTTACAGTCATAGGGGGATTGCTAGTACATTGCAAGTTCATAAACATTAGTGTTTTGTGAACAAGAACTTTGTTTAGCAAACCAAAATTCATGTTTTATTGAATCTAATTAGCTCTGTCAATTGTAAGAAGCATTGTTATTTCATGTACCACTAAGAAAGAAAAAGATGTTACCACTTAAACTAATTATGATTATAAAACACATAATTTCAGAAACATTAATATGTGAAAAAATGTACATCTTCAAATGGTGAAAGTTGGTATCACAACTTTCTGTCGCAATATTAAGAATAAAGTTGGTGATTAAAATGTTCATTGAATAAATGGTAGAAGAGACTTCAAAGCATCTAATTTATACTGAACTGCCCCCATCACTGCATCTACATACCTACTCCTGCTCTTTCCTTCCAGTAGATACTATTACCTCTGAAAGTCCAGGGCCTATACATAACAGATATTCAGTAGCTGTATTTTCATTGAGATCATTAGGATAGGCCTTAATCCAGTATGACTGATATCCTCATAAGAAGAGGAGTTTTGTACAGACATAAAAGTCAAGGAGAAAGATTTCAGAAAAAACTAACCTTGTTGACACCTTGATCTCAGCCTTCTAGCTTCCAGATGTGTGAGAACATAAATTTCTGTTTTTCAAACCGCCCTGTCTGTGGTATTTTGCACGGCAGCCCTAAAAATACATACCTTATCAAAGGTATGTACCTCACTCTCAATACTCAATGCACTAGGAAGACTGCCTCACATAAATCAGACTTTTATAGTAGTTTCTAGTCCTTCCCTAGATCACTTCTACCCACTAGGAAGACAAGCCCTTTTCTGTATCGGGCTTAGGACTTCCTTGAATCTAGACAAAAACCATTTATCTAATCATAGATGTTCTTTGAAATAGAATTCTTTTCCTATCTGTACAACCTCCTCAATTGTTCCTTATATGTCATTCTGAAATCTCCAATTTTCATCAAACTCTTGCCCCCTCAATGGAATAAGTCCACCTAAGTAGCATAGAGTTAGAGTTAAACTCCACATTTCCAAGTTTCAATATAGCCATTAGCAAAACAGTAGTCTCTTTTATATACTAAAAATCTTTCATATCCAGTTCAGTTGATCCCCACAATAACTCTTGAGAGAATGGTAAAGCAGATATTTTTATCCCCTTTTCCAAAAAACTTGGAAGTCTCTATCAGTGGAATATATACATATATATATATATATTCTCTTGATGCAGAGACAAATAAATTTCAAAACAATGGGTTACACAAATCTAAAAAGAATTCTTTACTCCAGGTCTTCTCAGAGCCTTTACGTGTTGTATATATCATGAGTCTCCAAGAAAATACAGTCAACCCTTGAACAACATAGGTTTGAACTGTGTGGGTCCACTTACATGTGGATTATTTTCAAGCCCATACTGTTTTTGATCTGCAGCTGGGAGTCCGTGGATGCAGAGGGCCTTCTGTATGCATTTTATATAGGAGACTTGAGCATGGAGGGATTGTGATGTGGGACCGGTAGGGCAGGGAGAGCTGCACCCAATCACCCATAGATACTAAGGGATAACCAAGATTTTGGGGAGTCAAAAGTTAGGCGCAAATTTTCAACTGTCCCAGGGTTGGCATCCCTAACCCCAACATTGTTCAAAGATCAACTGTATAGAATTTTCAGACTTACTTAACCATGGAATCTTATGCCCACAACCCACCCCACCTCTGACTTCCCATTCTACAGTGTGCTCTATGAAACACATTGTTGGAAATTTGAACGTTGTGTAATTTCCCTAAGAGATACAGCAAAAAAATGTCAGAACTATGGTTAACACAGATCTTAGTTATTTTTATTCATTTTCAGTTCTATATAAAAGAATCTCAAAAGTGCAGAAATTGCATAAATGAAAAATACAGAACATTGACATGACTGTCCTTAGTATGACTACAAGTCTCGAAAATCAAGTTAATTATAAAACAAAATTAAATGGAAAAAATAAACTTCTAAAAATCAGAAATAAAATGAAACAAAATGTGTAGCTAGTTGGTGGCTCAATATACAGAGAATAACTGTTCCAAATAACTTTAGAACAGTAATTTGATGGTAGATCCCTAATGCAATATACCCTAAGAAAAAAAACTTTGTTAAAAAGAGAAAACAATAGTAATCATGTTGTTGGTATTAGAATTAGTGTTGTTGTTCTAAGACTACTGTATGTGTAAAGGGGGATAAAGAAATAAAGATTTATGTGATATTCAAATTATGTCATCCATGCTGTTTTGATACCAGGATTCTTGGTGTGGGAAAAAGTGAGTTAAAGGTATAAGATAGACGTTAAGTATCAGTATGAACTCACAATTTATTTTATTGAATTATTGAAAGGAAGGAAGTGAGGAAGAGAAGGGAAAGGAGAGAAAGAAAAAGAGAAGGAAAGAAGGGAGGGAAGAAAGGAAGGGAAAGGAGGAAAGAAGGAAGTAAATAGAAAGAAAATGTATTTCCAGCTCTTTTTACAGAAAGGACTAAATACAAAGCCAACTCAATAACAATGAGCATCCTTAGCACACAGATTGTGGGGTTTGAAATATAATTCTTACTAAAAGGAAACAGAGATCCTTGCAGAAATAGCTAAGTACAGATTTGGAAAAGAAACATACAAAAAGAAATCTGGAACATTTTGTTATACTGGATATCAAGAAAACTGCCAAGAACCACTAGGGTCAACGTCAAAAAAACTCAGGAGCTGACTTGAAGAGACTCCCACTGGCCACGGATGGAACACATCGAGCATCAGTAAGCATAATAACTACAATGGATTGAAACACATCAAATGTGAATTGTCTATCAAATTGTCTGTCGAATTCTCTTGAGCTCATGACGATACTTTAAAAAAAGAAAAGGTCACCAATGGAGGAAGCTAGTAAACCACTCATTATTTTGAAAATTAGGAAATAAAGAAAAAGAATCAAGCAATTATTTTGCCTTTGTTATATAAATTATTCCAGTGGGTAGCCAAATATAGTTGATATGGGATTCTCTTTATAGAGTATTTCAACTAACCTTCCCTTCCCCCTTAGTACTTCCTCTCTCCTTTACCTTTCCCCTCCCTCTCTTTTACACACACACACACACACACACACACACACACACACACACATGCACACATGCATGTACAAACACACACACGCATGCACACACACACACACACACAGTCAGCCTTATTTTAAACCACCAAACAGCCCTATAGATGAGATGAATTGCTTTTGGGACTTCAGCAACTAACCTCATATTCGAATAGGACCACAGTGAAATCAACCTAAACTGTATTGTTATCTACTGTGACTAGAGTGATTTAAATTTCTTTATTGCTTAAATGAAGCTGATCGAGTTAATTTATAATTACCTATAAATGTACTCATTTATTCAACAAATATTTATTTGAATTAATAGCCTGCCTTTAAGGAGTTTATAGACCAATATTATATACAGCCCAGGAGAATCATTGTTAATTTTACTGTCGATTTCAGAAGCCACTTGGAATTATTCTCATACAAATACAGATTTTCAACTATTTATGTATATTATATACATATAAAAATAATTTTGTCAATATGGACTATAAAATAAAAAGTACATATTCCTGCTACATAGTTCAAACAGTGTTATTGTTATAGAATCTAGGAACAATTCTACAGACACAGCTTCATATTTTTATATCTTTATTTCTAGATGCAAATAAAACAGATAATGTAAATCTATAAAGATCCACAGATATAATTTGGTATAGAAGCCTAAGTTCTATAAAATCATAAGATTTTAAACCTCTTTTAAGTTATTAAAATACAGGATGATGCTTATATCCTTAGAGATAAAAAAAAAAAAAAGAGTTCTTAAATGTGGCAATGTAATGTATTCATTGGTTCATGGTCCCCAAACCCCCAAGGAGTGTAACAAATCTACATCTCTCTCAGCCCAGGATTATAAATTTAAATTTAAATATCTGATACATGATATCATTTAGCCCAACATATTTCGAAGAATTATAAACATCTATAATTTCCAATAATGAGTAACACTGTTGGGTCAGTGTTTAAGTAGATTTGTAAAGCCAATGTGATAATACAAATGCTACTTTATTACTTTATATCCGGTATCTTTCACAACTGAGTGGATTGTCACACTCTATTATGTGGCACACAGATCCATTGGCTTGAGCTATCATGGTACTTGTCTAAAACGGTCTTTGAAAATGAAAATTTGGGCTAAATATAAAGGAGGCAACCTGCCAGTAAGAACTGTTCAAACCAAAAAGTCTCCCGGAGGAAAATGATAAGAACTCCATTTTAAAATCATATAAATCAAAATGGTAAGAGGTTCCAACTTATAAATTTTACAGTAAATACATCAAGATTTAAAGTGAGATTTTTAAATAAATTTTTATTTATGGTAAAGAATGAAAGTCAATGCCAGAGAAACAGAGTGAGTCACAAAATAATGCCTTTGCTTCCTACTTGTTATTTTGCTTTTGCTCACCAATTTTTTTTTAAAGATTGCCAAACTAAAGAGTGCTGAGGAGAGGGGTGGGACACAAAATAAAAAATATCATGCTTTATCACCATTTTGTTTTATAGTGAGTTTGGGATTTGGTTTTAATGAGAATGGAGATATGGCAGGTATTGTCAATAGTAACATTCTGCCCCTAGGAACATGGATTTAAAAATCTAAATGAGATACCACATGCGCCTAATAATAGTAGCTACTACATATCATCCGGATGATTCTCATAAAATGAAGAAACAATCTAGGTACTTTGATGGTGTGAAGGAAAATAATCCTTCCTGGATATGAAGTGAAGACAGGTTTGGAAAAAAAATATCTATCTATAAAAAGTTATTTTCTATAATTGACGGAATTATTTTTCTGGAATAAGAGCTAAACTGAACAGAACCAAACTGTTACTGAATCCACAGCAGTCAGTTAAGCAGGAGAAATAACCTCTGGGTGCCCTTTCTCCTCCAGGATGTATTTTGACATCTAGAGAAGAGAGCTAGAAGGAGGAAGGCATCTTCTCCCTCCAATTATGACACCAAAATTTGCAACCCAACAATGTATAAGGAGAAATTAAAATTAAAAAAAAAAAAGTTTCTTTCTTTTTTTTTTTAAGCCCCTACCCAAAGCTAGTGTAGTATCATTGTGTTTACTTTTCAAGTATTGGAGTGCTTTTCTTTGTAATTATTCTTGGAAAAGATTGGAACTATTGCATTACCTTAGGTATACATTTGGGCTGATTGTGAGGGTGGGGCCAGAGAATAACAAATCCTATTCCAATAAATGAAAAGGGCTGGAGAAGAAAAGTGCAAACAGTCATTCTCCCAAATAGACCCCAGTGAAATGCAATTACAATGTACCAGGTACCCTGCATTTTCCTCTCCAAAGAACTCTACAGAACATTGTTGTTTAAATGAAATATACCAAAGCTGGTATCTCGTTACATTAAGTCCTACTGTGACTCCTTGGTTTGTTCTCTGCTGGAAGCTTTCTGTCTGTATGTACTTCTTTTCCCAAATGAATTTTCCCTAGAGGCATCAGAGAAGTGAATAAACTTTCTCTGGCAGCTCATTTTCTAATGTTTGCCTCCAGCCTTTTGTAAAATACTCAGTTCCTTTAAGCCATTTCACTGTGTGGGATTTAATTACATTCTGAGTTGCTTTCTTCTGGTCCTTCCTTGGTGTTACTAATTTAACGTAAATTCCCAAGTAGAGATTTTCTTGAGTTCTGAGATCTAATACATCCACATCAAATTTGGGAAAACCTCGTGCTCTCAATAAAGTTCTTTTCTTTCTCAGTATGCCTATTCTATATTGAATTAATAAAGTTTTGGTAGTTGTTTAAATAGATTAAATGTCACACTTTAAATAGAAAGAGAAGGCTCTACCTAACTGACCTATTTTTCATCTGTGATTTAGAAAAAGGCGAGATTAGCATGGATATTGCATTTTCAAGGACCTCGCCACTATTAAATAGACTGTTAAGTGCATTTTATGGCTGAAGAGTCTGTTCCCAGTTCAGTCTCGAAAACGTGCTAAGTTCATCTCTACCTGCTACATTGAACATTCACTGACTAAAATACTTTCTATGGATGTAATACCTATGCTCTGTATCTTTTAAGCACATAACTCTAAATATTTTAGGACTAGTAAAACGTAACTCAATAAATGTCTCGAGAATATGTGTTGTACCTCAAGCAAAATACAGTGTTCATATTTATCCAATGTTATACATCCTGTGCTCCATTAGCACCTGCATGTCATAAGGTGGCCTGGTGCTAAAAAAATAACATAGACACTCATAACATGAGATTACAAGTCTAACTTAAACCAAAAAGAGCAACGATAATAGCTGGTTGAAACTGTCCTCACATCAACTCAACCTGTTCTCAGGGTTTCAAGGCCCTAAAAGGAATAATTTACAGGCTTATGATCTAAAGAACAGAATATATTTTACCATTTATTGTCATTGCAATTTGGGCCAACTTCAGCATTTATTGTTTTTTTAAGGAACTTCTGCCTGGCTGTTCACCTTTTTATGTAGGTGACTTTAACACAAAAGAAAATGCCAATTAACGAACCTGAAATTAATGAACCTAAAAACTAAAGATACTTATATAAATTAAGGAATTATTTGTCTGCATTTCTCTCTCTTTCATCAGAGTTTATAATCTATTTTACTGTGGTAGCAACCCCAAAAAGAAGTCTTTTAAAGGAGAATTCTGTTGTAGGATTACTTACGTGCTTTTGCTCGCTTGGCATGCCAGAACTTTGATTTTAATTGTTCGGTAGACTCCATCTGATCCAGATCCATGCCATAGTAATTAAAAGAATTTTTAAATTCAGAACTATATGTACCAAAAAGATCCCCTTAGGTGGTAGAAAAAATGATAATCTGTTCTGAGGGTTCCCAATAGCCTAGACATGCACCCAAGCATTTAAGCCTTTTAAATTCTCCACTTTAACTTTCTGTGAGAAAATTCTACTAACTATTTTGGTTCTTCTTCCTTTCTGCCACAAATAATGATTTAGACTCTGCCCAGTAGGCATTACTATAATCATTCTTCTATACACTCATTCCACTTTGCTAATACCTCCCTTATAACATGTAATTCTTTCCTCGTGTTGTACTTAGTTAAATTCATGTTTGTCTTCAACTTAATGTTGAGCTTCTTAAGAAGAGAGTGAATGTCTTTTCTTTTTTATATTCTATACAATTTTCAGCATAATATTTTTGAACCTGTGGGTTCACAATAAACATTTGCTGAATTAATTTAAAAATTAATTGACTAACCAATTAATGATCAAGAGTATATTAATCAAAGACTAGCAGAACTGTTAGAGAACTCCTAAATTCCTAGGGGGACCAGCAAGGATAATTTGAATATATATTTTTAACACATTTGGTTTTTAAGAAAAGGAAAAACTTTTTAGAACCATTTGAACATTTTATAAAACAATTTTGACTAAGTTATTTATGACTTAGTAAATTTTTTATTCTATAGATACACTAAAGCTAGATTTCTTTAAAAAAAAAAAATAGAGCACTAAGCCTAGATATACTAGATAATTCAAATTCCCATTTTACTTTTCCCAGAATTGCTTGGATTCTTTAGCCTTTTCCTTTGCTTGGTTGAGATGTACCCTTTAAAGTTCTCAACTACAAGAGCAGTAGGGCTACAAAGTTATCAGTTCTCTTAATTCAAGATCACTAATCGGCTTTGTTTGCAAAAGGAAATACTACTGTGGAATTAAGAGCACAAGACAGGAAGTCTGAATATATGATTCTAATTCTGATGCTACTACTAGGAACTGACCGTGTTTCTTTACCCAAGACACTTCACCTTTCTGACTTCAGTTTCTTTACTTATAAGACTAGAAGGTTTTATACTGGAGAATCTCCAAAGTCCCACCAATTCTTCAAATCCTATAAATTTTTACAAATAGCTTTAATATGTATTTTTGAATTAAGTAGACTTTTGTTGGAAAAAGTAATGAATGCATGTGGTAGATTAAAAATGGCCACAAATTCTTTACAACTCCTCCCAGTAAGAGGTGGAGTCTGTTACCTCAGCTCTTAGGGCTAGGCTGGTCTTGTGACTTTCTCTAACAGAAGGCCGCAGAAGTATCATCCTGTGATTTTCTCCAGAATCTAGGCCTCAGGAGGCCACGCAGCTTCAGCTCTCTTTGAACATAGGCATCATATCAAGAAGTTGAGATTATATTCAATAAATGGTGCTGGAAAAATTGGAAAGCCACATGCAAAAGAATGAAACTAGGCTGCTATCTGTCACCATATACCAAAACTAACTCAAAATGGATCAAAGACCTAATATAAGACCTGAAACAATAAATTGCATAGACATTTATGGATCTTGGTCTTAGAGAGGATTTTATAAATTTGACCTTAAAGGCAAGGGCAATAAAAACAAAAATAAATAAATGGGGTTGTATCGAACTAAAAAACTAAAAAGCTTCTGTATAGCAAAAGAAACCAACAGCATACAAAGAGGCAACCAATAGAATGGGAGAAGGTATTTGCAAACAACATTTCCAGTAAGGGGCTAATATCCAAAATATATAAAGACCTCAACAACAAAAAAACAAATAATCTAATTTAAAAATGAACAGAGGATCCGAATGGACACTTCTCTCAAGAAGACGTACAAATGGCCAACAGATACATGAAAAGATGCTCAACTTCACCAGCTATTAGGGAAATGCAAATCAAAAACCACAATGAGATATTACCACACACTTGTTAGAATGGTTATTGTCAACAACACAAGTAATAACAAATGTTTGAGAGGTGCTGGGAAAAAAGGGACCCTTATGCACTGCTGGTAAGAATGTAAATTGGTACAGCCACTATGGAAAACAGTATGGAGTTTCCTCAAAAAAATTAAGAATAGAATTACCACATAATCCAGAAATTCCTCTTCTGGGTATCTATCCAAAAAAATTGAACACATTTATCCATAAAAATATATCACCCCTATGTTCACCACAGCATTATTCATGGTGGCCAAGACAGGAAAACAACTGAAGTGTCCTTCAATAGATGGTTGGGTAAAGAAAATGTGGTACATAAAAACAATGGAATATTACTCAGCCATAAGAAAAGATGAAATACTGTGACAAAAAAAAGTGAAATAACTATGTTGTAACACTATAGATGGATCTTGGGATTATCATGCTAAGGGAAATAAGTTAGACCAAAAAGCTGAGAACTTACGATTTCACTCATGTGGGATATAAAAGTGAAAGCAACAAACAAGACAAACAAACAAACAAAAATTCATAGACACAGATAACAGTTTAGTGGTTACCATAGGGAAAGGGGGCTGAGGGGAGAGGTAGATAAGGGTAAAGGGGATCAAATATATGGTGACAGAAATAGATTTGACTTGGGTAATGAACACACAATGCAGTATACAGATGATGCATTATACGCTTGCAACTATACGCAAGAACTATACGCTTGCAACCTATATAATTTTATCAACCAATGTCATGTCACCCCAATAAATTTAATACAATTAATTAGTTAATTAAAAACACACTACATGAAAAAAAAAGAGAAGCAGCTGAGGCTAACCTGCAAGAGACAAATAGCTCAGATGATAGCCAGCAGCAGCAGCCAGACACTTGAATTTTATCTTAGATCATCCAGCTCTTGTCCAGTCACCAGATGACTGCAGCTACATGACCAAGAGAAGACCAGGAGAACTGCCTGGCTGAGCCCTACCCTAACTGCTGACACTTAAAATTGTAACCGAATAAAATAGTTGTTTAGCCACTACGTTTGAGGTGATTTTTTATATAGCAATAAATAACTGGCATAACATATCTATTTAAAAAAATTTCAGAACAAGCAAAAAGGTCTTCCTTCCCCTCCAAATTCCTCAGTCCTCACCCTCAGAAACAACAGCCCCCACAATGGGAGCATATCTTACACACTGCTCTGCATCTTGCTTAGAACTTACATCAGCCACATAAGAGGCCTTGGAGCATTGCATTATATAAAAACGGCATAATTTATTTAACCAGACCCCTTTAGGCGGACATTTAGGCAGTTTTGCTTTTTTGTTATTTACAAACATTGAGGCAATAATCATCTTTGCACATATACATCTGTGCATATGTGTGATATCTATAGGAGGTGGGGATGAGGATCAAGGATGGTGCTTCTCCACTCCACTCAAGTCTGTGAAGAGTCCACTCCAACAAACGAGCCCAACAGCCAGAACTAGCCAGGCAGTCCTGTGGGCCACCAGTGCCAGTGAGGGTGATCCCTACTGGAGGCAACTTAGTTTGTTTAGCTTTTGTCTCCCTGCCAAAGTCACTCTTTGTTGTTCTCAATACTGTGTGTTCCTCCTGGTACACTATAGCAGGCTTCTGATCTTTTGCCAAAAGCTACAATTGCCATATTCTTGGACCAGACATCCGCCCAAACTTTCTGACTATGATCACCAATCTCACTGCTGCCTCTCACTGAGGGGAGCCTGGCCCCTGATAAGAGCCACCAAATAGGTGAATACTGATTAAAATAAATAAATAAATAAATAAATAAATAAATAAATAAATAAATAAATAAATAGATAGATAGATAGATAGATAGATAAATAATGCCTATCTTTCTTTGCATTATATCCCTAATACTATAGTTTCTTTACTTCTATTTCTCCTCTCCACTCCAGCTCATCCTGTTTGTACTCTCTAGAGCCCCTATTTTGTGTAATTTTCTAGCTTTCACTCCTCACAGTTTTAGAGCAGGCTTGACCATCTCCATAAATCTGACAAGAGGAATAGACCTTTAGAGCAGTGGTCTCCAATCTTTTTGACACCAGGGACCAGTGCTTCTCTGAGAATCTAATTCCTGATGATCTGAGGTGGAGCTGAGGTGGTAATGCTAGCGCTGGGGAGAGGCTGCAAGTACAGATAAAGCTTCGCTGGCTCCCCCGCTGCTCACTTCTGCTGTTCAGCCCAGTTCCTAACAGGCCACAGACCGGTACTGGTCCGCGACCTGAGGATTGGGGACCCCTGCTTTAGAGAACATGATCCTCCTTAACTCTAGTTCAAGGCACACACTAGCACTTCCTTACTAAAGTGTCTCAAATGCTCCTTTTAGAAAAGGAGATCCAGTCTAAATTTCCTAAAATAACTGAACTCCCAAATGTGAGAAGCCCAGTTTCTAATGTATGCAAACACTGCCTCAGGTTGTTGAGGGTGAATGACACCCAGCATATAGGAGCGAGACTTTCCCATGGCCCTTTCTCCTAGACGAAAGTCACCTTCAGTCACATACTCCCAGGTTCTATACCGCAGCACAACTCTCTTATGTTTTCACTAGTAATGAATTGAACCAAATAAATAATAATGAATTGAACCCATTTACAAAACAAATGAGACTAGAAAGTGATATCGTTTCCTACCCTGACTTGCAGCTGGAAGTGGCCATTATGTCAAAGTTCCGGTCAGTGATACGTAGGGGGAAATCAGCTGGTAGGGCCCCTGTGAAAGTTTGCCCTCCTGACGAAAAGGATAGATGCAGCATGTTCTGCTATTTTAACACCTATCCCTTCTTCCTGCATTAAATAGGAAAGTCATACCTGGAGCTCTGTCAGCCATCTTGCAACCATGAGTGATAGTGATGTATTAGTTTTCTATTGCCACATTACCACAAACTTAGTGGCTTAAAAACAAATTTATTATAATAAAGGTCCAAATTTTTCCAGCTTTGTATGGCTGCCGGCATTCCTTAGATCATGGCCCCTTCCTCCATCTTCAAAACCAGCAGCATAATATCTGCACATCTGTTTCTCTGACCTCTCTGCTTCTGTCAACACATTTCTTTCTCTGACTCTGACTTTCCCGCCTCCCTCTTAAAAGAACCTTGTGATTACATTATGACCACCTGGATAAATTAGGATAATCTCTCTCTCTCAAAAAAAAAAAAAAAGATCCGTAGTTAAATCACATCTACAAAATCCCTTCTGCCATGTAAGGTAATGTATTCATAGATTCTGAGTATTTAGGGGGCCTTTTACTCTCTGCCAAAAGTAATATGCATAATGACCAAAAGCTGAGGATGGTGAAACAGAAAGATGGGAGGAGTTCAGGTTCTTGATGACATTATAGATTCACAGCACCAAGCCTGCATTGCCTATCTCTAGGTCATTAAATGTCTTCATTCCTTAACCCACCATTAATCAGCTTTTCATTTCCTTGCAGCTGAACACATTTTACCTGGTACATTGATTTCATTGTTCAAAGTTTAACATGTTGGATTAAGTGAGACTGTGTTTGGAAAAGTGTTTTGTATGCTTTGGTCATATTGAGTTCCCTGAAAGCACCATACTGTTTTGCCTTTGAGCCATTATTTTTCCTTCCTACCTTGTTTTTCCTTTCTACACACACCAACCCCTATGCCGCCCCATTCACCTGGCTAACTCATATTTAGTATTTCAGTCTTAGCTGTCTATCCTTGCCTATCTAGAAGCCTTCTTAAACCTACTTCTGCTTATCAAAATCTGGTTAGGTATCCTTCCTTGGTGTTTCCATGGCAGCCCGACACTCCTAATCATGTTGTCTTCAGGTCCTCAAAGACAGACTGTGTTTGCCTTACTTCTGGCTGGATCCAGATGCTAAAGGACATCAATTAGTTTCCTTCCATCTTTGAGGTCCACTTTTCTTTCTCTTGGCTTTATTTCTGGGCAGATTCTTCCTATACGGAACAAGAAGGCCACCAGCAGCTTCAGGCTTACCTTTTACCAACTTGGCAGCCTAGATGGAAAGAGAGTATCTCTCTCGCATCAGGTCCAGAAAAAGACCTGGCCTGATTTTCATTGGCCTAAATTGGGCCAAGCCTGGGCCACATACCAATTTGTGGAACAGAGATATGGGGTCAACCCTACCAGAACCATGAGAACTGAGAATGAGGGAGGGAAATTTCTCAAAGGAAATCTGAGGCTCTGCTATTAGAAAATGAGGAAATAGATGCTGGGCAGCCAAAAATACCTGAAGACCACAAATGATGGTAATATGTATAGCGTTCTTTTCTTGAGCACTTACTATATTCCAGACACCAGGCTCAGTCATTTTTATTCATTTAAAAACACTGTTACATGCTAGGCATAAGAACAAGAAACATATGGTCCTTGTTCCCAAGGTACTTAAAATTCGAAGGCAGGTTTACAAGTATTATCTCATTTAATTCTCTCAACAACCATATTAGATATATGTTCTATTTAACCTAATAGTTTAGAAAATAAAATGGCAAGTAGCATAGAATGGTTAAGTAACTTGCTCAAAGGCACATGGTAGTGAGTGACAGACCTGGAATTCAATGTTTATCTGAGAGGTCTAGTCCTGATCTGATACATACCCTGCAAATGTGCATGACGGATAAGGTGGAAGGGGACAGCATTGCCACTAGTATCCTACAGAGCCAGGGCTATTCCAGGGAATGCTGAGAACCCAGACAAGATACTTCAATCTAGTTAAAATGAATATCAAGGGTAGGTAGAGAAATACATATGTGAAAGAAAGAGGACAGTCTCTTGTAGTTTGCAGTAATAAAGAGGAATTTCAGAACCAGGTACATATTTTATTTCATTTTTAGCATAAATGAGTCCTCATCTGCCCCCTTTGCTCCTTTCCTCACCCCCTATAGTCAATAATTTATAGAAGCCAAGAGCTGGAAAATAGTTTAGAGAGCATCTAGTCAAAACCTCTTCATAACCCAGATGGCGGCCAAGGTCTCGCTGCCCCTTAGACCTAGTGAAATTGACTTAAACACTCACTCCACCTCCTGTGGAAAATGCGGTGCCCTTCCCAACATCTCTGAGAATACCTAGGGCTTATTCCAATGGCAGTTTCTTCTGGCTCCAACTACTTTGTCTTATAAGTTCTTGGTCTCTGCTCTATATTGTCGCTTCTCTCTCATCTAAGCCCTGTCATTGATTCAAACATGTAATTCAAAACAATTATAGAAAATACATATATTAATCTCCTACACCTCATTTTATACTGAGGAGAAAACTGAGGCTTGAAGAGGTTAAAAGACTTGTCTCAAATCACTCAGCTGATGAGGGGCAGGCCTGGACCAAGAAGTCTGGTCTTTTTTTTCCACTTCATTCTGCTCAGGCCTTAGGTACCTTTGTGTAGGGTAGGATGGGGTAAGAAAATTTGGGTGACTGTGCCCATTTTTTGGCAAATTAATGCAACTCTATGAGTTTTCCTTAGTCTTTGGTACTCATTAATGAACGTATCTTAATCTGCTCAGGTTGCTATATCAAAATACCACAGGCAGGGTAGCTTAAACAATACTCACAGTACTGGAGGCCAGAATGACCTGATCAATGTCCAGCAGAGTTGGTTTCTGGTGAGAACTTTCTTCCTGGCTTGTAGATGGTCACCTTCTGTATCCTCAAAGACCTTTACCGGGTGCATGGGGTAGGGATTGTGAATTTGTTGCATCACTGTCAGTCTCTTCTTCTAAGGTCACCGGTTCTCTTGGATTAGTCCCCAACCCTATGACTTCATTTAACTTTATCTCCTAAAGACCCTGTCTCTAAATAGTCATGTTGCAGGTTAGGACTTCAACATAAGAATTTTAGGGAGACACAATTCGGTCCACAGCACAATTGTATTAAAAGTTAGGGGAAAGAAACACTGTCTCATCTCAGAAAACATTTTCACCTTCCTTCTCCCCAACTCTTAGCAAGTATTAATTATGAAAATAATGAACTCTGGATAAACTCTTAAGTTAACAGGACAAAAGAATTGCAAATCATCTAACAATTCTTGAGTGTGTACTATGTTCTATGCACTGTTATAAGCACCTTGCATGCATTAACTAATGTTATCTTCACATCAACTTATCAGGTGAGTGATGTTTCAATTCCCATTTTGCAGATGAAGAAATGGAAACTGTCCAATATCGCGCAACTAGTAAGGGGCAAAGCTAAGATTCAGACCCAAATAGTCTGGCTCCTGAGCCTGTGCTCTTCACTACAACTCCACATTGTTTATGCTTATTATAGTTATTTCCAATTCCCTATGGTAAACATAGTTATACAAAAATAATTGGAAAATATGAATGAATTATTTTTATATAGCTTATTCATATAAAGTGCTTAGAACAATAATTTTAATTAAAAAGCAAAAATAGAAGCAATTGAAAATTACAGCCAATTCAATTGAGTAATGCACAAATAAAGCATCTCTCCTAAAAATGTGGGGAGTTCCAGCTATCTGCTTATGTCATATATAATGAGAACTCTGAAATATTGCCAAGTCTTGCCTGTATTGGTATAGAGTACTGAATTAGAGTCCTCAACATACCCTAATAACACTTAGTTTACTTTGTAAATATCAATTATAATTAGAAACAGATGACCTCCAACTAGGATGACTGACTGTTCCAGTTTGCCTGGGACGGTCCCTCTTTTCCAGTCCAGAAAACTTGTATCTCTTCTGCGACCAGAAACAACTGTTTTTGTTTTTGTTTTGTTTTGTTTCATCATATCTTTGGTTTTGGTGCTCAAAGCGCAACACTTATTTTGTTTCTTATAGTCTCCCTTTCTTGAGGCAGTGGATAACAAGTCTTAGTTAAAACAGGAGATAGGAGTTAGATTAAAAAAAAAGAAGAAGATTGCATTGATGAGCACAAATATTCACAGAAAGCACAATTCTCCTCTGCTTTCAAATCCCTAAATCCATCTGGAGGAACATTTATCTCAATTCTAGGAACCAGGCTGCCTTAGGGCAGGCCCCAGATACCCTTATCAGGTTTTCCCTGGCTGCTTTTCCTCTTTCCTGCCCAAGGCTAGGAGACTTTATGTAAGTTGGCCAAGTGAGACCCTTTATCTGTTTTTCCAAAATCAATTGCTAGTAACATAAACTTCTTTCCAAATACTTAGGCAAAGAGCCAAGGTTCCTTCAAAAAGCCATCTTTCTCAAAGTATTCTTTTTGCTGTTTCAAAATGTCTGTTTTAAAACTCAAAAACTAAGCAAAGACTTTTTTCTCTATGAATTTCTGCTATAACAAATAATAATAGCTAATATGTATTATATTTTATAATAATGGTAGTGCCTCATAGAATTTTAGTGAGACTTAAATGAGTTAATATGTATTTACTGCCTAACGCAGGTTAGTCCTCTACAAGTGTCTGCTACCCAAGCACTGTTGTAAGCACTTTACATGTATTCCCACAACAACTTTATGAGGTAAGTACTATTGTTATCCTCTTGTTACAGATGAAAACATTAACAGTGAGGTTACACAGGTCACATAGCTAGTGTCAGGGCTGGATTTCAAGCCCAGGCAGTTAGGCTCTAGATTCTATTCACTATGCCAACACTGTTTCCACCTCTCTGAGAGGAAATCAAGGAGTTGCAAGAAATTCCAAGAAAAGAATCAAAGGTTGGCATTTCAAAAGGCTACTGCAACACTCTACTTTGAAATGCATCTGAAAAGTAAGATAAACTGATGGATAGATGAAAAGATGAAAAGCCGGATTAAATATGTGATAGAGCAAGTATATTAAAATATTAATAGCAGAATGGTGTCAGTTTCAAAATTCTTTCAACTTTTCTGTATGCAGTTTTCCACAATAAAATGTTGAATACTCTCCTCCAAATATTACTACAATATATTTGCACCCTAAGAAGAGTCATTCAAGTGATTCTGTGATTTCGTCTTTTTTAAAAATTCTGCCCTATTCAGCACCCCCTTACATATGACAGCACTCATTTAATTGTTAAATTGTATAGGATAGACAAAGTGCTATGGGACTCTTAAATAAGAGCGATCACAGTAGACTGGCCTAAAAACCTCAAAGAAGAAGTCTAAAAGTGTCCCCAAGGAATGGCATTATGAGTTCCATTCTTGCAGATTGTCCAAAGTAGAGGAAAGGGGAGAAAAAAGACTAAATTACTATGTTTAGCATAGAAGTTCCCTGTGCTGAGAATCAGTGAATCACTATTTTTAAGGGGGGAAGTTAGAAGCTGAATGCAAATTATTTGCAAATATTTAGATTGTATCCTTGAGCGATTATTATTAATATAATAATAAGAAAAGCTAACATTTGTTGAATGCTTATTATATACCCAAGACTACTCTAAACACTTTACATATATTAACTCATTTAATCCTCTCATCAGGTTTACGAGGGTAGGTAGTGTTATTGTCCCCATTTTACAGATAACATAACTAAAATGCAAAGTTTAAGTAATTTGTACAAAGTAACAAAGCTGATAAAAGATGGAACCAGAATTTGAAATTAGGCAATCTCATTTCCACACCTGTACTCTTAAACACTCCTTTATATTGCCTCTTGTTAGAGTTTCAAGTGATTAATTCATAACCCTTCTCTTTTCCATCTAAATTTAGAACCAATGAAGAAGTAGACACAGGAATCACAGATAAGAAATATTAGCTTTATTTCTAATGAAAGTTAAATTAAATGATGCACAACCAAATGGACTTCCTTGTAGTCGCCGAACTAGTCAGACTTATCTACCCAGTCAAAGGCTGCAATAAACAATTTCAGACCTCAACCACAAGCACAGATCATGTTCTGCAAAGGTCATGGCATGGCAGAGGCTGAAAACCAACATATCTCCTCTCTGCAAGTAGGCAGGTCCAAAAACGTGCAGGAGTGGCTGATCCACAGATGCCCCATTCCTTTGTCCAAATTCACCAATCAGATAAATCATCCTTCCTCCCTCAGGGGAGGCTGGGAGTAGGAGAGAAAGGCTGACATGTCTTCTAATGAAAATTCCTCCCCAATGGAAACATGTTGGGTAAGAAATAAGTATTTTCTCATCTAGCACTTCTTAAATTCAGCTGTATAAGAAGAAAAAATGACTTGACTATATATATATGCACACGTACACACACACACATGAGTAATGTGAAGGCTTCCCAGAAAATGTATATAACATTTGAAACTGACATACTGCTAGCAGGGCCTGGAGGATAAAAATCTAAGAGGAAGAATGCCTCTCAAAGCAGTATCTGATTGAGATCATCCACGTAAAGCATTAAACACATTTCCTGACATGTGGTATGTGGTCAATTAAACTTCTTAGCTCCTATCCTTATTATTATTGTTGCGATTGTTGTTCTGTACTCAGCTACAATTCACTTTTGGTGTGAAAATACGGAATAAAACTATTTAAATGAATTCCTGGCCAAGTCTTGTCCAGAGGACAGAAACATTTTATACTTTATAACACCATGAATTTTTGCAAAGCACTTTAACATATATTATCTCATTGATTCTAAGAACAGCCCTGGTAAGGCAGATATTATAATGGAAATTACATTTTGTGCAGCAGTTAGATTCTAAAGTAACATGTAAGGTAAAAAATCAAATATGATAAAGATTAATCACGAAATCTCTTAAATTTGTCTTAACAACATATAAGCATACCATCTCTCTATTAATCTATCAACTGATTTTTCCTCCATTGTTGGAACTGGTCAATGCCTCTATGGTTGAACTCTAGATATAATTGCTGGCTTGCATGTAGGTATCATGTTGTACAAAAAATAAGGATGGTGTATTTAAACAGAGATCCCATCCCACCTTCTATAACAAGATGAAGGCATAAAAGGAACTGAGACTGACTGAAATAGCTAACTTCATGCCACCCTTCCTTCATTTCCCCGTGTCTCATGCCCATTGACTGGAATTCATGGCAATTTCACATTTAAATCGTTTTTCTCTATTCTGTCTTTCTCTCCTCTCTCTCTCTCTCTCTCTCTCTCTCTCTCTCTCTCTCTCTCTCTCTCTCTCTCTCTTCCTTCTCTCTCTCGTCTCCCACATACACTTGTAAAGTGATATTTAGTTTAATTTGAATAAGCTAAACAGACATGTAATATCTCCACAAGATTATCATAATCTGAGGTTTATAGTTTCAAGTGACTTAGACCATTGTCGCCAGGCAGCAAACCTCGATCAGCTGACATCTATTCCACCCTCCTTTAACTATATACTGTCATATCCTCCCATTAACCAGAAAGTATAACTGAGGTGGTCTTTAAAAGTTCAGAATTATGTACTAATCAAATCCAATCTTGGTAGATAGCAACTTCCAGTGAAATCTTAGTGTAGATCCAGAAAAATGTTAAAATTAGTCCACCTAGACCAGAGCTCAGCAAAGACATAAGGCACATGTCCTTGTTCTTATGAGTGCTATCATATCTTTAAAGACTATTGTCAAGACCTCTCATCCACAAGACTGAAAAATACTCTGAAAGTGAAAAAGTGATTTACCAAGTGGCACTACAGAGTAAATTGTTTCACATTTGTTAAGTTCCGAGAACACAAAAATGATACCTAGCTCAAACAGATGAAAGGGACGGTGGTTTCAGCAGCTTCATTTTTAAATATGAAATGTGACAACTGTTGGTATATGATATCAGAGAAAAAATAAAAGTAGCCTCATGAAAGTATCACTGCTATAAAATCAGCAAAACTATAAAGTAATAATGGTCACCATTTTTGAACACTTTAAATATATTATCATAGTAAACCTTCACATTATGATCCCCATTTTATAGCTAAGAAGACTGAGATTCAGAGAGACCAAATAACTTTGATCAAGATCACATTTAGGAAATGGCAGAGCCAGAATTTGACCCTAGGATGATTGGATCCAAAGCCTATGTTCTTTTCAGAACATTATTTTGTGTCCAAATAATAAACCCTCCCTAGCAAGGAAATCAATTTTGAGAATACAGTACAGCTATCTCTTTCTTACACAGTAAGTTTTTAGCTTTTATAACTTAATAAAGTTTTCTCTCATACTTCATCTCATTTATATAAGAATATTTTAAAGCAACAGATAAATGTGACCCACTAAGTATGTATATTAAATATGCTATACTAGAATGATGTTTCCCTGAGTGGAAGGTAGATTCACTCACAGTTTCTAGTGGGGTTTCTTCAAGTTATTCACTAGGCCCCAAGGGTGGCGGTGATA
Organism: Pteropus medius; assembly: GCF_902729225.1. NCBI lineage: Eukaryota > Metazoa > Chordata > Mammalia > Chiroptera > Pteropodidae > Pteropus > Pteropus medius. Next base: position 15,150,573 of record NW_024340701.1, on the reverse strand, counting down.
GAGGGGGTGATTTAGTCCACTATCTTGAACTAGAACATACACTATCAATACCAAAGTAAAAGAGGCATCAAACTGCTGGAGGTTTGAATGACAGATGTCTTGGAATAACAGAGATCTTAAATCAAGATGGAAGTGAAATTAAGTTTTTTTAAAAATCTCTAAATTTTTAAAGTTTCTCGGAAAGATCTGTTGGGTAAAATTTTGACATGATTAGTTATAATACTGTAATTCCTCTCTTTCCTTTCTTTCTCAGCCAAATTTTTAGTAGTGGTCTTTACATGGGCAAATATAGAGTCCATCAGATATTTCCAAGTTTAATGTCAAAACTAGGAGTAGAAATTAGTCTTGTCTTTCAATCCAATCTATTAAACTCTTGCACTATATTCCCTCCAGCAACAAGAGCAACTTTATCATACAGTCATAATTTCTGATGTATGCGGAAAGGTGATGCCGTTGAAGTACCATCAATAAGGCAGATATTTCACAGTGGTTGTGATTAATTTGTGCTGATCTTGATACCACCTTGATCTTGAAACCAACATTTACATTTGCAAAATGGTAGAATTTGAGAGATAGTTTACTGGTATAATCTGTAACAATGACAAAGAAAGAAGCTAACTGGGCTGTGTAAAGACTAAATCAATAGGGACAACATGAACTAGATATAAATTTGCAAAAATAACACATTAAGTGTATAAAGCTAAAGAGCATATTATCTTGATCCCAATTGGAGGACAATGGCCAAATAATCTGAGATTTTCCTTCCCTTTTTCTTCTTCTCTATATTCAATAGTAGACTCTACATGAATATTTTTCAGAGAAGACATCCAAGCTCCTAGTTTTATATGGTGAATGATTTGGATGATTGACAGGTAAGGGGTAACTTTTATACCCATGGTTACGGCAGTGAAAGAGATATTAAATGATTTGTTTAACTTTTTAAAAATGCTTTTTGTTGTTATTTGTTAAAAAAAAAAAACAAAACACGAGAATCTAAACACCGTTCTACAAGACTTTTACTACCAGTGTAGTCTAAGCCCAACCCTAGGGGAGGTGGTAAGCAAGGAGTGCTCCCCATGTGAGGCACAGAGCAAGGCCCATGGAGTGCCCTGGAACATGTTTACTTCATACAGAATCCTGATGCAGTCTCAAAACTTTAGCTTTTGTTCAGTTTTTCCCACAAACGGTTGTTTTAATGTAGAAGCCAAACCGCAGTGAACTCTTGGTGTTTCTAGATAAAGAAACACATACTATTATGATCATCTTTAATACTAAAATCTAAGCAGATGACTCTAAAATTCTCTATACTTTACCAAGGAAATAAAAAGTTTCTATAAAAGAAAGACACTCTTGCAAATAAAGATGCCCTCAGTACAATGGATTGTTTTGTGAAGTAGTGATTCCTCTTCTACTGGAAGAACTGAAGCAGAGGCTGGCTGAAGGAGGTACTCTAGAGGAGTTTTCTCCATGAGGTGGGAGGTGGAACTGACTGCTGATATTTGGTTTAGGAAAAGGAGTTTTCAATTAATTTCACAATGGCAAAGAAAACATCCCAGAAAATCCAATTACATTATGAACGTTGACGTGTCTTATACTTTTTAGATCTCTAATAAATGCTTTTTAAATTCCTTCACTTAAAAAAATTAACATGGTGTTTATAAAAGCATATATTATAAAGAAAGGGACTGAAGAAAAGAAATGGGAAGAAAACAGTCCCCCAAACTCTTGAGAAAGACCTAATCTGATCAACTAACAGACTTCAAGATTCCTCATCCCCACTTCCATGGTTTTACCTTCTCATTTGTTAGACAAGTAATTTTGATCGTCCTCTTTGTGCACAGCAGAAATGCTTGCATCAGGCATTGATGACAACGGATCGTTAGCTGGTACGTGGGCTCCAAGAAGGCGCAACTAAACTGAGCTGGGAAGCTCAGGAAGGCTTCCCGGAGGAGGCGCTGCCTCCCAGGAGGAGCTTGAGAGCAAAGAGAAAATTTAGGGGATGGGATTGTTCCGGCGCTGACAGCAAAGCTCCTTGCGATCCACTGCATGCTCCCCTAGCAGAACAGGTTAAAGGGCAAAATGCGTTGTTGATCTTTTGGAGAAAACCGAGTCTCGCTTACCATCTGTGGAGAGCATGGTGGAAGGGACGGAGGTAGGAAAAGAACCCAAGCTCCCTTCTTCAGTAAGACATGCAGCTCCAGTTGCCGGATCCCGGGAGGGAACACTCCAAATGCTGTGTCCACTGAAGCGGGAGCTGTCGGGGCCGGGATGGCGAACAGGATAGTTTGCCTTGCTGCGCGTTGGCGGCCGGGCGAACGGGCCCGGGTTTGGGACACTCCCGTCGGTCCGCCACCCTGGTCGAATCTCTAGAGTCCTCACGACCCTCTTTAAGACTAGTCAGGGCTGGGGCCTACCTAGAGGGTTGTAAACTTGTCCCTGGTTCCCAGAGATCCTAGGTTCGCACGGCAGGGGATTGGTTTCGCGTCACGAGCTTGGGTAGAGCGGGCAAGTGGGGAGTTGCTGGAGAAAGCCGGGAGGAGAGTTTCCACTGCGCCCCCCCTAACCCCCTAACCCTGTAGCGGATGCCTTTTACGCATGTGTGTATCCTCCCTAATTAATTCAAATTCTCTTCCTCCTTCCCTCCTTCCAGGCAAGGGAAGCTGGAGTCACGCCAGGCCCTCGTGGCTGGTGCAAAGATGGTTAAGAGGGGCCTGGCGACACCCGAGCGCTGTGGTGGGGCCGCTGACTCGTGGGGTGAGGGGAGCTTCGGACCTGGAGTTCCCGCCTTCTTTCTTCCTCTGCTAAATCACGCCGCAAGAAGGGGATCGAGCCGTGGGCCCCCACAGAATCGCCCAAAGTTGGGCCAGTGGGGCGGTGTCATCAGGCGCTTCGGGGCGGGGGGGGGGGGCAGTGAGGGTGGGGTGGCTGCGGGGTCTCGGCGCCAAAAGACTGTCCAGGGGCTACGTCTTCGCCTTTCATGGGGCTGAGTCTCGCTCCGCCTAGCGCTCCTCTGTGTTTGTCTTATTTCTTCTCTTTACTAGTCCCAACCTTCCTTGACCCACCGTTTGCTTTTTTCCTTCTTGGGTGGAGAACAATTTTTCCTCCTCTGAGTATTTCCATAGCGAACACGTGGGCTGCTGAGTAACCCTGAGGAAGTCACGGAACCTTCTGGGCCTATGTGAAAAGAGGGAGAGGGTGTTCTCTAGGATTGGTTTTCTGAAAATGCCTCTGAAATTCGGCTTCTGGGGACTCAGATTAGGGAATGAAGGAGTTCCCTCTTCATCCCCAACTCGCCAATGACAGGACAGGGCTGTGTGCATAAGCCCAAAATCATCTGGAAAAGAAGGGTTTTGGTATGAGTTTTATGTTAAGATGGGGAAAGGACCTAATTTAATTCTTATTTTGAAAAATCCTGATGTAAGATACCCCGTCGGGAAATAAAAAGAAGATGATAATACTTTCTTACGACCCATCATCTGATTTTGCAACATTTCAAATTTCGTTCTGTGCTCCTGCCCTTCTTGGCTGGTTTTGGCCCCAGAGAGCAAAGAATGGCTTGCACATTCCTAAGAGGGCAAGAGAAGGAGGTGGTGATGGTTAAGGGAGAAGTTGGCTCTGGTTGTAACTGTCAACTGTTGGAGGGAGTCAAAGGGAGGGTGGTCTTTTCCGCGGTTTTGGAATCTCGTTACCTTTAATTCGTCCGGGAGGCTGCGTCGTGCGCTAATGGGCATCTGTCAGCGGAGGGCTCAGGTTTCCCCACTTGCCTCGGATAGTGGAAGCAAAGGGGCAAACAGCAAAGAAGACTGCTCGGCCAGATAGAAGTGTAGGCTGAGAGAAAGTGGCACCACGGCTTCTAAGCAGGCCCAGGGCGTGGTCGAAGGGCTCAGGAGCAGGAGGAGGCTCTACCTTTTAAAAGCCCCCTCTGACCAGCCTCTTTTGCTTCACCTTTTCAGGTGGAAGGGGGCTGGAACAGGTTCTGTGACCCCTCTTAGAAAAACCCACTTTTTACACCTAAAATCGAATTGTACAAAACGAAGCCAAACCCTGCAGGTGTTTGAACAGAGTTGATTCTCTGTCCAGAGCCATTAATTTTTTTTCCTTACCTGTTTTTAGATTTTTACAGTTTATAAAATATTTTCACTGACACCAACTTACCCAATCCTGCAAGCAGCAGACAGACTCCCCATTCTCATTGTAGAGGCAAAGAAACCAAGCAGTTTGTCCAAGGTCACAGTCAGGAAATACCTAATTCCTGATTGGGATTCCCTCTGCAAGGCTTCTCTCTTTCCACGGCTTCCTGTCATCGCCTCCTATGAAACAGAAAGACAGACAGACACAAGCACACACACACCCATGACTCAGTCTGGGCACTCTGAAAATGCCCTTCCAACCTCCTCACCCACAGCCCAGAGAGAGAGAATCCACTCACTAATTTATGCTGCAGTTTGCCAGACACTGGTAGGGGCCGATAGACACATGGTTCTGGTTTTCTGTCAAATCACATTCTCCTCAGGACAGTTCTTCAAGGAACTCAGGTTAAATGTTCCTCACCGCCCCCTCACACACACCAGCCATTCATGTTCCCCTCATCCCGACTCTTCCTATAAACCACGTAAAATAAATAACCTCTCAAATATAACTCTTAATTGCTTCCAAGTCGATGTTTTCTCATTACTAAACTTTATTGCTTCCCAATCTTTAGGACGAACTCCCTCTCTGGGACTCTGTCCCTTCCAGGACAGAGGGCAAGGAAAGTAGGTTCTCCGAGATTCGACCCGGGTGTCCCAGGCCGTGGGGGATGAGCAAGGGTGTCAGCGTGCTCAGAGTCTGAGAGGCAGGGAGAGGCCTCTGAGGGCGGGAGCTGGACTCGCGGAGACAAATGGGGAAGTTTTCCATCTGCTCGTCGCCCCCTGCAGGACACGTGCGCCAACGCAGCGAGAGCCCTGCATAACCGATGCATGTATTTTGCTTGTTCGCATTTTCCTGGACCCCGGGATCCGCTCTCCAATCTCCGACGGACTGAGTGCGGGGGCCCTACTCAGGGACTCCGCCCTGGGGATGTTCTAAAGATCACAGGCCTCGGAACTGGATTGACTTTCTAGAAAGGAGGGTTGCAGGAAGTGGAAACCAGTTTAAATTCCTGTGTAGCCAAAAGCTAAAATCCTTCCCATAAAAATCAACCCGCTTCCCCTTTTTGTTACAAATAAATCTGCCTAAGTGGGATAAATCGCGGATATCAGCCGTGTTGCCCCTACATCTCAATGTAAGAGGCGATTTCAGTGCCTTTCGTCGCTGGTGCCCGCGTTCGGTCACATCAAATGTGAATTCCAAGCCTTCCCCCACCAAGTGCTTGCGTTCATTATATATGGTATTTGCATTTTCCCTTCTGCTCTAAACCTTCGTGGTTTAACAAGCTTAAACCGAAAAGAGCTTTTCAGAGACGTACATCTAGGCCTATCTCCCAGACATCTGACAAGACTTTTAACAGCCGCTGGCCGATTTGAAGTCTGGATCTGAAGTCTCCTACCCTCCAAGAAATAAAGGAAGGGTATCATCTCCAAGCTAGTTCAAGGTTAAGAAGTGGCTGGAAGTTGCCCGCGGTTCTCTCCTCTACACCCCACCGCCTAAGGCATCGCTGGAAAAAGCCCTACGGATCTCAAGCGGCGGCTTGTGGCTGAGTGTCAAGCTGCGGGCGCAGGCTCGGCCGGTATTGCTGCTATGCGCGGAAATATGAGCGAGTAATTTTATAAGTAACAAAGGATCAGGGATGGAATGAGGCCCCTGTTATCCAATGTCATTTAGAAGCCTTGGATCAGCAGCTTCTTGAGGCTAAAAGTGAATGCAAGAAGCCCTGCCTTTCCCTTTTCCCAGGGGTGTCAGCTATATTTAGAAATAACCTCTATGTGTTTGCACAAATCATGTACCATTTGCTGTTTGTGTAAAAACCGATTAGCCAGACACAACTGTGAAACAACTTGTTACTTTTATAGCTGCGACACAAAAACAAATTTAGATCCGTTTAGTTTTCCTTGTAAAAGGAGATTCGAAGGGATCCGCCGGGAGACTGGTCCATAATCTCTTCTCCGTGAAGGTTACCGTTGCTCCTCTCGGCTGCGGTTGATTATCAGGTTCTTGTTTATCAAGTTGAACAAACTCACGCCCAGCAGCCTGTTTTATTTTAGGACCCTGTTCCAGAAGGAATGTTTACTCAGACACAATGTTTACTGTTTACCCGGAAAACAGATTCGGTATTTGTGGGGAAAGGTCTTGGAAAGCGACTCCTTAGTTCGCGCGGACAGCAGAGAAATAAGACTCGGATCCGAAGCCGGGAGGCAACTCCGCGACCAGGAGGCAAGGTGGACGCCAGCGCAAAGGGACGAAGGCAGCGCTACTAACAAGACGCACTTAGGGCCGAGCTGACAGTACTGCTACCCGCTCCAGCTTTAAAAGCGATTTCGCATAAGTAATTGTAATAGCTGAATTAATTACAAAGTAATTAGAATCGTTGCCGTTTGAGGATATGTTAGTGTGGTGGAAACCGGCTTCCGGCGTCTAGATGTTTCATTTGTACGTTAATACTTTTAAGGTTGCAACAGCTGAAATGCTCATTAAAAATAATCTACGAGGACATCTCCCCATTACTGCCCTATGATCTCGCATTTCACAGTAATCTAGCCTAAGATATACATACTTTTTTTAAGTAAAAAGAAAAAAAAGTGTGTGTGTGTGTGGGGGGGTGAGCACCTGTTTTTAAGAGGGTATTAGGCCACTCACTATTTCTTGGCCTTCATAAAGACTGCGGGTTGGAGGAAGGGGAGGCATCCACAGGAATTCTTCAGAGATTGAAATTATGTTGTGGATTGATTATTGCCATAGAAAAGAGGTATCTTATTTGAAAATATTATGAAAAAATAAAACAACTATGTATTATCTATTGGGCTAATGCAATTCCACTGAAAAATTTTAAATGCCATAACATGATCGACTAGGTTTATTTACCACTCCCACTTAAGGAATGAAAATAATTTCAAAAACCAAAGATTTGCTAAAATGAGGGATATGTTTGGAATTTATATTCTTTTGAAAGGACAATTGAAATGACTAAGAACTCGCATTTGGGAAATTTTCATTGTGTAAAATATAAGGTGTTTTTTTTAATTAAGATTTTACTGTTGTTTAGACTGGTTTTTTTAATGACAGCTTATTTTATTACAGAAATATCTGGTCATTTAGATTTAATGGATTGATATGAACAAGATCATTGTTTGCATCCCACTTTTATGTGAAAACTAAAAGAAAAATACTAAATACGACTTAAATTAGGCATTTTCCTTTTATCAACTAAATTTTTCTTACAATCAAATTATCAATTAGTAAAATTTGAAAAGGTCATTACTTGAAACTCTTCGAATTTCTGGGAAAGATGAAATGCAAAAAATACTATTTTAAAATCTTATTTATCTCAGACACCTAAATGAAACACTACGCTGAGCATTTTAAAAATTTATTTACAAAGTTGTGTACAACACGATGGAATAACATTTAGAATACCATATATATTCATTCAGATATAAACAGACTTATAATAGAATGACACTTCTCGCCTTTTGAAAATTTTTTTTATATTTAAAATCTCCCAACGTCTCTATACATTTATTTCTCACATAAAACTGGAGAGTGAACCTTCAAAAAAAATGAAAGTTCAGAGCTCTAAATCTACGGAATTTGTTTTTTTTCCTTAAAAAAATAAAAACCCCAAAAGGAAAGTCAATAATTTTTATACAAATATGTACAAAGAATTCCCCCCCCGCCATCCCCACGGTACTGAGAGCAGACGCCGTCAGGGTAATTTTTGGAAAATTAGGTTTTCGATTTTACCTGTACGGAAAGCTATTCCCGGGCGGGCGCGCGGTGAGAATTCGCTCCGCCAGCCTAGGTGTGCCCGAGAGGTCGGTGTTGAGGGTTTGGGGGGAGGAAATGGAGGAGAGGCTGAGTCCGGGATTGGGCAGGGGGGCCGAGACCGGGGAGGAGCACCCAACATGGAAGTGCAGCCGCCGCCCGGGGCCGCCACCGGGCCCTGTGTCCCGGCCACCGGCGCGTCCCTATTGAGCGGGCCACTTGGCTTGCGCTGCGGCGGCAGCAGCTGCGGCGGCTGAGGCTGCAGGCTGCAGGAACTGTCCAGAGAGAGGCACGCTCAGGATGGGCGCGATGGTGGCCGTCGTCCGGCTCAGCGACAGTGGCTGGTGCGTGGCCATAAGCGCTGCCGATTGCACGGTCCCCGGCGGCCGCAGGAAAGACTGAGCTGCGCCACCGCTCCCACCGCCTCCAGTGCCCCCAGTTACCCCGGCGCCCCCAGCGCCCGCCGCCGATCCCCCAGGCGCCGCAGGCCCCCCGCCGATGATGTTCTCGATGCTGAACGACGGCCGCGCGCTCGGCTCGGACTTGATGAGCGACGCGGTGGTGCCCGCAGCTCCCGCCGTGCCCGCGGCGGCCGCGGCGGCGCCCAGGCTATTGAGCTGCAGCTGCAGGCCGGGGCCAAGCTGAGAGCCGAAGGCGGCCGCTTTGCGGCCCAGCTCGCCCGAGGGCAGTAGCGGCACGGCGGGCGGCAGTACGGGTGCCACCGGCGGCAGCGCGTACGGGTACTGGAGCGCCGCGGCCGCGGCCGCCGCCGCCGCAGCAGCCGGGTGCGAGTAGGCGCCCGCCGCGGCCGCGGGGTGCAGGCCGTAGGGGCGGCCGTAGGGCCCCGCGGCGCCTGCCGCCGCCGCTAGGCTGTAGGCACCGAAGCTCTGCATCATAAGCGCCGTCTGCTCGCGCAGGTGCTCCTGCTGGTGGCGCTTGAAGCGTTTCCGGCGCCGCAGGAAGCTGCCGTTGTCGAACATGTCCTCGGACTGCGGGTCCAGGGTCCAGTAGTTGCCCTTGCCCGGGTTGCCCGGCTCGCGGGGGATCTTGACGAAGCAGTCGTTGAGCGAGAGGTTGTGGCGGATGCTGTTCTGCCAGGCGGGGAACTTCTCCCGGTAGTAGGGGAAGCGGTTGCTGATGAACTCGCAGATGCCGCTCAGGGTCAGCTTCTTCTGCGGGCTCTGCAGGATAGCCATGGTGATGAGCGCGATGTACGAGTAGGGTGGCTTCACCAGGCTGTTCTTGGGTTTGCTCGGGGCCAGGCCGCCCGCCGCACCGCTGCCCGAACCGGGCCCGCCGCCGCTCCCGCCGCCCTCCTCGCCGCCAACGCCTCCCTTGCAGCCGTCGGCCTCGGACGCGCCCACCTCGCCCCCTGGCCCGGCCCCGGCTCCAGCCGCCTCCTTGGGCAATGCCAGGGGTTGCTGGTGCGGCGGCTGAGACGGCCCATGGTGGGGTGCGGCCGGCGTCACCTCGTCCGCCTCGTCCAGGCGCAGCTCCGGAGGCCCTGCGGGGCTATCGCATCCCGCGTCGCTGTCCTTCTCCTCCAGCCCGTCGTCGCCTTCGCCCACCACATCGATGTCCACGTCCTCGGCCGTCAGCACCGTCTGGCCGGACATGTCGCTGGCGCTGCCGCCGCCGGAGAGGGTCATTCCTCCTCGGGGTTGGTGGAGGCAGCGGGGAAGGAGCCGCGGACGATTGGGGTCGTCAAGAGCTGCCGCCGAGCCCAGGGAAAGGGGGTTTGGACGCCCCCGAAAGATGGGGTGCTTGGAGAGGGGAGAGGGCGTATGTGGCTCGGGGCCCTCCCGGCTTAGCTCACACTCAGCGGCCCGGCATCGCGCGGCGAGGGCGCTGCGGTCCGCCCCCCGCGGACGCCCTCCGCAAACTCCTGCTGTCCCCGGCGCTCGGTACTAGGCGCTCGCTGCCACTCCGGGCCCCGGCGGCTTCTCCACGCCGCGCCCCCTCACTTCGCGTGCCTTCCACAGCCTCTGGGCCGGGTGTGGGGAGCAGGATCTGTGCAGGCGGGCGCAGGACACCAGGCGCCGAGCAGCTCGGGAGGGCGCGGACAGGGGCAACGAGGGGAGGGGGTGTCAGGGACGCCGAAGCCCCAGTAGTCGAAAGTCCCGTTTTAAGGACTGGCCTGATAGATTACTTTCTACTTAAAGATCCAGCGGGAGGCGGGGCCACGTGACCGCGCGTGACGTCAGGGCAGCCGCCGAGCCGGCCAAACTCAAGTTGGTTCAGCGAATTGTCAACAAAGGGACGAGGGACCCGCAACTCCGCGCCGCACCGGGCGCCAGCGTCTCGCGGGCCCCGAGGGCGCCCTGGACTGCCCGGGGACCTCAGCCTAGGCTAGAGCCCAGCGCGGGGGTCGAGGGAGCCTGTGGGCGTGAGTGCGCGAGAGTGGGTGTGAACGAGTGAGGGCGTGGGTCTGGGAGTGTCCGCGGGACCTGGCGGCTTTTGCTGCCCTGCCATCCCCGCCCCTTTTCCCTTGCCTCTTCTCTTCTACCAACACTCCTTGGGCAAGGAATGGGCAACATAGAACGAGATTCTCATTCCACTTTTTTAAAAAGAAAAACTTAGTCTGTTTTTGTTTTTGATTTCTTTTTAGCTTTAAAGAGTAAGGGCTGAACACCAGGCTCCGTTTTGCTAATTAGACTTCAGACCCCCCCTCCTGCCTCTGCTCATTCGGCGGAAACATCTACTGAGGAAATGCTCTCGCCCGCCCCTCAAAGCCAGTTCTCCGGGGTCCTGCCTTCGCTCTATGTGGGTGTATGTATATGTGTGTGTGTGTGTGTGTGTGTGTGTGTGTGTGTGTTTGTGTGTATACATATATATGTATATATATATATACATATATATATACAATTCCTCCCCCTACTACAAGAAGAACAGCATCAGCTGGGGTTCCCCAAGGTCAGAAAATGGCTATCGATTTATCTATTAGAATAGTTGCCGAGAGAAATAAAAACGACGTAAAATAACAGGGAACCTATAAATAAAGAAGCCATAACTTAGCTGCTCCGAGTAGTTAAACGACTTAGCATGTGAAAAAGTCGGAAATGTGCTGGGGAAGGAACCGGGATTGGCCGCGGCCTGGGTAAGTCGAGTGGGGCAGGGAAGAGGCTTTGGGCCTTTAGACTAGACGCTGCGCCCGGGAGGCCAAACAACGCTGGGAGCTGGCGGTGTGACTTCCCCCGCGGCGCGGCCGACTCCTGGGAGCGGGGACGGCCTGGGGGCATGCCGGCGTGCTAGGCTCTCAGTTGCTAACTAACGTAGATTCTTCTCTTCCAAGACTTAGATAAACCCTCCAAGATTTAACTTCCTGGGAAACCAGCAGCAGAGCGGGTGGAGGAGGCGAGGATGCGGCCAGTGCACACCGAGTTTCCCTGGCAAGGAAAGTCAGTAATGGTAGGAAAGACTGGGAATTTAACTGGGTTTGGGAGGGCGGGCCGCAAACCGACCCCCAGTGTGTGGCATTACTGGGGCGCGTAGACCTCGCACCCCCGAATACCGCACCTGACCGGGTGAATCCGCGATGTGCCACCCCTAACGCAGTTTTAGGCCTCCTCATAGCAAGCCGCAAGCGCCTGCCGGGTGTGGCGGGCTCCAGGAAACCAAACCCAGTCTGTCCGCGGAGGCCTGGGAGGGAATATGCCGGCCTCACCAGAGCTAAGAGCACTAGGTGAGGAGGTCCGAAAAGAAATAATTGGTGAAGTATTTACAGAAGACACTAGCAAACTGATTTAATTCCCGGTAGACACTGGTGCTTCTGATTCCTTCAGTCTGTATTTCTGTCACCTGCGAACCCCTCTTTCCTTGGCCCAGACACTTCAGAAATAAATAATAAATAAACAAATAAACCCCAGATCCGTAAACTTACTTCATTATAGGCAGTGAGACACACAGATTAACTTTCATCTCCATTAGATGGTTTCCTAGATAGGTATAACTGCTAGCCCATTGGATCCCCACTAAGCAGGACGTTCCAGATTGGGGATGTAGAGTTGGGGCAGTGACTCCACCCTGAAACGCCCTCGAAATTCCAAGATTTTTCTGTATCTAAATGACCCCCCGGTTGCACCTGACCCTAAAATGCTTCTGAGTTGATTTCCGCAGCTGCACCGCTTTGTGGCCCGCAGGCTCCGAACCGCTTACAAAGCTATCTAGACTGCCTCCCGCGAAACCCACCAGAGCTCAGAGCTGGCGGTCCACTTCGCCCAGCTGCAGAGGTCGCGGCAGCAATTGCCAGAGAAACCCAGTCATTACAAAAGGAGGGTCGGAAGGACAGAAAAAGAAACCAAAATTTACAAATTCAGAAATTCCTTTTGCTCAGCTTCGGTTGTCCAACCCCAGAGGCAGGCGCGGGCCGCAGCACGAGCCACACAGGCTGGGCAGGCGAGTCGCAGTGCACGTGTGAATGTGTGAGTGCGCGCGCGCGCACCGGCGCGCGCATGGGAGGGTGGCGGCTCCAGGGGCCGCCCTCCGCAGTCTTCTTGAAATAGCCTCTAAATGAGTCTAATTTCGATTATGCTGCCCACCAAGGCTAGTTCTCAGCACTCCCTCGGCGCCGATGGTCCCTGCCGCTCATCCTCCCCAGGCCAAGATCTGGTCTGATCCGTCCATTCCCCAATGTCTTATTGGAACCTCCCTGGGGTAAAGGGTGGGGGATGAACAACTCCCAGCCGCCAGTTCCATTTGTTGCGCTTTTTTCTTTCGACACAATAAAAGTCAAATTAATTGATTCATACCATTAATTACGGCGCGTAGCGTGAAAAGCAACGCTTCCCCTCGGTTAGAGATCTATTGTGCTAATCTCTTGTTCAATCAGTGTTACCATCTGACGCTGGGTCTGGCCCTTACAGAAACTTTTCGACTCGATTAGCTAAATGATGAGACGTGCAGGACCTACTGGCTGCGGCCTCGACGTCTGGCGCTCGCGCCGGCCCATCCGCTTAATATCGATTTCCAGTGCAGGCAGCGGATTTTCCTCTTACCACTCTCTGCTGGGTAACCCGCCGCGGCTTTCCTCATTCAGAGCAACAGAAGGGCCAGCGCATCCTTCCGGGGCGGGAAGGAGGCAAAGCAGAAGTTCAGGTGGGAAGAGGGAAGGTTCCCGCTGCCCTCGCCGCGGGACTCCACCTGGGCGGAAGGGCCCGAGTGGGAGCCGATGGTGCAGGGGCCTGTCCTACGCCGACTAGATTCCAGGCTAAATAAATCCTGTTTGCTGAATAATTGCACGTTGCAGCTAAAAGCCCACAAGTCGTCAGTTACCGCCAAACTTTCAGCAGAGAGAGATGGAAGGAGACAGATGCAGAAAGTGACACGTTAGTGGGGGGAAGAAAAATGTGATAGAGGGAACGGAAATATTGGGGGGAGAAGAAAAGTGAAATATGGATAAATATTTTCTGATTCTCAGAGGGTTACTGCAGGAGAGAGAAAGAGGGAGTACACATATATACTATGAGTGAGAGTGACTACTTGGGTCACAACGAGCAAACTTCCCAGGACAGATTTAAAGAAGATGGAAGCCAGCTGTCTCACCTGTTCAAATGTTTGAAACGTTTCAGCCCAAAGCGAATGGAATGAGTCTCTCTCCGTTTCTCCTAGGGCGGGCAGAGTCGGTGGTACCCAGCTGGGGAAGCCGCTGGGACAGAGGCGTCAGGGGTGAAAGTTGGTGATGGTGGTGTACAGGACCGAGGTTCTAGCAACGGGAAGCAAGAAAAGTGAAGTCCTGATCGATTGGAAGGAAATTGAGACGTCTCTGGGGAGGGGAGATTTAGTGTGTGCTTTCTGGGGATGGGGGGTTGTGAGATGGGGGTAGGGGAGAGAAATGGATGGAACAGTTTATGACGGTGAAAGAGAAATTAATTACAACTTAATCTGTGTTCTTAAATGGTCAACATGGGAGGAGGGGTACTGCCAGAGTGTGCGGAGGAAGGCGAGAATAGTCCAGTCACCCCTCGGCAAGCCGCAACAAACCCAGATGCCCTCTTCCTCCTCCTTTAAGTCAGAGACTGCCAATGGCTTGAATAAATCGTTGGCCCGAAGTGAAATAGAATAATGACGGCATCCAGGTGCATTTTTCTTAGAATCGGGGGAGATGGGACCAGGTTCTGCGCTTTAATGGGCACATTTTCAATCGAGAGCAGCCACCGTCTACTTCGGAGGAAACCAAACGTGGATGGAACCCATTGGGAATATACCCTTCCTTCCCTCCTCTCCAGCCACCAAGAACCAAAGTCGGCTCCCTCTTGACAATCGTCATAGATGTGTTAAACTATTGTCAGCCTCAGCTGTATGGCCGGCACCGAGGGAGGTGGGAAGGGCTGAGATAATACCTGGGTCTCCAACCCACCCAGATGATTTCCGTTTTCAAGTGGATAGGATTTTCAATTCACTTCCCACCACCCTGTGTAACTCTCCAGATCTCTTCGGGGTAGGGGGAAATAAAGGCTAATTTAATGTTCTTGTTTGGATTTGCATCTCAAAACTCCATTTATTTTCAAGGTGTCTGCCATTCAGGGCCCATGCCAAGGAGTGCCTGTAAATGGCGAGATGCCAAAAGGAAAGGAGGAGAGAGAGAGTATGGCTTCGAATTTATTTATATTGGAAATGTATAAACATCCATTCTGTAAAAGGCAACACGTTTAATTAACGATGAGAGAGCAGTTAGGGGCAGAAAGCTAGTAAAATTGTGTGATAAATTTATAGCATTGTTAGCGTGCTTTTAATTATGGCTATTACGTTAATTATTTCACATTAGCATGGAGTTATCAGCAGCATGTCAGCTTTAATCAAAACGATCTTTTCTCTCGAAAATTGTTCTTTTCATTCGCGAGGAGAAAGGTCTTGGGCAAGATCGGGGCTTAAAAATGACTTGGCATTGAAAGCTCGCGTCTTTCCGACACTATTTGGTACGAAGCGACCCGGCCCGGCTGTCGGCTGGGTCCCTCCAGGCTACACTGGCAGCTCGCGGAGGAGCCGAGCGCTGGTTTTTTAGGAATTCACCATTTCACCCCCTTCGGAGCCGACACTTCATCATATGGGATCATTCTGTCAAACAATATGATGCTGCTCATTTTTATCTGTCCCGCTTTACAAAACCCCCTCACAGCCCGCGGAGGAGCAACAAAATCCTCCGAGCGGCGCAGCGCACGCTAGCCTCCACGGCCTCGCTCGCGCGCGAAGGAGAAAGGCGAGAGGGGCCGAGGAAAGCAGGCGGCGGGCGCGCGCCCCTCGCCGCCCAAGGGAACGCGGCCTGCCGGGGCCGCGCGCCCAGGTGGCGGGTCCTCGGGTGTGGCCTGGGAGAGACACGCCTCTCCCAGCCTTGCGCCCTCCGTGGGCCTCCCCTTGGAATCCCGGCGGCAGCGCGTTTCTCTTCCCGCGAGCGACTTGCCCACCCAGGCCACATCGATTTCTTAATCACTGCCGATCGATTTATTGGGAGCAAACAAATAGCCTATTTTGGAAATGTTTCAATTGTTGGCTTGATGGTTGGGGCGCTGCCGCGGGAGGGCGCGCAGGGAAGGGGCTTATGGGAAAGGGGAGAGTGCAAAGGCCCAACGCCGCCGGAGCCTCGTGTATGCGCGCACAAGACCGCTCGCCGCGGGTCCCCCTGCCACGAGTACCCTTGCACTTTTATCTCCCGCGACGCCCGTGCTTCCCCGGGGGTTCAGCTCCCTCTGGCGGCAGGGCGGGCAGAACCTGCTCGGCACCCATCCTTTACACCCTGTCACGTCCAGGCAAGTTCGCCCAGGTTTCTGATTCTTTTGTAAAGTTCCCTCTCAGGCCACGGAGCTACCCTGAGTCCAGTCCCGGGCACCCGCTCGGGTAGAGGCCATTCAGTGGGTAGCTCAGGTCCACTTAGCCAGTCTTCCGGCCAAGGCCCATGGACACTGCTGCCTCATCGCCTCTGTGCCTGGAGTGGCCTTTCTGCACAAGTCCGACATTCAGGCCTCCGCCCTTCCCGGGACAAGGCTGTGGACCGGCCAGCTGTTGCCTTATTTTTAGCGCCATTCCATTCGCGCAGTTATATTTAACTCGATCCACTCGGAGGAGGCGGTCGCTCGGACATCGAATTCTCTACATCGCAGCTTGGGCCCGTCCGCCTTGCCTAGGGGCAGTCCCTCAGGGGCAAATTGGAAAACCCCCGTTTAAGAATCTTTGACATCTCCGGAGTGTCCCTAGGAAGAGAGCGGTTGGGAGGTCTAGTTCTAGAAGCAGTCGCTACCGCGCTTAAACACACGATGCGTAGAGATTCAGCCTGGGGGCGGGGAGGGGAGTTGGAGGAGGATTCAGTCCCAGAGGAAGGAGTCTGCGCAGAGTATTGGGTCCATTTCCTACTTATTCATGACCACAGCATCCAGGTGACCTCTTACAACTCCGCCCTTCAGGAAGTTTATAATTTTTGTATTCATACGGGAATATTCTCTCCTCCTTACTCCCAGACACACCCAGCAGGATACTGAAATTTGAATAGTATATGGGCTCCTCAGTTCCAGCCTAGTTACATCCTGGGGAAAGGACCCACTCGGATAACATAGAAACACCATTGTAACACACTATTCACTCAAAAGCAAAACTGAATTTACAAATAATGCAAAAGCCATGTACTAAAGGTACACATACAGATGTGACATTACCTGGGATATCAAAACACACTTTTTAAATTAAAAATGTTATTTTCCTAACAGTTTTAAAGAAAGAATTTTCTTAACCTTGGGTCCAAAGTAGGTATTTCTGGCTGCCTCTTTTTGTAGATCGCCCTATAATGTATGGGAGAAGGATGAAAGTCATACAGTTGATTCAAGGGGAGAGAATATGTAAATATATGTATATATTATATACTCATTTGCTCCTTTGTTGATACTTTGTTGAACAGTTCTAGACTCTGGAACGTGCTAGGGAGGACAAGAAAGATTAAACTCAAGGTTCCAGGGTGATAAGTATTATGGGAAAACAATACTAAAGAGGGCCTTCTCATTGGGTGGGTAATGAGAAAGTGTGAAGCTTCCCAGTACAGAAGATAATACTGAGCAGTTAGCTCTGACTTTAGGTGCATTCAAGGAAAATTAGGGAGAAGTAAATTAGAACCTGGAAAACTTAGGGAAAACAAAGTACTAAGATACCTAACCTAACTGTACTTCTGGACAGCCTGAGGGTACTGTCTCAAGGGAAATGGGGAATAGGGTGTGACAAGGAGATGAGAGTTGGAAGAAGAGAGAAGGTACAATATAAAAATAGAACTTTGCTTAGAAATTTTGTCTAGGTACAGTATGACTCCTTTTAGATTACATGGAAGTGCTCTAATACATGGGAGAAATTTGAAAGGAAACAGATAAAAGGAAAAGACCCTAGGGAAGTCACTGATAGGGAGAGATTATTGAAAAGACTGGTTGGTGGACCCAACTACTTTTCTAACCTTATATTACTTCATCAAGGGCTAGGCACTGGAGCGATAAGGGTAAAAAAGAAGGTGGGCTCCACCTTTTGAATATTAACTCCGCAGGGCAGGAATTTTTATCTGTTTTGTTCACTGTTGTATTCCTAGCCTCTAGCCAGGCACTGGGGGTCTTGGTGGGGAGATATTCAATAAATATTGGTTCATGACTGAATCAGTAAGACACAGCCCCATTCTGATGGGGCTTATTCAAGAGAGTCCTGTAGTTAAAATGTAGTGCAATGAATTAGAAATATTTATCATAGAATGTTACGGGGGTACAGAGTAAACATACCTAAATCTACCTGGAAAAGAGGAGCGTATAAGATTTCCCAAAGGAAATAATGCCTGAGTAGTTTTGAATGATGAGTGACTACTGTTGGGTAGATGAAGAGAGGAACAGAGTTTTAGGCAGAAAATACAGTATGAGCAAAGAAACAGGAATGCAAGACTCGAGGAGCAACATAATAATTTAATGTGACTGACACAAGAGGTGGGGTAGTAGCTGGAGTTGATACTGGACAGGTAGACAAGAGTGAAATCATGAAGATTCTTGAGTATTGGGCTAAAGTGCCAGCAGTTGATTAGGAACCATGAAAGAGTTTTAACTTTATGATTGGCATGATCAGAGTAAAATTTTGGAATGATCTGTTGGGGGCATTTGAAAGATAACCTGGAGAGAATAAGACTGGAGGTAGTAAAGAGACTCGGTTATCTCAGTAAGAAGAGATGAAGGTATGGCTTAAATTATTGGCAATGAGACTAGAGAGGGGATGAGTTGGAAAGAGATTGAGGAAGTAAAATTGATAGGACCAAGTGTCTGTTCCATAAGGGAAGAATATACAATAATTCCCAGATATGAAATTTAGATGTCTGTCTGAAGAAAATGTTAGTATTGAAAGGGATAATACAGATGGAGGAACACTCTCTAGTCTCTCGTTTCTCAGTCATCTATCCACATGACTACTCAAGATATTTCCTTAAATATCAGTCAGAGCATACCAGTCACTTCCCTAATCAAAAACGTCATTGTTTATAGAAGAAAATCCACTCTTTAGGAAAATATTTCAGGTGTGCCGTGATATGGTTCCAACTTAATTTCTAGTTTCATTTGCACTCCACACTCCAGCCCCATGGAACTATGTTCCATTCTCAGGACACACCGTGAACCCCATCGTATACCGTTTGTGTAATCTTAAGCAAATTCCTTAGACACTCTGTGCCTTATTTCATTTGTAAAATGGGGATAATAATAATACCTTCCTTATGGGGTTGTTGTAAGGATTAAGTACACTGAACATTAAAACAGGGTTTGACACATGTTAAGGATCACAACCCCCCCCCACCCACCCACCGCAACCACCACCAATTTTTTAAAAATGAATTGTGCCTTTGCAATGCCTTTTTATGTTTTTTGATTAAGGGACATAGTTCTAGCCTTCTAGGAGTTTTCAGTTAGGCTATGAAGAGTGAGAGAGGCAGACATTGTAAGCCCTTGAAAATGGAGATTGCAAGGCTTCGATTATTATTATTTTTATCCTGAAAGTGACTATAGCAGAATTTTGAGCAGAGAAGTGATGCGACTGGCTATGTGTTTTAGCAATATCACTCTATATTCAGTGTGGAGAATGGACTGAAAAGAGAGGATGAGCTCAGTTTTGCACATACTGAATTTGAGATACTGGTGGAATTTTTGAGCAGAGGTAATTAATAGGAGATAAGAGACTAGATCAGTGCTGCCTATTGGAAATATAGTGTGAGACGCAAATGTGAGTCATGTGTGTACTTTTAGATGTCTAATAACTACATTTTAAAAAGTTAACAGAAACAGATAAATTGATTTTAATGATACATTTATTAACCCAGCATAGCTAAAAATATTGTCATTTCAGCATGCAATATACATAAAAATCACTGAGATATTTTTCCATTTACTTTCTTCTGACTAAGCCTTTGAAATATGGTATATTTTATCTTTATAATCTCAGTTTGAACTAGGCACATTTCAAGTGTTCCATAGCCACATGTGGCTAACCGCCATTATATTGGACAGTTCAGGTCTCGGACTTGAGAGAAGTCAGGACTACAAATAAAGATTTAGGAGTTGTCAGTGTTTAAGTGTGATAATTCAAGCAATGGGAGTGTGTAAGCTCAGCAAATGGAAGGGTGAGAGATAGGAAAAAGGCCAAGGGAATATCAGAGATAGGAGGAAGAATATCAGAAATGGGAGAAAGAAGAGCCTACAAAAGAATGAGAAAAAAAAGTATAAATTGAGAGCAAGTACTATCCACCACAGAAAGCAAAGAAGAGGGAGTTTTGAGAAGGTAAGATTGGTCAGCAAGGTCAGGTGTCTCTGAAATGCATTTTTATTATGTGTACTTATTATATAGATATTATTATAAGGGTTTGGCCATCTCTGAGGAATTATTTAAATATAAATAGATTGCTCATTCAAATTCCGGTGAGACAATTATTGAGAGTACATAGCATTCTTTATTCTGTGCATAGTTGCCAAATGTTATTGTTCGATTAATTGAAATAAGTGTATTGCTTCTTTCTATAAACTTGTGCTACAGTCACAGAAAGCAAATAATCATTGCTACTTGCCTGGAAAAGTTCCAGTTTAAACCTACTTTTTACATATAATCATATCTAGGGCCTATTTTATTCTCAGAAATGTCACAGTTTGGGTAATAAGTTATTTGGTCACCCCATGCATAGTAGATGGAACTTTGAACATGTAGAGCATACTCACAATCTGCCCATCAGGCTTTCTACTGATGGACAGAGAAGTGCTTGAAACAAATATAGGTGCCACTCACTATAGTTTTAATTGTCTCCCAATTAGATCAAGGCTTTTCTTCCTGCTCTCCTGAGGTGTTCTGAAGGGAAATTGAAGCAGCATAACCTGCCAAGTAACACCATGAGTGAATCTTCTTTGTGACCCAAAATACATCTGTACATTCCCATCTCCAGGATAGTTAAAGTGACTTATTAAGCACTTGCCATGTGCCAGAGGCTCTCCTATTTAATTTACATGTATTTATTTAATCTTTACAACAATTTTCTGAGGGAGGGGCTATAATTATTCCCATTTTGTAAATGAGGTAGGTCACTCAGCCAGGATTTAAATGCAGTTTGGCTTCGGAGCCCATGTTCTTAACTGCCACATTGTGCTGCTGTGTAGTATCTTTTCACCTGCCTCTTCCTTCCCTTCCTCATTCCCGATAGCTTTCTCACTGGCATCCACAATTGAATTAAAACTTTCGATGGAGACATATCGATTAAATGCCTCTATAATTTTAACGTTAATTATTTGAGTTATGGAAGATGACGTACAGAGAACAAGCAGATCTTTATTGTCTAGTCATTACTGCAGAGTTTGATATTTTGCTCTTTTATGGGATGAAGATATATGTCAACCATTTTGTGCCATTTTCTTTTAAAAGGGGCCATAGTACTTTTTTGATAACTGATTTTGAGAGCCTCTCAGAATAGGCAGTCTTTAGGAAAACGGTAATATAGAATTTTTAGTAACTACCTCTAATTGTTATCTATTACTACATTATCCCCAAATTTAACAACTTAAAATAATAAATACTTAATTCCTCATAGTTTCTGTGTCTTAGGAATTGAGAAGGGGCATAGTTTGGTGGTTCTTGCTCAGTATCTCCCATGAAGCTGCTGACTAGGGCTACACTCATCTGAAGACTTGACTAGGATTTGACTGGGGCTCACTCACATGGCTGTTTGTAGGAAGCCTCAGTTCTTTGCCATGTAGGCTTCTCCATAGGACTGTTTAAGCATCCTTAGGACATGGCAGCTGGCTCCCCAGAGAAGGAGAAAAAGCAAGACAGAAGCCACAATGTCTTGCAAGACCTTGCCTCATGACATGCAGTCACTTCTGCCAAGTCTGTTGGCAACAAAGAACAACCCTGATGCAGTGTTGGAATATACTATATAAGAATGTGAATACCAGAAGGTGAGGATCATTGGGGGCCATGTAGGAGGCTGGCTACCACAATCTATTCTCTGGCCCCCTATGGTTCATGTTGCTCAAACATGCAAAAGGTATTCACTTCCTCTCAAGGTTCCTAAAAGTCTCATCCCATTACAACATTACCTTGAAGTTCAGAATCTCAAGTTCAGGT
Organism: Pteropus medius; assembly: GCF_902729225.1. Taxonomy (NCBI): domain Eukaryota; kingdom Metazoa; phylum Chordata; class Mammalia; order Chiroptera; family Pteropodidae; genus Pteropus; species Pteropus medius. Next base: position 15,129,084 of record NW_024340701.1, on the reverse strand, counting down.
ATAAATAAGACTTATCAGATGTAGTTCCATAAGTACAACTCCTTGAGTACAGTTCTTAATCTAAAGACTTGTAAACTAAAGAGACAAATTATCTTCCTCCACATACACCCAACATATGGATAGGCATAGGATAACGGCTATACTGATCTTCCTATTTGAAAATGTGAAATAGGGGAGTCACACGAGAGTAACTGAACAATTATGAAATCCAGTTAGGCACTGGTTGACATTTCCTTGATTAGGGCTTAATGCCTGAGAATAATTCTCTGTGGCTCTTGATTCCACCTCGTGGTTTTCTTTTTTCCCTACCCTCTGAGTCAACCTTCCTTTCTCATGAAGGATGGCACATGTTTGCAGCTGAGTAGTTTTCTTAGCCTGCTTCCTGCTTGTAGAAGTTTGGGGGAACCAAAGACCTCTTTTCATTTTGTACTGTTTATGTTCCTTTTAGTCCAATCTCATGATATTTCTGCAGACGATATAATTCTCTTCCGGTAATATCATTCTCCAGGTATCTTCTGTCATGCTTATAGTCATGTTTGTCGATGGAAACAAACCCCATTCCAGCTCCAGAGGGGCATGAGGACAAAAAAAATATATTTTTCCTTCTACCTTTTAAAGTTCATCTAGTTGAGCTAATAATTAAATTAAAAGACAGATTAATAGGAGAAAATCAAATTTTAATATATGCTCATGGGGAATTCACATAAGCATAAAAATTCCAAATTCCCAGTTAGGCAAAAATTGGGTATATATGTCATTTTGGACAAAGGAAAAAAGGGGGAATGGGATCTTCAATTTCAAAAGTGAGAGTGGATGATTTGAACGTAATTGAGGAAGAGCAGAACACACAGGGCAGGTAAATTTTTACTAGGCAACCCAGAAAACTATGGGACATAGGGTGTGATCCAGCTATAAGGCCCCTGCCTGGAGCCCTCCCATCCATTTATACACAATTCGAATTAGGCTAAGTCAAACATCCTAGGATTTCCTTCCTGAAGGATCCCCTTCCGTCTGAATCTCTTAGGCAGGAAATGGGGGAGGGTCAAACATTCTGAGTCTGTTGTTTCTTAATAACCAGCTTAGAGATTAATATTCAAAGGCAGTTTTAGGGTGGCAAAACTTTGGTCCTCTTCAGGGGTGAAACTTGATTGATTTAATCCAGCTATGATGGTTTCATCCACGTTGCCAAAGGTTGATTTAGACATAATCAAGTGATACTATTTTGTCCAGTGAGAAAGAAGGGGAAGATTGTGCAAGAGTTTCTAGGAAAGGTTTTCTTTACTTGACAGAAAGATCTCCAAGGAAGAAAGAATTCCTATTCTTCGACTAGACATTGTTATGTCTGCCTCATACTTGCAGTTGTCATCTTTTAGCTTTGAGGCTGGCAGAGGAAAACAAGGGGGAAACCCTTAGGTTCTTCATTATGTAATTGATCAACTGGATTAATCAATGCCAGAAAACCATTTTTAAAAACCATTTGCTAGTTATGGTCATGAATTTAAAGTGAAACCCAGTTAGCATGGCTGTGCGGTTTTTGTTTTGGTTTTGGTTTTTGGGCCAATTGCTCAGGTGAAAGCTGGAGAAAATGGTGGATAATGGGCTATAAGCAGGTACAAATATGTGATTATGTTTTTGACAAGTACGGTGAGTATACTTTATAAAGAAGTAATTGATTATTATAATTATCGATCTCTCTCTCTCCCCTCCCTCATTTCCTGTGCCCTCACCCCCTCTCCTATTTTCCTCATTCTATTTTCCCTTCCCTTTTTTCTCTTCCTCCTGCATAGATAGTTTCTGATTCTCAGTCTTCTGTGACCTACCATTTATTTGTATGCCTTGTCTTACTCAATCCTTATAACAACCTGTCTAGCAGGTACTGATTAATATTCCCATTTTTGAGTTGAGAGATTAGATTAGGCAATTTGTTCATGGTGATACAGCTGAAAAATAGCCAAACAGGAATCCAGCTCAAGGCTATGTAATTCCAAAGTCTATGCTTTAACCACTATGCAAAGTGAAAGGAACTCTTCTAAAAGAAAGACGATTTGCTAGCTCTCAGCGTTAAACTAGTTGAGTTCGTATATCTACTTGGTACTGATAAATAGAAAATTATGGTCAAAGCCTCTAATGCTTGTGGGAGCCAATACTGTGATTGGAAAACAATCAAAATTTAAGTGTTTATTTTCCTTTAAAAAGAAGGAGATAAAACCCCAAAATTTTAAAACGAAATCAAAATTTTAATTTCTCTTAACCAGTTCCAGCCTATTAAATTAGCTGGTTTCCCAGATATCTGATTACTTTGCCACCTGTAAGGCAGCTAGACAGGAGGAAAATTTCAATCCCAGACTCTCTCACCCACCCCCCCACGTATAATGAGTTACTAAAAGGGTGGCAACCACCTCTGATATTTATCTTTTTTTCTAGAATATTTTATACCAAACCATGACCTAGAGAGTGTTCTATGAAACCTAAGGAAATATATTTTTGTATATTAGCTTAGATGACTTTGCTTTTAGTATCCTGATAAAGTCATTTAAAGGGAATCATATTTAGTTTTGACATGCGTCATTCCTTTTTAGGAATAGGAAGTTGGTCTCAACAAAACCATAAACTTTGTCTCTGGTAGTATTAACAGTGTGTAGCTCATTGGGACTTCATAAGAATTCAGTTGTTTTTTTTTTTGTTTGTTTTGTTTTGTTTTGTTTTTTAACACAGTGCCTTAAAGAGGAAACTGTTTTCTTTGTGCTCTGATTTGGGTGTTGTTTATAGAAAGTGACACTCTTGTCCTCTAATGTATCAGTGATGATAACTCTCAAAGAGCTCTGATGCCCCAGGACATTTACAGTTTTTGAATATTCACTCCTTTTTATTTAAAAGACTTAGAGGAAAACTGCTATACTTACTCTTTTATTAGGTTAATGTCATTTACATACCAACTGGAATTGTTTATGTTGGGGATTTCGACAGCAGTATTGTTTGCCCAAGGAAAAAAACTTGGTAGCAATAGTGTCATGCAATATTTATATTCTGCAAGCTGTATATATTTGGGGAATCTTGCTAAAATATTGCATGACAGGAAATTTCAATAAGCATGTTTAAGTGAATTCTACGAAACCAGACAGAAAGGAAATATGCCTCTCCGGTTCTGAAACATTTATCTCCCTGGGTGGAAAAGGGTAGGGGTGAGCCTGTGAATGATAGATAGTCCAAAAGAAAAAGGCACATTAATCTGTGGTTTAATGTGTTCCCTAAATGTCTTAATTGCTTTTAAAGCCATGTAAATAAATAACATTCAGAGGATGTGAATATCCTAAGAAATGACTTTGCTGATTTAAGTAAGGGCTCCTACTTTCAAATAATATTTACATGGCACTACAAAATAATTTTTAGTCAAGAATTAAGAAAGCTACAGTTGGGAAACCTGAATTTACCAACTGTTAAGGTAGAAACATTTTTGTTTTGTTTTGTTTTCTTTTAGCAGGGGGCTAATCCTTGCCCTAGGTATTCACATGTTATTTTACAAAGGAAGGAAGGATCAACTCTCCCAGGGAGGGGACAGAGGATCTTGGCTTGCTAAATCTTAATTGGCGATTTACAGTACTTTAAAGCTAGAAGCTGAACTTCAAGATAAACTCAGTATACCCTTAGAATCTAATCATAATGCTTCTCACTCTTCATATGATTTTAAAAACAAAAATTTGTAAGTTGATTAATATTTAGACGTTTTAATATTGAATTTGATTTATGAAACTTGGCCTATTTTTCTCCTTGCACATACCAGTAACCCCACCCCTTACTTCTCCCTGACATATGAAGATTCTGTGGTATTTTTATCTTTGACTCATGATAAAAAAAAACCATATGATTTAGTGTATAAATACATGTAACCAGAGCATACATACATGAAAAATATTTCACAAGATTCACACTATTTTGTACTATGATATTTTCTCCTGTATTCTGGGGGGAAAAGACGGTTAATCAGGACTCAACAATTGATTTCACAGCCCACTAATGACTTATGACCAATAGTTTGATAAAACATTATCAAGATTCTAGATAAATAACAGAATTGACCAAGCACATTCTTTTTGACTTTTGGATTTGACTTTCAGGACTCCAAAGCCAAGTAAAACCTCCCTCCTTCCTTTACATCATCCTCCATGTTTTTCCCCAAGCATTTATTTCCTACTTCTATTATATTCAGACCTGGGATTTACACGTTAAAAGATGGAAAGGCAATTTTTATCACGGCCAGCTTCAGGAGTGGAGGAAGTTGCAGCCAGGAAGTGTTTCATAGAATAACCTATTAAGGAATGAAATGGCTGTACTTGGGTATGACTATTAGATCCTTGTTGGGTACACTTTAAATCTATTGTAGAGGTGGTCTTTCATTATAGATATGCATACTTCACATGATCGGTGAATATAGCCTTGCTCTTTAAGCACTGTGTATGACTATTTAAAAGAATCCCTTTTAAAAAAATTCACAAATTTTCTAAAATTCACAAATCTTTTTGTATTACAGCAAATAATACTACAGTATCGACTCCAGGAAGGCAGGGATTTTTGTCCATTTTATTCACTGATCTATCCCTGGTCCCTAGAACACTACCTGGCACAAACTGGTGCCCATTAAATATTTGTTCAATAAATCTAAACATAATTTTTCCTAACTATTTCCCCAATTGGAATATACCTGCATTCACACAGCATGGAAGGTTATACACAATGTTGCTGATCAGCATTCCTTATCATTCCTTTTCTATAGACCCTTTGAGCCAAGATCACATCGGAAAAATAACCTGTGTACAGTGCATGACATGCCAATTATACCTTAATAAAGCTGTTTACAAAACAAAGAAATAAAAAATAATCTCATTAATGTAAAAGTGTTGCTTAAAGTTAAGCGAATAATGTCAGGGAAAGAACAAATAATTAATGGGAGACAAAAGATATTCTAATTTGAGTTATAATATCAACATTTTGTTGAGTGCTAAGTAGGGAGGGAGAAATAGTGTCATTTAGTTCTCATATCTATGAGTAGATACTATTTTAAATTGAGGCTTAGTGGGCTTTAGTGCTCAAGACTCCACAGCTGGTAAATAATTTAACTGGAATTTGAACCCAGGTCTAATGTTTTAACCATTACAATATTTGAGATTGATGTTTATTAAGACAGTGATAACAACTTAAACACTTCAGTTTGAAATTCACGTATTAGACATTTTTTCCATTCATTCATTTGAATAAATGAATTGAGAACCTACTATACTACGATACAGCAGATATTAGGTCTACGGTGGTAACCACGCAGATGTAGTCTCTGCTGTCATGACCATAGAATCTGATGGAGCGGATGGATAGTCGACAAGAAACTTTTAAAAAGTACAAAATGTGATAAAGGAGGAAACTGTGTTATGATAGAAAATAATCGCTGAGAAGCCTAGGGTGGCTTATTTTAAGATAGAGTTGCCTAGTTGGTCTTTTAACATCTTAAGGTCTTCTAAGAGCTTTTAAGTCTTCCAAGATGGGGTATTTGGTGGGTGATGAGGAAGGTGAGAGGGTGAGGCACTGTGTTTCAGGAAGCATAAAGATGAGGCAAAAGCTCAGAGGCAAAAAAGAGCTTGGCTAGTTGGACAGGAGCTTTGCATGGCAGAGGGGAAGGAGATGCAGCTGGAGCGATTGGTCTGGGGCCAGATCGCACAGGGTTTTGGAGGCCACGGAAAGGGATTTGGATTTTGTTACCTGTACAAAGGGATAGCCATTCTCAGATCTGTCCTGATAACACTAACAACCAGTGGTTCTGAATCGGAATACTTGGTAAACCCATTGCATCAAATAAAACTTCAATAGCTAATTAACTTGCGTGTATTATGTTAACTGCTGTGTATCCCTTTACTATTACCTAGCCTTCTAACACCTTTTCAAGAGTGCATGTGTTGTTTGTTTGTTTGTTTCGGTAATTTCCCATTTGGAAATACCCTGTGTTTTATTTTTATTCCTGTATCATCTAGTCCTATAATACACTGATTGGCTTTTACAAAGCATGCACTGAGTCTAAGTAATATGGATCCTAACCTAATGAACTTGCAGACTGATAGCAGAGTTAAGATACATAAAGTACTATATTAAAGTAGAATGTGTTAAGTGGGATAAAAGATACCAATAAAGTACTTCTGGAAGTTCAGAAGAGATTCCTTTTAGCCCTAGGGGGTTGAGGGAAAGGGGAGGAGGGAGGATTAAGTGAGATTTCCTGAAGGAGGTAGCATTTGCTCTGGTTTTGAAAGGGTAAGTGGGATTTAAACGTTAGGAAGTTGAGAAAGGGGCAAAAATCCTATTAAAAGTTCCAGAATAAATGAGCGTGTGTGTGTTTAGTGTGGTTCTTACTGCATTGCGGATGCTCAATTTGATATGATTGTCACTAGACGCTTGGGAGACATCCAGGACTAAAATAGTTTGAATGTGGTATGCAGTAGGATTGAAGTTCATGGCACTCTGCAGGAAATTATCTGTAGTTCCAGCCAGGGCTGTTTGTTTGATTTTCTCAGCTGCTTAAATTTATTAACAAATTATATGGAGGCCTAAAGAATTAGAGAGGTAGTTTTAAAAGAGCATGGAATGGGGAGACGAACAATCCAGTCTCCTTCTCTTGCTATCTTGATGTGTGAGCTTATTTCTAAAACTATTTGTTTTTCTGTCTGTAAAATGGAAAGTGATTCTGTCCCTTCCATCCCCTTTCTATTAAGGCACACAGGACTATGAAAGGTGGTGAAAAAGGCTGAGAAGAAAAATGTTGCATAAATCAAAACAATAAAAACAACAATTAAGAGAGCACTATTATGTAAAATGACATTGTTTAAACTCTTCCCTTTTAGGCAGAAGGCTTTGTATAGAACCATGGGGTAATTTAAAATTCCCTCTCTTCCTTTTTTTAAACAAGATATCTCAGCTTGGAAGTTAAAAGAAGACCGAGGGTATTTAAATTCATGGTTAAGTGTGGCCAATTCAGACGGCAGAGTGTGCAGACAGATCATAAGGTTATCTGTCCTTACTAACTGGGTGATGATGATGTCCTTTAAAATCTGTAAGTGAAAAGGTAAAACCAACGCCGATTTGAAAAGCAGCATTCATGATAAGTTCAGGATGCGCTTACATCAATTATAGTCAAAACAAAAAATATTTGGAGTAAAATTGAAGGTGCTAAAAAGAGGGGTTTCTTAGAAAGCAAAGGTGCAATACTGATATATTTTATTCTAAATGCCATGACCGTATGATACATCTCGAGAAAAATCTTAAATTGAAGAATAGTAAAGTACATTCTTGGTGAAGCAATTACTACATCCACCAACCCCCCAGTTCTACCTTAATATTTTAAATAATCGTGATTACTATTTGAAGGAGATTATTCTTTCTGATTTTAATTTGAAACAATTCTGATTTTAAATATGAAGAAGACAAAAGAAAACTAGGACTTCTGGTTAATTAATAAAGCTATCTCCTAGAGAATTTAAAACGCTCAATACATTTTAACCTTTCAAACTTAGAGCAATAACATCAGCTATGTTAGTTTTATATATTATTTAATGACAAGATATCTTTCTCAAAGAATATTTTGAATGAAACCTTGACTTTTATATATTAATTTATAAGTAAACCCTATTCCCAAACTAGGATTTCTAGGGGTTGTGTTCTAATATGCAAAATATTTATGTACTTGTACTTAAAAATACTTCTCTTTTGTCTTTTATACCAAAGTTTCAATGTTTTACCAATATCAAACCAGGTTGAGCGTGGACTGATGTTATGGGAATGGGAAAATAAGCTTTTTTGGAGATGGCATACCAAGAAGAGAGTTAGTCTTGTACATTAACAAAATTATACTTAAGTATTTAAGGCCACCTGTAAGACAGAACAATAATGACATTATGGAAATGTTTTCACAACTTTAAATATATTTTTCTAACATATAACAAAACTATCATTATCTTATATATAGGTGTACATATGAGTATGTGTATGTACATATTTTAAAGCTTGCTTATTATTTTGGACTAAACAAATAGATCCTTACGGTAATAGCTGATAATAAAGCCATCGATAACGGTTTTTTGAGCATTGTAAATAATGAATATTGTAATTTAAATATCTTTTTTCCTTTCTCCTCTGTCTCTTCTTTGTGGTGCCAAGTATCATTTCCAAGTTCTTTTGTAAAGTACTCCAAAATGTTTATGAAGTATATGTTATTATAACATCTCATTGATGAGATATGTTATAGAAAGCCATAAGAAGAAAATCAGTCCCATTATTTCACACTCATATCTAACTTTTGAGCCCTAATTAGTACTGGCTTGATTATCCACTTTACTACAACTCACTTCTGAAGGCTATTTTCTAAAATAAGAGTCAGCTTCACATAATGACAATTTCTCATGCTTAAGGATGATCAGAAGAATCTGCAAAGGCCTTTCCAAACAGGGTTCTAAAAATGTTTTGAACATTAGAATAAACTTATAGCCTCCAAGATAATCTGTCAGAAAGGCAACACTCCTCAAGAAAGATAAGAACAGCTTTAAGCATCAATACTTTTCTATATCTCTGTCTATGAAATATTTTCCATATAAATATGATGCATGTCAATGAAATTTAATTACATATCTACCCCCACTTCCCCTCCAATCATATTCTGTGAGCTGTTGTACACTCTTTTTTATTATTTTTAAATTTATTTTATTACATTTATTGGGGTGACATTGGTTAATAAAATTATACAGGTTTCAAGTGCACAAATCAATAATACAACATCTGTATATTATGTTGTGTGTCCACCACCCAAAGTCAAATCTCCGTCTTTCACCATATATTTGACCCCCTTTATGTTGTACAGTCTTGACCATTGAACCTCAGGCAGGATATGTGAACCCTGGCCATCTGCTCTTTTCCTTGAAGCTCTTTATCCCACTGTCCTGAGTTGAGTGTGTTTTGCAATGGGTATACTCTGCTGTTTTCTCTCTCTGCTATTTATCCTATGTTCTGGCAAATCTGTAATAACTGACAAAAGACACACAAGAATAGTACTTTGTTACAAAGTTACTAAGGAAGGATATCATACTGGGTGTCAAAATGCGTTTTTAAGGCAGCTCGAGGTGTCTTCAAGGGAATGATGGAGGAAAGAGAGTCAAGAACAGCCAGGAAGCCTTTAGGCAATGCCCTCTGACATTATGAACACCATTCTAAACATCACTGAAGTCTTGCAGGATTGACAGATAGTAGTAAGAAAGAGAGCAGAAGATGACTGTTACCTAAGGGATGTAGTGACATCAGGGGATTTGAAGAGAACAATTGCTGACTTACAAAGCATCTCCACAGGGGCTATGCCGAAACATCTACATATAGACTGATTTAGTTTGCACACCTATTTCAGGAATGCAGCCCACCCCCCCTACAGGAATAAACAGGATATTCATGCAATTAACCTTTACTCTGGCATAAAAACCTAATAATAGTCTGTGATATGGAGTGGAGAAAATACTTAGGTTTGCTGTTTTTGTCAACATTGAGGACAAAAATATATAATTTATTCTTTCTTTTGCTTTGAGTACTTAAAATTGTAGTGGAGGCAGGTACAGATGAAGCATTCTGAGAGAAGAGTGGAAATTGTACAATACAGAGGGGCTTCCAGGGGATCTTTTCTTCTTTTGTTTACTTCCAGTTTACTCTGAGGTTGTTGCAACTAGTATTTTGTTGGGTTAAGTGAATTTACAGATTATTATATAGTTAAATTAAAATAGCCTTACAAATTGTATGTATAGCTTAAGCGTGAAATGATTTCTGCAAAGAAACCTTGGCTTGAATATATTACTAATGATAAAATGGTAGAGCCGACTTTTTTCCCCTCCTAGTGGAGGTTTTCCTCAGCCACATTTCAAAACAAAAATAATGATATAATTAGATCTCTTCTCCAGCACATTACAAAATAAAAACAATGCAATGGTGATCTCATTAGAGCTGACAAGAAATTAGCCCCCAAACTTGAAATTATTAAGAGGTTTTTGAAATATGGATTTATATCTCTATTGTTAATGATAAACCTCATTTTAAATGTGTATTATGCTTTGAGAATAATTCAAAAGATCTTTATAGAGCACTGTCATAAATCTGGTGCTGTTCTAGGTGCTGGGGGTACATCAATGAAACAGATAAAGGTGCTTTTTATAGTAGAGCTTACTTTCTATCAAGACAATAAAAGATATAATAACATTTATACATTACCTTAGCAATAACTGTTAAGGACAAAAAAGAGGAGGAACAAAGTAAAAGTACTGGAAGGGCTGAGAGTGGGACAGTGGTACAATTTTAAACAGGGTTGTCAGGGTAGGCCTTAATAGTGACATCTGAGCAAAGACTTGAAGATATATACTTGGTATACTGCCATCCTAAGATAACTGCATGCCATGTATTCTTTATAAAGTGGGATTTCTTTATAGCTATTGAAGATAATATTATGAGAATGTTGGACCCATATTTTGTACTATTTTGAATGGCTATATTGAAAAAAGGAAGGCCAACATTTATTAAATGGCTCTTTGGGCTCTGGTACTGATTACATTATTTTGCATAATTCTGTAAGGTAAATATCATCGGTCCCATTTTATAACCAAAGCTTAGGAATACCAAGGACCTTGTTTATAGTCACATACTTAAGTAGGGAATAGAGCTAGTGCTGGACATCTAATCAAAAATCTTGTTCTCTTTTACAATGCCAGACCCTGCAAAAAGTTTCAACTGATCATAGCTGCTAGGAGAATTGTGTTGAGAAAGATTCTGAGGCCAAATCCAGGATGCAACAAAAATAAATACTTTGATCAATGTCATAACACAAGAGTAGGGAGTAGCAGCTAATATATATATATATATTTATCTCTATATTGCCCAATGCTAGTTCTTGAGATGAACATCTCAAAGAGAAATACAAGATGATTTAGAAATAATGATGTTTCTGAGCAGTATTTTGAAAGGATCCATATTACATCAATCATATTCTTTCTAAAACCTCATTTCTCTAATAATCGTCCACACTCTACCTCTGTCTAATAACTAAATTGTAATTGATGTGGCCCCACCTACCATCTCATAATCCCAATTCTCTGCCTTTTTTTGTTTGTGTGATTTTCTCTATTATACTTATGCATCCTATTAAAATCACCCATATTTCAAATTACGGCTTCCTAGTAAAATAGAATGCTTCTGTTACTAGAAATATCTTCACAGAGACATTGATGTCAGAGATAATGTAGAAGGAATAACTACAATATATTTGAAACTTTTAAATTTTTAATTAAACTTTTACTAAAGGTGGTATAACGTAGTGGTTATTATTTGAGACCATGGAGTTAACCCTGCATTACTTACTAATTCTGTTTTGAGGAAAATTACTTAAATTATCTTAAATTTCAGTTTCCTCATCTCAATAGCATCTGATCCTTTAGTATTTATTAGACTTTACCCTTTAATCTAGTACCTGGTGTTCGTTGTCGTTAAATGTTTCATGTGTTCTTGAAAAGAACGTTTATTTAACAATTGAGTTCAGAGTTCTGTTATTAGCTCAAGCATATAAATTGTGTGGTTCAAAACATCTGTATCTATAAACATCTGTATCTTTATACTGTTCTCTCATTGCTGATTTACACTCTTACATTATAATGTTGTGAGTTGACAGTTACTCATTCTGTGCATTTTTGCTTTCTATGTTTTGAGGCCATGTTTTTAGATGCATAGAAATTGTTTTTAGAAAAGATCTCAACCATCTTTTGATTTCATTGATTTCCTCCATTGTTTCCTATTTAATTTTTGCTCAGAATTTCATTACTTTCTTTTTTGCTTATTTAATATTTACTTTGCTCTTCTTTTTCTAGCTTCATATTGATAACTGAGGTTATTGGTTCGAATTTTTTTTCTAGTATAAATGTTTTAGTGTTATAAATTTCTCTCTGAGTATGGCTTTAGCTGCATTCCATAAATTTTGATTTATTGTATTTTCAATTTTATATACTTCAAAATACTTTCTAATTTTTCTTCTGATGCCTTCTTTGATCCATGGGTTATTTGGAAGTCTAGTTTCTACATACTTGGGGATTTTCTATATGTTCTTTTGTTACTGATTTCTAATTTAATTACACCGTGGTCACTTTTTGTGACTTGAATACTTATAAGTATATTGAGACATTGCTCAGAATATGGTCTATTGTAATAATGTTCTATGTACACTCGAAAGCAATATGTAGTCTGTTGTTGTGGGGTAGAGTGTTCTATAAATGTTAATTAGGTCAAATTAGTTATAGTGGTTTCAAGTTTCTGTATATTTGCTGATTTTGTGTCTTTTTTTTTTCTAACCAATTTTGATAGAGGAATATTGAAATCTTTGACTATAATTGTGGATTTATTTACTTATTACAATTGGGTTTTTCTTCATCTATTTTGAAGCTTAGTTATCAGGTTTATAAATACTTAGGATTGTTAGACCCTCTTAATAAACTGACTCCTTTACCTTAATGAAATGACTTTCTTTACCCATGGTAATAGCCTTTGTGTTGAAATCTGCTTCGATATTAATATAGCTCCTCCTTTCTTTTCATTAGTATTAGCACGTCGAATAACCTTTTCCCATTATTCTACTTTAGCCTGTTAGTATCTTATATTCAAAGTGTGTTTCTTATAAGCAACATATAGTTGAGCCTTGCTTTTTTACCCAATTTGATAATCTCTGCCTTCTGTTTTTTTTACATCATTTACATTTAATGTGATTATCAATAATGATTAGGTTTAAAGCTGCCATCTTACTATTCCATCTTTCTTCTCACTTTTCCCTGTTTTTGCCTTCTTTTGGATTGGGTATTCTTTTTTTAATTGAAGAAATGGATTTAAATTTTGTTTTTCCCCTGTCTACCTCCCCGCTCCCGTCTGGTAACCACTAGTCCATTGTCCATGTCCATGAGTCTCTGTTTGTTCGTACTGTTCATTTGTTGCTTTTAGGTTTATATCTCACATATGTGATATCATGTGATTTTCAGCCTTTTTTGTTTGGCTTATTTTGCTTAGTATGATTATTTCAAGTTCCATCCATGTTGTTGCAAATGGCAGTATTTCATCTCTTTTTATGGCTGAGTAATATTCCATTGTATATATGTACCACACCTTCTTTAGCCAATTATCAGTTATAGTACACTTCGGTTGCTTCCATGTCCTGGCCACCATGAATAATGCTGCTATGAACATTGGTGTGCAAACATCTTTTCGAATATGAGTTTTCAAGTCTTTGGGGTAAATACCCAGTAGAGGGATTGCTGGATCATATGGTAGATCAATTCTTAGTTTTTCGAGGAACCTCCATACCACTTTCCATAGTGGCTGTACCAATCTGTAGTCCCACCAGCAGTGTATGAGGGTTCCTATTTCTCCACATCCTTTCCAACACTTGTTATTACTTGTCCTGTTGATTATAGCCATTCTAACAGGTATGAGATGGTATTTCATTGTGGTTTTGATTTGCATTTCCCTAATAGTGATGTTGAGCACCTTTTCATACATTTGCTGGCCATTTGTATGTCCTCTAGGGAGAAGTGTCTGTTCAGGTCTTCTGCCCATTTTTTGATTGGATTGTTTGTTTTGTTTTTTGTTGTTATTGAGTCATATAAATTTTTTGTGTATTTTGGATATTAGGCTCTTATCGGAGGTGTTGCTTGCAGATATATTTTCCCATTCGGATGGTTGTCTCTTTACCTTGTTGATGGTTTCTTTTGCTGAGCAGAAGCTTTTTAGTTTGATGTAGTCTCATTCATTTATTTATTTTAGCTTTTATTTTCCTTGCCTTTGAGGTCAAATTCATAAAATCCTCTTTAAGTCCAAGGTCCTTGAGTTTAGTTCCTACGTTTTCTTCTATGCATTTTATTGTTTTAGGTCTTATATTTAGATCCTTAATCCATTTTGAGTAAATTTTGATGTGTGGTGATAGACAACAGTCTAGTTTCATTCTTTTGCAGGTGGCTTTTCAGTTTTCCCAGCACCACTTATTGAAGAGGCTTTCTTTTCTTCATTGTATATTTTTGGAGTTTTTGTCGAAAATTATTTGCCCATATAAATATGAGTTTATTTCTGGACTCTTGATTCTGTTCCACTGGTCCATGTGTCTACTTTTTCTGCCAATACTATGCCGTTTTGATTACTGTTGCTGTATAGTATAATTTGAAGTCAGGCAGAGTGATGCCTCCAGCCTCATTCTTTTTTCTCAGGATGGCTTTGGCAATTCAGGGGCTTTTGTGCTTCCATACAAATCTGATGATTTTTTGTTCTATTTCTTTAAAAAATGTCAATGGGATTTTAATGGGGATTGCATTAAATCTGTATAACGCTTTAGGTAATAAGGTCATTTTAACTATGTTGATTCTTCCAATCCAAGAACACGGAATATTTTTTCCATTTCTTTGTATCTTCTTCAGTTTCTTTTAATAGAGTCTTACAGTTTTCATTGTATAGATCCTTCACATGTTTCATTAGATTTATTCCTAGGCATTTTATTTTTTTTGTTGCAATTGCAAAAGGAATTATTTTTTTCCACTTCTTTTTCTGATACTTCATTATTAGAGTATAGGAATGCTATAGATTTTTGAACGTTGATTTTGTATTCAGAGACTTTACTGTATTTGCTTATTGTTTCTAATAGTGTTCTTGTGAATTCTTTAGGGTTTTCTAGATAGAGAATCATGTCGTCTGCAAATAGTAACAGTTCGACTTCTTTGTTTCCTATTTGAATGCCTTTTAAATCTTTCTCTTGCCTGATTGCACTAGCTAGAACCTGTAATGTTATATTGCATAACAGTGGCGATAGTGGACATCCTTGCCTTGTTCCTGATCTTAGAGGAAAGTTTTTTAGTTTTTCACCATTAAGTATAATGTTGGTTGAGGACTTGTCATAGATGGCCTTTATTATGTTAAGGTACTTTCTTTCTATATCGATTTTGTTAAGTGTTTTGCTCATAAATGGATGCTGCATCTTATGTAAGGCTTTTTCTGCATCTATCAATATGATCATATGATTCTTATTTTTTAATTTGTTTATGCGGTGTATCGCATTAATCGATTTGCGTATGTTGAACCATCCCTGTGCCCCTGGGATGAAGCCCACTTGATTACGGTGTATAATCTTTGTAATATGTTGCTGTATTCGGTTCGCTAGTATCTTATTTAGGATTTTTTGCATCACCGCAGCTTCTTTAGCCAATCATCAATTGGACACTTCAGTTGCTTCCATGTCCTGGCCACCATGAATAATGCTGCTATGAATATTGGTGTGCAAATATCTTTTAGGATATGAATTTTCAAGTCTTTAGGGTGAATACCCAGTAGAGGGATTGCTGGATCATACGGTAGATCAATTCTTAGTTTTTTGAGGGAACTCCATACTGTTTTCAATACCGGCTGTACCAATTTGCAGTCCCACCAGCAGTGTATGAGGGTTCCTTTTCCTTTGCAAACTCTCCAACATTTGTTATTACCTGTCCTGTTGATTATAGCTATTCTAACAGGGGTGAGATGGTATCTCATTGTGGTTTTGATTTACATTTCCCTAATAGTGATGTTGAGCACCTTTTCATATATTTGTTGGCCATTTGTATGTCCTCTAGGAAGAAGTGTCTGTTCAGGTCCTCTGCCCATTTTTTGATTGGATCATTTGTTTTTTTTTGTTGAGTTGTATGAGTTCTTTGTATATTTTGGATATTAGGCTGGATTGAGTATTTTTAATGATTTTATTTTATCTCCTTTATAAGCTTTATTGTAACTTTTAAAAATTATTTTACTGTACTACTTCATATATAGTATAAGTACCTTATACTATATACCAATTACTATATACCAATTACTATATACTATAAGGTATATAGTATATACCTTATACTATATACCAATTTCTTCTTAGCCTTTGTGCTGTAATCCTATATTTTACTTTTACACATTATAAATCCCATATATTGTTACTATTTTTATTAATATTTTAGTAATTTATTATAATATGCCCTAATATAGTTTGTTTTTATATGCTTGGAATTTGCTGAAATTCTTGGATCTATGGATTTATAGTTTTCATCAAATTTGAAAAAATTTTAGCCATTATTTCTTCAAATATTTTTTCTCTTCCTTTTTGGGAATTCCAGTTTCAAATATACTAGATCACTTGAAGTTGTTATACAGCTTATCGATATTATTTCTTTTCTTTTCTTTCTAGTATTTTTTCACTCTGTTTTTATTTTTGGATAGTTTCTATTGCTATCTCTACAAGTTCACTGGTGTGTTCTTCAACAATACCTAAGCTGCTGTTAGTTTTATCTAGTACATTTTTTATTTCAGATATTGTGATTTTTAATCTCTAGAAGTTTGATTTATTTTTAAATATATTTTAATGTCTCTACCTAAAATGTTCAACATTCCCTCTGGCCTTTTGAATACATGAAATACCATTATAATAACTCTTTTAATGTCCTTATCTAATAATTCTAATATCTACATTACTTCTGGGTTGATTTTGATTGATTGATTTTCTCCTCATTCTGTCATACCCTTAAACTTTAAACATGCATATTTGACCTTCTAATGTCAACATTAATTAATATCTCTAATTCTCTTTCAAATTATAAAATGACCATAGAACACTTTAATTTCAATCATTCTCTTCCATTATACATGTTATTGTCCTGTATTTTTGTTTCTCTTTTATTGTAAAATAATAATGTTATTTTTGTTTCATATAGTCAATTCCTGTTTACTATTACCCACATATTTGCCACTTTCTTTGTTCATCATTGTTTCTGTGAATTTCACTTAAAGTTTTGGATTTGATTTTCTACTTTCTGTAATATATATTAAATGATTCTTTAAATGATGATCTATTTGATTATTATCTATTTGAATATATTATCTCAGTCTTTTTCTAATGATAATGTCTTTACTATGATCTCATTTTAAAATCATAGTTTCACTGACTATAGAATTCTGTGTTCATAGATATTTTTTCTTGATCATTTGAAGATATTATTCAATTTCTCCTGGCTTCTATTTATGCTGTTGAGAAGTCTATTTTCAGCTTAATTGTTCTTTTGTGAATAATCTGTGTTTTCTCTCTGGTTATTCTGAAGATATTTTTGTTTATATTTGGTGTTCTATGGTATCCTACACTGTGCTGATTGTGTCTTTAATTTTGTTTACCTTATTTGAGACTGGTATATTAAATTGAGCAATTCTGAATAATTTCAGCCATTATATTTTTTAAAGTTTAAATTGAGGTATAATTCACATACCATAAAATTCACCCTTTCAATGTATACATACAATTCTGTGGTTTTTGGTATGTTTACAAGTTGTGCAACCATCACAAGAGCAAATTCCAGAGGGTTTTCATCACCTGAGGATGAAACCCCATAACCATTAGCAATCACTCTCCATTCCCCGCCCTCCTCCTCTCCCCTCAGATCCTGGCAACCAGTTTACTTTCTGTCTCTGTGGATTTACCATTTTGCCTATTCTACACATTTCATGTAAATGGAATCATGTAATATGTGACATTTTGTGTCTGGGTTCTTTCACTTTGCATAACGTTTTCAAGGTTCTCTATGTATCAATACTTCATTCCTTTATGTGAACAAATAATATTTCCTTGTATGAATATACCTCATTTTGTTTATTCATTTGTCAGTTGATGGGCATTTGGGTTGTTTCCACTTTTTGGCTATAATGAATCTTCTTGCTGTGAATATCCATGTATAAGTTTTTGTGTGAACATATTATTTTCAATTCATACATATATATATGTATATATATATACATATATATACCTAGAACATATTGCTGAGTTATATGATAACCATGTTTAATTTTTTTGAAGAACTGCCAAATTATTTTCCAAAGTGGCTGCACCATTTTTACAACCATTATCTCTTGAATATTGCCTTTCCCCTGTTCTACCTATTCTCTTCTTATGGAGTTCCTATCAGAGAAATATTGGAGTTTTTGATTCTATCTTCCCTGTCTCTTTACTTTTCTTTACATTCTCTCTCTCTGTTTTTCTTTTCTTTTTTTAGATCTTTGTGCTTCATTCCTCCACTCTGTCTTCCAGTTCATTAATTCTTTCTTCAGCTGGATTTACCCTTCTATTTGACATATTCCTTGAGTTTTATTTTCAAGAGTTTAATGTTTCATTTCTGAAAGTGCTAAAGTTTTTTTTTATGTTTTATAATATTTTTCTCCACAATCAACTTATTCTTTTTCATAATATCTAATTTTTTGTGGCTTTATTCCTTTCTCAGTATTTTCTTTCAGAATGTTTAATTTCATGTTCTTGGATGTGGACTCTTGCTCATCGTGGGTTGTTTCCTCATATGTTTTATTATGAGATTATATTTATTGAGGCTTTTTGCTTTTGCTTCTACCAATTGCTTCTGGGAGATTGCCCACCATAAATCAATCATTATGTTAACCTATCAGTTTGAGGCCTCCTAAACCATGCATAGTATATTCATTTTAGCCTCAAATTTATGGGAAGCACAGGCCTGAGATTTTGAATTTTGGGAGAAGGATTTTCCCTCCAATTTAGAACCCAAAAGAGAAAAACATGCCTGTTTGTCATCTTGTCCTGCTTGCTAAATAAATTTCTTTTCTAGTTCATCCCGTCTCAGAAAGAGCAGCCATTTGAGGGTCTTGGCTTTTCCAAGGATTCTCAGTTCGTCACGCACATCCAAAGCCTCATCTTAAATCTAAGTCTTTAAGGTGACTGGGACCAATTCTCTACCAAGGCAATTGAAGCTCCTCTCTACCTTATAGTTCAACAACATCTTATTTTGGACACCTAGGAATAATTGACTGATTCCTTCCTTTCTTTTTTCTCAGCTGTACTTTAACAATAGTGTTTATTTCTTTCTACATTTCTAGGTCTTTGTACTGGACAGTTTGTTTTTGGTATCTTAGAACACTGTATTGTCAGTTTCCTCAACAGTAATGTGGGGAAAATTATTTATTTACTTCATAAGATTTTTAGGATTAAATGAGATAATTTATATCAAGTGCTTAGCATAGTGCTCAATATCTAAGTGCTCAAGAAATGTTAGTTATTATAATTATTTTTTAAGATTTGTTGTCATTGTTTATTTACTTTATTGAGATATAATTGAAATTCGACATTATATTAGTTTCAGGTGTACCACAAAATGATTTGGTATTTGTATATATTGCTAAAAGATCACAACAATAAGTCTAGTTAACATCAGTCACCGTACATAGTTACAATGTAATTATTAATACTGATTGAGAAACTATAGATAAGAATACAAATCTATATAACTTACTAAAGTTAATTTTAAAATTAATATTTTAGCCTTCTCTTAGAATGTAATTTAAAATTAGTTCCCTTTTTGATAGAATGTGAAAACATAAAATTTAGTGTTTGAGTTTATACTATCTTGTATTTTACATTCTTCAGTGTTTCATCTTACCTTTATTATTCTACTTAGCATGTGAATGGACCTGAAACAGTATTTCTAGATATTTGATGCCTGATTCAATTTTGATGTATTTTTGTTCATTTTACAGATAAATTTCAATTCAATTCTTCATAATGTACCTTATGTTATTAACATGTTTATAGTTTCTCTTTTAAAAATAATGACATTTTAAACTGAAATAAAATGAGATCATTTGAAATTCATTTTATTGTGAAAAATTAATTTACCAGTCTTATCCTAAAATGTTTATTTACCAGAAGATATGAACTTTGAAAAACATTGCATGGATTATTAACAGGCTATCTGGTTTGATTATTTCCACTTAGGAATATACTATTTAAACAGAAGCACATCTGATTAAAATGCTCCATGGGAGTGATCTTTTTCATGTTCTTAAAAGAGGAATGGTAAAGGAAAAAAATAAAAGTATTTTTAATCTGTCTTTGTGTGATATTGAAATGGATGCTATTTTTATTTCTTCTCTATAACAGATACTGTATTTGTGTTTCAGTCTGTGTGTGTGTGTGTGTGTGTGTGTGTGTGTAGTCCCATTTTTGTTAATGTGTCTTCATTTCTTGGTGAAATGAAAGCTTGACCTAGAACTGTAGTCATTCCTGTGTCAAAGTTGCAATAACTGTGGTCACCAAGCAATTACTATGGCAATCTGACTGGTCCTAAAGGGATAGTTGTGTTAGGCCAGGATCTAAAATAATCTGTAGAAGGAGAATGATCTGAGGTTTCAAACTGCAGTGCAGTTTGATTGTGTTTCAGTATTAATCAAAAAGAACTAAATATGTAAACTAATGACTTATTCTGCAGAAAGATAAATATCCTAGAAAACATTTAAATGATGTATTTTTTCTCAGTTGCTTTTTCTTGACAATTTTAATAGTGAAATATTAGTAGAGTACTAAGAAATTACATAGATGACTACACTATGTTCAAATAAAGTCCTTTTTTTAAAAAAGAACAATTGAATTTTTTTGAACTGGTATGTAAATAAGTTATATTTTATTTTTCCTACATGAGATCCTAAAATATTTATGAGGTGCTTAACTGTTACAGGTCATTAATATGCAGAAAAAAATTTGAAAATGTGACAAGATATGTAGTGGTAGGACATTTGTTTTCATTCTTGTTTTCTAGAGGAGCAATAGATTTGTACTGATTCATTTTCCTTCTCTCACCTAGCTTACATCTATGATTCAATTGTGAGATTTTTGGCTAGAGTTAGTACACAGATGGAAGCAGATGAATGTGCTGCCTTTTTCAAAACTGTTTTTTGTTATCCTCATTCTTTCATTCACTCAGCATATACTGAGCACCTGTTCTAGACCAGGCACTGCAGAAGGTAATAGGGGTACCTTATTGAACAAGACAATCGGGGCTTCCTTGATGAGTTTCTAGTCCTGGGCAACCATTTTTCTTTCCTTCCCCTGTTCTTCTTTCATTCTTGCAGTTTCTTGACATTTTCTTTCTCTACCCTTTATATATCTCCCCCATTTTCTTCTTTTCCTTTCTTTATCAGGAAATTGCTAAGTGGCTTTTCTTTCTTCTTCAAGCTTGTCTAGATTCAGTACATGAGACCCCTTTCTTTGCACTACACTCTTTTCCCATGGGAATTCAGGGACATTCATAACTTTTGGCTTGACTTAGCTTTGTCTGTACCTCCTCTGAAGAAAATTGGTTGCCAGCTGAGAATATCATTTCCTCTACTGCCATGGAATCTTACTCCTCTGCCTTTCATCGTGCTGCCAAACTGAGAAGAGTGAAACCTTTGGGAAGGACATCTTCCTGTCACTGTCTACAAGCAATCATTTTTTGTTAAAACCATTTTTTTTAAATTGGTTTTTATATCTACGCATGTAAATTTATCTCCAATTTGGTTCCATTGGTCACAGAATAGTTTTACTGGCTGAGTATTTTCATTTCTGCTGAACTTCTCACAGTGAATATTACAGAGTATTTTCCTGTAGTATTTTTGTGAAGGGATGGGGTGGATAAGGGGCCTAATATCAGTTCAGATATGGGCATTGTGCTATTGCTTTCTGACACAATGTAGTAAGAAATCAATACAGTAGGTAAGGATAAGCAACCTGGGTTCATCTGAAAGCAAAGATGAATCAGAATTATAGGATTTATTTTAGCCCTGGAAGAGTTCTTTTGACCCAATCCTGGCTCTTTAAAAGTTGAAGATCAGAGATGTCAAGTGACTTGCTAGAGATCACACAGCAAGTTAATGACAGAGCTGGGGCTAGAACTCACAATTCCCAGTTTCCATTTTTCAGCAGGCAGGATATAGGAAATAGGGCATAGGGAAAATTATCTTCTTCTTTTTTTATTTTTTGAGGTGAGGGTGGAGAGAAATTATCATTTGGTAGAGAAGAATTTATCAGAACCATAAGGATTCAGACATAATTTTCAGCTGAGAATCAAAGAATCTAATTTCATATGATCTTTATGCAACCAGTTAAGATGTTAAAAAGAACCGATATAGTCAAAGTAAGTGTTGCCTACTGAATATTTAGTTTGTGTCTGTTAGCTTCTATATCCATAAGTGTGGTTTAATTTTATATCTTGGTTATTGATGTTGGTTATTATGATTTTCCCCTAACCCCAAGTGCTGCAGTTATAGATATAGTTGGGGAAGATGAATTTATTTATGGTGAATTCAGAGAATAGGTGATAAAGTGAAGAGTTCTGGATATAAAAACCACAGGACAGAGGAGTTTGAACTTGAATAAAGAGTCAGAACCCCAAGTACATTTACTTACTTAATTAATTATGATTTGAGGTGGCTTAGTATAAAGTTTAATCTCAGCTCTGAGGAAGTCATTTGGACTCTGGCTTTCCACCTCCTGAACAACTAAACATCATTTCTTCTTTGCTCCATTGGTGTGGGTATTCATTTTTATTGGTGTAGTAGCCAGGCTCCAAGATGGTCCCTAATGATCCTTGCCTTGTAGTAGTTATGACTTCATATAGTCCCTTCCCATATTGTATTAGAGTCGATCAGTGTGACCAATAGAATGTGGCAGAAATAAGGGCACGTCACTTCGGAGGCTAAATCATAGAAAACATTGTGGCTTCTGCTTTGCACTTACTTGCTTCCTTCATTCTGGGGAAGCCAGTTGCCAGGTCATGAGGACACTCATACCTATGAGAGGGCCACATGGCAAAGAATTGCAGCTTTCTGCCAATAACCAGTGAGGGACTGTGGCCTTCTGCCAGTAGCCATGTGAGTGAGCCATATTGGAAGTGAATCCTCTAGGCCTTGTCAAACCTTCAGATGATTGCAGCATCAGCTGATTGCTTGACTGTAACCTCAGGAGTTACCCTGAGCCAGAACCACCCAGTTTAGCCACACTCAGATTCTTGTGTGAGATTATGCCTTTTGTTTCAAGCTACTAAATTTGGAGGGTAATAGATAAGAAATACAATTGACAAGACAAAAGTTAAACATTGTTAATTTAAAAGCAATTATAATAACAATAAATATAGATGTTTTTGTTATGAGATTTGGCCCTTGGAAACACACACTGTATACTCAGCCTGTATTCAGCATTTTCATTTTATTAAATAGGAAACTGAGAAACAGAAAAGTGAAATGATTTATTTATTGGAGGGAGTGGTGGTAGCTAAGAATCGAAACATCTTTTCTTTTTCCACTTCTTTTTGAAATATGGCTCTATTAAAATATAGGTAAAGACTGAGTCAAAAATGACACCAACAAATTCAAAAGAGTTATAGTTTGAGGAAACTTTTATTTAAAGAGAAGTTTTCTGAGATCCGTTGTTTTATTATTAAATCATTTCAAGTGGTCTGCATCATTTTATCTTTACACGCAGTTCAATTATGCCACTTTCAATTAATAAACGTGAAGGAGATTTCAATGGGTCATTTAACTCAGGCCTAGATATGAATATTTTTGATCAATTCTGCAAACATTTGTCAAGAACACTACAGCTGGCTAGGGAACACAAAGATAAATAAGATATCTCTGCCCACAGTTTATAAGTTAGTGATAGAGCAGATAATTTCAATACTATGTTAAGAGTACTGATACAGATATTCACAGGGAACAAGTTGAAAATAGAGGATGTACACCTAAGCCAGGCTAGGAGTTCGGGGAAGACAAATAACTTTCTCAAAGACATAGAGCTACTTTGCAGCATTTAGAATTTGTCTTGGCTGTTTTCTAGATACCTGAGAGTGGTAGGAACAAAATTGTAAGCTACCTGCCTATTATCTTTCATATATTGGTAAGATGCCCTCTGTTTTTCTACAGAGACCCTTTTAATATCCATTAATCAAAAAAATTTTTGAGATATTATTCAAAATAATTTTTAAGGACTTTTTTTTCTCAACCAAGATAAATGGAATGGACAGACACTAGAAAAAAATAAGAAACATTAAAAACAAAACAAAACCCAGGAAGTATACAGAAGTATACATGAATTCGGAATGATTTTAGGAATATACATGAATTGGAAACATGAATTAGGAGACTGAATTATATAATGTCAAACTGTAAGACTCTAACATTTGGGGTGTGGGATTCTTAAAAAAATTATAAAGAAATCTTTTTAGTGGTTTGTCCTGCATATTTCTAGGTACCAGTTGATGAGAAACTTGTGGCAAGGAGCTGCTTTGAAGGGAGGAAAGATTGCACCTGTGGATCAGTTTGGTAGACTCTGGTACTCGATTCTGTCAGTTTGAATAAGCGAATCGCAGACAGTATAGAGACAAGGGAACTTCTAGCAGTCTTTCATAAATGAGTCAGTATGAATGAACAGGCCTTTCATAACTTCATTTTGAACTCTGCCTGCAAACCAAAGGTCAGCAGGCCCTTCAATCTAGGGGCTACACGATGCCTGGAGGTGCTGATAGTTGGTTTTGTGAGATGAAGAAAGAAAATTTAAGGAAGATGGGGCAGAAGACACAAAGAAAGGGACTGTAAGAAGCAAAGAGGGAGAGACAGAAGGAAAAGTAAGAATTAATAACTACGGTTTGTTAAGTACTGCTATCCGGTGAGCTTTGCAAACTTGATCTCAATCCTCAGAAGAGCCTTCTGAGGTAGTACTGGGAGTACCTCTGTTTTACTGGTCAAGATACAGAAGTCATACAGTGGAAAAAAAAAAAAAGTCATATAGCTAGTAAGCAGCAAAGCTGTGAATTAAACTCAGATCAGTCTGACTCCCAAATCCAGCACTCCTATCCATATTGCCACAATGGGAATATATCCGCCTACTGTGATGTAAGAGATGACCATCACAGACAACTGCTGGCCCTTGGATTTTTTTTTAAGTTTGTAGACAAGTCTAACAGAATGAAGATCCCTTAATTGGATTTGCCTGTTATCCAATATTGCACACCACATCACATGCCGAGCTTCAGTACCCTATATGAATCAGTTAGAACCTTCCCATTTAGCCTAATGAACCCTAATTTCAGACAAAGGTAACTGTCACCTTTTGTTTCATCCTGTGCTTTTATTTTTCAAATACCAAAGCCGACCTCTGAACTCAATCTGCACTTGCTTATTGATGCATAAATATCTATAATATCACAGTAAATTAAATTCTGTTTTAAAGGGTTTCTATTTAACAATCTGTCAGAACTTTCACAGCATTTGATTTCTGGTCTCCTCTGTCTAGTGACAGGTTTATCTCAATATGGCTTGATTAATGAAACCTTTTATTTGGTGTAAGCACACCTATTATTACCATAATCTTTTAATGCTTGCTTAGCCAACTCTGGTGACAGGGATTCTCAAAACTTCTAACTTCTTTAGCCACACCAGAGAGCTTAAAGCTCACCAACGTTGGGTGAGATTAACAGGCCAGGAGACCAATGCCCTCCTAATGGGGAGCATGGTAACGTTAGTGTCAGCTCAATGATATAGCACTCTATCTCTGAGGCTTGGCCCAACTCTCTTTTAACCTCTAGGGTTTAAGAAATGTTTCTGACTTAGAGCCAACAAATCCGCCTTCCTCTCCACTGCTACTGTGTCCTTGCATGCCAGTCATTGGGGGGCGTGGCTGACTTCTCCCTCGGGAGCTGAGAAATTGCAAGTGCACTGTGTAGCTGGGAAGTGGGATGAAGTCTAAAATAAAAGAATGTATTGAAAAAGAGTGTCTTAATGAAGCCAAGGAGCCAGGCACTAATAGCTCTTAAGAAATAGAAATGACTTTATGATGGATATTCCACAAGCAACCTTTTCAGAAAAGAAGAGTGCAATTGAATTATGTTTTGCTCCTGACAAGTATTTACCCCGGAGAGGAGCTGCCATTACTGCCGGATTATATTCTTTGCGTCCTACATACTTCCAAAACACTGACAAAGAAATATTTTAGATCTCATATAGACTCACCATTGTCACTGTTTTTACTTTGCTATTAAATATCTAATAATGTTAAAAGTGAGATATTGAAAATAAAATCTGAAACTTAGTGCTGCAGAAATTGTCTTCTCTACAGTTTTCCTATCTAGTATTTTCTGCGTTGGTAAACTGATAGGCTTCTGACATATATTATACTGTTCCTTTATTTGTACCCCCGTCTGCCTCTAATGCTTAAAACATCTCATACTTTTTTTTTCTTTCTCTTCAGTTTGTGGTCACTGTGGTTTTAAGGGCAACAAATTCACTTGGAGAGTTTCACTATTGTTTTTAAACTTCCTGAGGTAGGAAAGAAAACAAGATAATTTTTTTTTCTTTATTTTTTTACACCTACAGCACCTGATCTTCCTAGGTGGTCTCTCATTCAAGTACTAACCAGGCCTGACCCTGCTTAGCTTCTGAGATCAGATGGAAAAGAAGGTAATATTAAATACGACTCATGATCCTAACAAGTAAAATAAAATTAGATAAAAGAAACAAATGAATCTGTTATTTAAAAAAAAATTGTGATAGTAGTTAAAACTCTTTGTTGAGACTTGAATATTCAGAGACAATAACCTCTGAAATCATTAGAAAAGGCATTTTATCTAGTGACCATATAAACTTGATCATTAATTCAATTACTTGAGTTTGCAATTTGTTATTAAATATATATGCTTATATAGACTTTAAAATGCAGACGTTTTCTTTCTGGAGTTTTAGTAGTGAAAAAGAAAATACTATAGGAGGTATTTCTTTTGAAGGCATACCATCAGATTTTAATTATCAAATTAGCTTTAATTGGATTTATTATAATCACATGGAAAAAATAAAGTATGATTTAATTGTACCTTCAAAATTAGATATATGGTTTAAGAATATCCATTCAAGAAAATAAAGAAGTAGAGAACCTTGTTTAATTTAAAATGATTCTCAAAGTCAATCAAATAATTTTCAATAACATAAGGATCTTGCGTTTTGTTTGAAAAAATATATGACATTTTTCTTCATTAAAAATGTTCTTTTGCAAGAAAATACAGAAACCTCTTAATGAGATACCGGATGGAGGATTATTATAATTCTACAGCATGTTTCTCAGTTTTTAGTTTATTTCACATCAAGCTTTTTAACCTTCGACAACAAATATTGTTGTACCATGAAGACAGCAAATCCAAACAATTACATATGTAGTCCAAAGGCATACACAAGAAAATCAATATTTGACATCTTTGCAACTCCCTCTTTGCAGTAGCGTTCAATAGCTCTTATTCATTATACACTTATATCTCTTTCAGATTCGCCTTTGTCACTAGAAACCCATTTTTTTTTCTCCTTTGACTTCCACATAACTTCTTTGCCCTGTACTTTTACAGATGCCTTCTGGCTATAAATACTAATGAAATCTCTTTGCTTAATTCAATTTTGCTGGTACACTCACAGTTATGACCTAGCTTTCCCACGAGAGAGACTGATTGAACATTCTACTACCTTATGGATGGGAGCAAACATTCTTACAGAACTGGACTGACAATTTCCATAATTATAGAATTCACAGCCTAATGACCTTAAAAAACAATAAAAAGATCTCTTGTTAATTCCATTTCTATTACTGACATTCAAGATATTTCATTTTTCACGGGACAACAAATTTACTTTTTTATTTTCCAAAGAGCAGTCTCTCCTTTCCCCCCAGATTAAATTTTCTGAATATTGAAGTATTCCATTGAATATTTAGCATTTCTTTGTCTTTTAAAAGTTAGAATATTTATGATCCTTAGAATGCGTTTGACTGATTTATAGCAATCAATTATAAGAGTACGTTTTCAAATAGCCCTTTTAAAAATGAAAAATAGAATAATTAAAAAGATCACAAGTCCTCCCTTGCATATAATTATTTCATTATTTCATTACAGTGCAGAAATTATTTTTGCTGACTGTGAGCAATTTTAATTGAGTGAGATCTGTGTTAATATACGATAGTAAGCAGTTCTTCCTAAGAAATAAGATCACTAATTGCCTAAATTTTTATTCAGTACACTGAGTCTTATGAGTCACATTATAATATAAACCTAATCACTAGATAGAGTGGGCACAATACCTTTTCTGTAGTGTAGACATCCTAAAAACATAACCTGCCTGCTAATTTATTCCTTCAACAGGTTTATTGTTTTGTGAAGCATTTGTTTTGTAGAAAATTCTTTGTCCAGTTATCACAGAAAAACTATGATAATGAAACATTAAAATTCAGACTTGAAGTCTACTAAAACAGAAATAAACAAAGCTAAAACACAGCATCATTGATTCTTCCTAAATACCAAAATGCTCAGCACCCTAGCATAGATTCTGGAAACTTTTGGCTTACAAATAAAGACTACTCTTCAGGAATGGAAATCTCGAGTGTAGCAAGATAGCCTGCTATTAAATGAAGTTAAATTAAATGTTAATAATAGCCATTTTCTTGCAAAAATTTAACATTCATCATAAATGTTATAGTATCCTTGGCATATCTAAATATTTTATATACCTATAAGATATTTTCTTCCCAATAAATCTTTTACATATATTTATTACTAGGGGAGAATGTATAAACTAAACTATAATAAAATTCATCAGAACCACGATGTTAACAACACAGACAGTTTTGATAAAATCCAAGCAAATATTTTTAAAAGTATATTTGTTTTTATGTATAGTTTAGTATTGAATAGGCTGTGGCTTGTTTAACTTAAACCTTAAGTGAAAAGTACTGTATTTGCGTCTATTCTTAGTTTAAAATGTAATTTTTGAAAATAGAAACAAAATATTTGAAAAACTCAATGTTAATTATTGGTAAATGCATTTATTCATTCAGCAAATATTTATTAACAATTAATTTATTTATTAATAATTCTAAATGTGCTAATTCTACTTTCTGACGCCTTTCCAAGAGAAGTGCTAACATTTTTGCCTTCTTTGCTTGGATTTAGGTATACTCATTTGCTGGTAAAAGAAGCTCACCAGATTGGTCTTTAACTACCAACTCTGTAGAAGTTACAGAGTTGTTTACAATTCGAATTTCTATATTTCCACATGATTTTGATATCAATGTGTCAGAAATGACTACAACCTTTTCAAGATCTCTAAGAAATAAGTTATTGTGAATAGAACAATTTTCGTATTTGGAGTTTTTCACTGGAGGTCAAGAATTATGTGTGTTATGGAGGGTAAACTATATTGTTGGCTGTAGAAGGAGGCTGTCTTATGGTGAAGGAATTCAAGCATAGCACAATGTGAGGGTGATATGATCTAGAAAAATGAGAACAATATTGTTCAGAGTCCTGGTTTCTGGTACTTCTGTTAACTAGCTGTAAGACTTTGGACAACTCTTGAAATCTTTCTGGACCTTAATTTCCAGATCTGGAAAATGTGGGTAATAATCCTTACTCTGCTTTCTACTAGTGATCGTGTCATGATAAATAGTAGCTTCCTTATCTGTAAAATGGGAGTTGCAATTTAGAGCAGTTCTTAATCTGAGGTGATCCAAGAATCCCTTTGAGACTATGGAAATTCATGTTTATGTGTTCATATGTACATCTTTCTGCATATGAGGTCTATAGCTTTTGTCAAATTCTCAAATGGGCAAGTGACCCAAAGAAGGTTAAGAAACAGTGGATTTGAGAATCTCTAAGAACCTTTCTACTCTTAAATTCAAATTCCATTCTCTCTGTCTGAATAATATATATGAGAGCACTTTGGAAGACTGCTAAACAAATGCAAAGTATCATTCTCCATCTCTCTTTATGGATCTAGTCTATGTAAAAGTCATAGTCGTACTTGAAAAGGTGATATTATATTATGTTGCATGGGTTATTGAAAAAATATATTACCTAAGGGAATCTCTCAAATACAAGGTTCAGTATTAGACCCCTAGGAGATTTAGAGTATGTCACAGAGACTCAGAGAAAATAGGACATCTAGGTAAGAGTACAAAAATATTTTAATATAGGTTCAATGTAGTTCAGTGGGTTCAGTGTAGTTCAGTGGGTAAGCTTTAAGCTAGTAATTAAACTAATATGAAGCTATTGATCTAGTTCTAGTCTGGATTATGACACTTACAGCTATGTCTCAATTTCCTTCTCTCTAAAATGATTTTAGTAGTTCATACCTCACAGGATTTGGAGAAGATTAAGTTATCTTGTTAGATTAGATTAGTTAGTATGGGTGCAAGTATTTTTAGTCAATTGTACTGCATTACAAAAAAGCAAGGAATTCTCCATTCAAAAGAGAAAATCCCACTGTTGAAGATTTCGTGATTTTGAGGCGATGCAGGTTGAGGAGGGAATTGGGTTAGAGTCCCCTTAACTATAGTGAAAAAAAAAAACTCTAATGCATAGTAAGAAGGTTCTTCATCTAAGAAATAGTTGACATGGGTCTCAGTTTACCTCTTCCTTTTTGGATTTGCATCAGAATGGAGTAAAAAGAGTATTTGGTTCTAGAATTTGTTCTTCCTAAGGATGAAACTGAGTTTCTAGATTGAAGGCAGAGATGGATTCTTACACATTTTTATATTCACAGCTGTATGTAGGTACTCAGTAAAGTTTATTCATTGAATACTCTTGGGCTGGTTACTTTCTCTAAGTGATGTTTCTTCTATTTGTAGGAATAATAATTAAAAAACTGGGTGAGTTAGAGAACTCTCTACCAAGTCCTTTGCATATTGTTTGTTCTAGCCTCACAACACTGTGAAATACTATTCCCATTTTAAAAGTGAGAATTCTAAAGTTCACAGAAAATGAGTAACTTAAGATCATAACCGCCTTACAAATTTACTAAAAAGAGAAAATTATGTAATGTATTTGATTGTGCTTTGAAATCTATTAAGGCTATGTAGTTGCAATGCTGCTGCTGTCATTTTACTTTCTGTTGCTTTTGTCAGTTGCTCTAGCTTCAAAGATTTTACTTTATTAACAGCCACCCATTGAAGCAAGAGGGTGCTTTCCCCTTGATCCCCGCCCAGTTTATTAAGATATACTTGACATATAGCACTGTATAAGTTTAAGATGTACAGCATAATCATTCGACTTATATGTGTATATTATGAAATGATTACCACCAGAAGTTTAGTTAACATCATTGTCTCATATATTAACCCCTTATCAGATATATGATATGCAAATGTTTTCTCCCATTCAGTAGAGGGCCTTTTCATTTTGTCGATGGTTTCCTTTGCTGTGCAGAAGATTTTTAGTTTGATATAGTCCCACCTGTTCATTTTTTTAAATTTTTATTTATTTTTTTACTTTTTATTTTATTTTTTAAATTTTTAATTGTTTATTGGGGTAACATTAGTTAATACAATTATATAATTTTCAGATGTACATTATCACTTGACATCTGTATAGTCTATTGTGTGTTTACCACCCAAAGTCCAGTTTCCTTCAGCTACCATATATTTGATCCCTTTTACCCACTTCACCCTCTTCCTAAACCCTATATTTGACTCCCTTTACTCTGTCTACCTCCCCCAACTCCCCACCCCACTAGTAACCACTAGTCTATAGTCCTCTGGTAACCACTAGCCTGTATTCCATGTCCATGAGTCTCTGTTTGTCCTGCTCATTTGTTGCTTTTAGGTTTATATTCCACATACAAGTGATATCATGTGATTTTCAACTTTTTCTGTCTGGCTTATTTTGCTTAGCGTGACTATCTCGAGGTCCACCCATGTTGTCACAAATGACAGTATTTCATCTCTTCTTATTGCTGAGTAATATTCCATTGTATATATGTACCACACCTTCTTTAGCCAATCATCTATTGTAGGACACTTTGGTTGCTTCCATGTCCTGGCCATTGTGAATAATGCAGCTATGAACATCGGTGTGCAAATATCTTTTTGGATATGGGTTTTCAAGTCTTTGGGGATAAATATTCAGTAGAGAGATTACTGGATCATATGGTAGATCAATTCTTAGTTTTTTGAAGAATCTCTATACTGTTTTCCATAGTGGCTGTACCAATTCGCAGTCCCACCAGCAGTGTATGAAGGTTCTTTTTTCTCTGCATTCTCTCCAACATTTGTTATTACTTGTCCTGTTGAGTATAGCCATTCTAACAGGTGTGAGATCGTATCTCATTGTGGTTTTGATTTGCATTTCCCTAATAGCTAGTGATGCTGAGCATCTTTTCATATATTTGTTGGCCATTTGTATGTCCTCTAGAAAAAAGTGTCTATTCAGGTCCTTTGCCCATTTTTTGATTGGGTCATTTGTTTTTCTGTTGTTATTGAGTTGTATGAGTTCTTTGTATATTTCGAATATTAGGCCCTTATCAGAGGTGTTGCTTGCAGATACATTTTTCCATTTGGAAGGTTGTCTCTTGACCTTGTTGACGATTTCTTTCACTGAGCAAAAAATTTTAAGTTTGATGTAGTCCCATTCATTTATTTATTTTAGCTTTTATTTCTCTTGCCTTTAAGGTCAAATTCATAAAATCCTCTTTAAGTCTAAGGTCCTGGAGTTTAGTTCCTATGTTTTCTTCTATGCATTTTATTATTTTAGGTCTTATATTTTGGTCTTTAATCCATTTTGAGTAAATTTTGGTATGTGGTGATAGACAATAGTCTAGTTTCATTCTTTTGCAGGTGGCTTTCCAGTTTTCCCAGCACCACTTATTGAAGAGGCTTTTCTTCCTCCACTGTATGTTTTTGGCTTTTTTTGTCAAAAATTATTTGCCCATATAAATATGAGTTTATTTCTGGACTTTCAATTCTGTTCCACTGGTCCATGTGTCTGTTTTTCTGCCAATACCATGCCGTTTTGATTACTGTTGCTTTGTAGTATAATTTGAAGTCAGGCCGAGTGATGCCTCCAGCTTCATTCTTTTTTCTCAGGATGGCTTTGGCAATTTGGGATCTTTTGTGCTTCCATACAAATCTGATGATTTTTTGTTCTATTTCTTTAAAAAATGTCAATGGGATTTTAATGGGGATTGCATTAAATCTGTATAATGCTTTAGGTAATAAGGTCATTTTAACTATGTTGATTCTTCCAATCCAAGAACATGAAATATCTTTCCATTTCTTTGTATCTTCTTTGATTTCTTTTAATAGAGTGTTGTAGTTTTCATTGTATAGGTCCTTCATTTGTTTTGTTAAATTTATTCCTTGGTATTTTATTCTTTTTATTACAATTGCAAAAGGAATTATTTTTTCCACTACTTTTTCTGACACTTCATTATTAGAGTATAGGAATGCTATAGATTTTTGAACGTTGATTTTGTATCCAGAGACTTTGCTGTATTTGCTTGTTGTTTCTAGTAGTGTTCTTGTGGAGTCTTTAGGGTTTTCTAGATAATCATGCAATCCGCAAATAGTGACAATTTGACTTCTTTGTTTCCTATTTGAATGCCTTTTAAATCTTTCTCTTGCCTGATTGCACTCGCTAGGACCTTCAATGTTATATTGAATAACAGTGGCGATAGTGGACATCCTTGCCTTGTTTCTGATCTTAGAGGGAAGGTTTTTAGTTTTTCACCATTAAGTATAATGTTGGTTGAGGGCTTGTCATAGATGGCCTTTATTATGTTAAGGTACTTTCCTTCTATACTGATTTTGTTAAGTGTTTTGATCATAAATGGATGCTGTATCTTGTCGAAGGCTTTTTCTGCATCTATTGATATGATCATATGATTTTAATTTTTTAATTTGTTTATATGATGTATCACATTAATTGGTTTGCGTATGTTGAATGGTCCTGTGCCTCTGGGATGAAGCCCCCTTGATCATGGTGTATAATCTTTTTAATATGTTGCTGTATTCGGTTCGCTAGAATCTTATTTAGGATTTTTTGCCTCTGTGTTAATGAGAGATATTGGTCTGTAGTTTTCTTTTTTTGTGTGTTATCTTTACCAGGTTTTGGTATCAGAGTAATATTGACCTCATAAAATGCATTGGAAAGTACTGCCTCCTCTTCAATTTTTTGGAAGAGTTTGAGGAGAATAACTACCTGTTTATTTTTGCTTTCGTTGCTTTTGCTTTTGGTGCCAGTCATCTCATATAGATACAAAAAAAAAAAAAAGGAAAAAAATTTATTCTCCTTGCGTTGGGAACTTTTAGGATTTACTCTCTTTCATATATCCCATACAGTGGTGTTAACTGTAGTCATTATATTGTATATTACATCTTGTACTTATTTATCTTATAATTGAGTTTGTATTTTTTGACCACCTTCATCCAATCCTCCTCCCCCAACAACGAATCTCTTTTCTGAGAGGGTGCTTTGATAGAAATTTTAAGGTACATTGTGTCTCAGAAATGCAGATTCGGTGATGACAGGAAATAGTTGTACCTAGGTCATTTTTGATTGGGCTAGATGCATCTGTTATATCACCAAGAAGCTGTTGCTGAGAGCTGAGACAAGGAATGAAGAGTAACCATGAATGTTTGATGAATGAGACCCTTTGTAAATATTCTACCTGCAGTTCCTCCTTCCACCTCACCATTAAAATAGATTAAGATCACGAAAACCAAGAAGTTCAGATCTAAAGCTAAGATTCAAGGTTGGAGTATCATGAGTCTTAACTGGTGAGTGTAAAACCAGTAATCTTTGTGGGACCAAGACCATGAATTTGCTTTGAATTTCTTGTTTTCTGTGGAGATGAGATTTATATTCACTGTAATATACAAAGTTGAAATACATTAAAGCTTCATAACATAACAAAGATAGGTTTATAAGTATAGTCTAACACTATCTCTTAGTTTGTCAGTGGAGGAATGGTATAGTCAAGTTAGAGGAAAACTTCTGATTACCATGCAGAATTACTATTTATTTCCAACCACTATATTTCTCCTTGGTTTTAAAAATACCCTTTTATGGGGCAATTTGATTTTGTGCAATTTTTTCTACTTAAAAATTTAATAGAAGGTCTAGTGGAGGAGTTTGATCATTTATTGCACATTTGCACATTCACTAATAATGATGAAAGATTTGTTGGTTGTTTAGTTTATCTGAGAGAGATGAGCCACACCATAAGAGAGGGTGGGGAATCTGGGCTCAATGCCCAGGATATTTTCTTTGCTATTTGGATCACCGTGTTTACTAGAATATTTAATTAATCCCACTCTTGGATAATGCTTATTGCTGATGACCATTGCTGAACTGAAATATGAAACCATATGTAATATATCTTCAATAAAATTTAGATTTAAAAGTCCCTAAATGATGTATGTATTTGACAGTCCTTAATGAAAACTGATGAAGGGAATTTCAGAGAATGGATAGGCTTAATAGTAACAATTCTTTTCATTCATGTGGAAGGAAGTTCAGAATTATGAAATGAAACAGGAATTAGCACAACATTTGAGGTAGGATTGTACCAATTCTTGGATGTGTAAGTTGCTATGTTGATAAATATTTGGCTCTTCTACTATATCTCTGGTGAAGGTCTTTTCTGAAGTTCTTTAAGACCAGTTCTTTTTGGAATATAGCTTAGCCATAGTTAGACTATCAGAGGACTTTCCGATAATTCTCTTTTGAGTAATTCAATACACAGCATGATTTTCTCTTATTATTGAACCGATGCCTCAGCAAAGGGTTAGAGGAATTCTGCTGTTTGTAGCGAAAATCTTGTGCCAAGAGCATTAACCTTGAAGTTCTATACACTTTGCAGGTCAGGCAATTACCACAGTTATCCTATTTACTTATTTAAGGATGTGGCAAGAAGTGCTTCCCAAAAATGGACTGATAAATGTGAGTGGAGGGGAAAAAAATCAATTTCTCTTCTTGAAAGAATAGATCTAGAATTGTAATGATGGAAAGAATTCTAAGATTCAGTTAAAATGTCTCTTGAACAGATCAGAACAAATAGTCTGATGTATTGGAGTGTGCCTGTGCAGTCAAGAGGGGTAGAATATTTGAAATGATACAGTGCTTAAGAATTTGATCGAATCCAGTGGTCTTCAAATTTCATAGAGCCTCAAGTTCCCTTATTCAAACAAAATCTTATATACTTAATATGTAAAGCAGGCTTAAGGGAAACTATTCTCCTTGAAGCCAAAGAGGTCACACCTGTTCATATGCTTCCCCTTCTTCCTTCCTTCTGAGCACAGTTTGAGAATCACTCATCTAATCCAACTCTTTCATTTGACAAATATGAACATTCATTTCCAAGAGAAGTGAGCCAACTTATTCAAGGTCATGTAACTGAATGGTTAGGGCTGATTCCCAAACCAGTGCTCTGCTCTATTATGTACTTTCTACCTCAGACGTTCTTTCTGTTTCTTGCTTGGAATTCTGGGAGGAGAGCCACTCTCTGCACTAGAACACTAGGGAAAAACAATGCAGTCAGGGGTTGTGAAGACAAGTGGAGAATATGAGTCACTAATACCATTCTCCTAGTCCTAGTGCTTAACCAAGGACAGGTATTTATTGACCACCCATTATTATGTGTGAGGGTACAAGAGGGTACAAGAGAAGTACAGAATTCCAGAATAGAGGAAGAAATCATATTTTTACTATTCTTTGCCATATATTTTCTCCTTAAAAATATGAACAAGGTGGTAATTTAAAAAACACATATCATACATTCACTGCAGTGGTTTCGGGCAGGGACTTCGGAGTCAGACTGCCTAGTTTTGAAGTGGCCCAGATACTTGCCTTGGGCAAATTACTTAACTTCTCAGTGCCTCTGTTTTCTCATCATAAAGTGAGAAACATAAATTACCTGCATCACAGAATTGTTGTGAGGATGAAATATATATTTATATATAAAACTTATAATTTATATATGTGCTAGATATTATACATATATTTGTATATATATATGTGTACATATACTGTATGTATATACACACATTATATATATGTATATATAATCTGGCACATAGTACTAGGTAAATCTTAACTATTATGATTATTATGATTCTCATTATTCACAGTGACAATTCAAGAGTCTCTTTTAAATTAGTGTTTTGGTTTTGTACTTCTTATATATTGTTAAACAAATCATATGGAAATTATATTCTGAATACCTAAATTATCAAAGCATAGTTAATTCAGTTTGATAATCTTCATTTCTTATTTTAGAAATGGCATGTTTAACTTCTATATATACTTGTCTCAGTCAGTTTGGGCTGCTATAACAAAATACTATAGACTGAGTAGTTTATAAACAACAGAAATTTACTTCTCACAGTTCTGGAGGCTGGAAGTCTAAGATCAGGGTGCCAGCATTGTCAGGTCTGGTGAGGACTCTCTTCTGAGTTGCAGACTGCCAACTTCTTATTGTACTTCACATGGAGGAAAGAGCAGATTACTGGAACAAGCTCTTGTGTCTCTTCTTAAAAGGACACTAATTCTAATCACAAAGGGTCCACCCTCATAACCTTATTACTACCCAAAAGCCCCACCTCCTAATACCATCATATTGGGGGTTGGGATTTCAACATACGAATTTTAGGGGGGGAACACATTTAATTCATAATGATACTCTAATGATCATTTTACAGTATATATAATATATACAGTATGATATATTTCACTTACTCCTGCCTTTTACATCTTAAATGGGAATCTTTATAGAAATATATGGCACTTGCCAATGATAACCTAATACTATCACTTATTCTTCTTAATATATGTGCTATCTTCTCAAACAAAAAGTAAGACTATGGATATAAACAATGTCATATATATCTTTTCATGTTTCTAGAATCTAGCCTTGTGCCTTGCACATTGAAAACAATCAACAGATGTTTGCTATGTCATGAATTCTACTGTTAATGGCAACATCTTTCAATTTTTTCTTTTCTAATTTTAAACTGTCAGCCCAATTATAATATCTTCTGACTAATTTTTCTTTGTTCCGCTGGATCTAAGGTTCATAAATTTGTTGAACCATGAATAAAAGCAAAAAGCTAGCACATGTAGGTAAGAACCATATGCATCGCTTTAATGAATAGTCATTGTGACATATGGAGGAGGACTGCCTGATTAATTATTGGGTTTGATGGAGTCGCTGCCTGCCTGAACAAGTCAGTCCAGGGGCCAATTTATAGTGGCAAAATCCTGTGATGGGCTGGTCTGACCGATAAACAAAGTAAATAAATGAACCAAGTTGATTTAGTAGCCCAGATAATTTGCTAGATTAACATGGAAATATTATATTTCTTCTTAACAGGAAAATTTACATACTTTTTGGAATTATGTAGAGTCTTATGGTGACATTCCATTTACTTGTGTTTTAGTAATTTAATAAATTTCTTTAGCACAAATAAATAAAGTATTTTTCTTTCTTTAGAGCCAGTGATGCTAATTGTGAGTCATACTAATAGTCAAATGAACAGATTTTTTTTAGACTAATTTTTTAAACTAATAAAAATCACACATACACAGGTAAACAAAACATCATAGGATATAAATTGAAAAGTAAATGTCTTTTTCCTGCCATTCCTAACTCCCTAGTACTTCTTCTCCAACGATAAATAGTGTTATACATTTTTTTTGGATATTCTTCAATATTTTTTATGTATTACACAAGCAAGACCATAGTTACTTATTTTTTTTTGCTATTTTCTTCATTCCCTTTATAATATATCATAGACTTCCTTCCATATCAGAGCATATAGAGCTATATCATTAAAAATAATCTTGCAATATTCTTATCTATGAATATCGTACTTTAACAACTTTTGTATTAATGGACAATGTTTGCTGTTATGATCAATACTTCAATTATCATCCTTTAAATAACATCTTTGCACACTAGTGTGTTTTACCTGTGGAATAAATTTCTTGAAGTGAAATTTGGCAAAAAGAATGTACATTTAAGTTTTAGGTAGATATTGCCAAACCGACCACTCAAAATAATGTATGGGGATGTCTGTTTTCTTATTTGGTGTTTTGTTATTAGTTTGTTTAAAATTTATTTTATTTTATCTTCTAATAGATATTTATTTTTTCTGCTTCTCATTATTTCTGGAAACTATCCACATGTCCTTTGCAGAACCATCTCTTTCCCATGTAGTTGGGGGGGCTCCACCAGAAATAGAACAGGTGGCTTAGTCCTGGCCGATCTGAGTATCAAATACTCTTAATAACATTTTTTAATGCCTTTATTATTTTTCCAGGTTTATTGAGGTATAATTGACAAATAAACATACATATTTAAAGTACAAGTGATAATTTGATATATACATACATTATGAAATGATTACCACAATCAAGTTAATTAATACATCACATCCATCACCTCCTACAGTTACCATTCCTAGTAACATTGTTGAGTTGTGGGTGGACCCATGACTTAAGTCGTTCCAATGCCCAAAACTCATATGGGAGCCACAGGAAGAGCCACTCTCTTTTTTTTGCTGGGCTGAAACCTGGGAGGATATAGGCATGGAGTTGCTGAATGGCACCTTGCCTCTTTGTGGCATAAGAGTATGAAAGAGAGTAAAGCTGAGAAATAAAGGTAGATAGTGTCTCTAGATCAACTTTAGATGAAGCCAGAAAAATCTACTGGATTTTTCATTTGCGTGAGCTAATAAATTTTACTTTTTTGCTTGATATGGTTTGAGTTGGGTTTTTGGTCACTATTGGATATACATCTTTTTCTCTTAGCCCTAATTTTTACAAAAAATTTAAGTAATATTAATAATGCTCTTTTTTTGAGCACTTTTTATGTGCAAGTTATTGAACTAGATACATGCATGATCTCAAGCCTCATGACGGTTCTCGAGAGGCATTATTATCCTTTTACTTTACAGAGGAGTTAAAAGAATTCCAGAGAACTTAATTGTCCAGTCTAGATAGCTGTTAAATAGTAGAGATTTATATTTAGATCTGCCTGATTCCAAAAGTCACCTTTTATCCTCTCTGCCACTGTTTTACCAAGTAGTAGAAATTAGATGCTTGAAGATATGCAGAATCGGTGCTATGAATTATTACTTCATTGTTTTATGTAATATGTTTTATATATTTCAAAGTTTTTTATACATTTAAATATCTCCAGATCTCTAATATCTGTTTATTTTCTCCAAGCACTGTGCTGCTATGCCCAAAACTTAGTAGCTGTCTAATGAATCATGAAGTAGGTTAGGCCTGATAGGACCAAATGTCATACTATTTTCAGACTAAGTTAATATTAAGAAAGTAATTCATGTGATCTGGCCAAGAAAATTATCTATCTATCTATCTATCTATCTATCTATTTATATTTTTAAAAGTTTTTATTTTTCAATTAGAGTTGACACTCAGTACTATTTTATATTAGTTTCAGGTGTAAAGCACATAGTGGTTAGACATTTATATAATTTATGAAGTGATCTCTCCAATTAGTCTAGTACCCACCTGGCACTATACACGATTATTACAATGTTATCGACTGTATTCCCTGTGCTGTCCTTCACATCACCATGACTATTTTGTAACTACCAATCTGTATCTCTTAATCCCTTCACCTTTTTCACCCAGCTCCCTAACCCCGCTCCCATCTGGCAATCACCAGTTTGTTCTCTGTATCTATGAGTCTGTTTTTATTTTGATTGTTTATTTTGTTCTTTAGATTCCATATATAAGTGAAATCACATGGTATTTATTTTTCTCTGAGTTATTTTACTTAGTATAATATCTTCTAGGACCATTGCAAATGGTAAAATTTCATTTTTTTATGGCTGAGTAATATTCTCTTGTATATGTGTACCACCTCTTCTTTATCCAATCATCTATTGATGGACACTTAGGTTTCTTTTATATTTTGGCTCTTGTAAATATCACTGCATAAGGGTGCATATATCTTTTCAAATTAGTATTCTAGTTTTCTTTGGATAAATATCCAGAAGTGGAATTGCTGGGTCATAAGGTAGTTCTATTTTTGTGTGTGTGTGTGTGACATATCTTATTTTATTCAAATACCAGTTTGATCACACATGGTTCAAGAACATGCAGATAATAAACCAAAAAGAAACAGATGTTAAAGATAAACCTTCAAACATTATAGCCAATGATGCCATGCTTCCCTATGATCTTGCCAACATAGAACCACATCCACACCTCGGTGGCCACCAAACCATTCAGCAGAGCTTCCTTAACTGTGAGCTGTTTGAAGCTACCAGTTTGTGTGCTATTGACTATTTTTTTCAAGCTCTGAATAGCTGTAAGGATCTCAGCAGGAGTTGGAGGAACCAGCTCAACCTTGGCATAGTGTCAAAATGTGTCCTATAGAGTCTTCTAGTAAGTCATAGCAACGTTTATCAGCTCTCGGGGCTTCTCCTCGAGGTTACGGACAAACTGCCATAGTTCTAGGACGGAAAGTCCTTGGCCTCAGACAGCTGATTGAATGTTACCCCTAGGAAGTGGTAGTTCTATTTTTAAAGAACATTTTTTTTTTAGGAAAAATTTTGCTTAGTAGAGTAAGATTATAACCTTATTGGACACTGACTGATACACTTAATATCATTTAGAATAAAATATTTTTGAAGCATGATTTTTTAAAAAAGACAAAAATCTAGAGATGTTAGAAAGAAGATACTTGGATTCTTTACTTCAACTTTTATCCCTAAATAAAGCCCACCATTCAGGGTGGAGTAAATATCTTCAGTTCACTCTGAATTCGCTCCTTTGGTGAGAAATATATAGGACACTGGTTTGGTCTATATAGCTGTTTAATGTGCTTTCACAGTTGTCTAAATTAACCTCTGTGTTTCACCTTTCAGGGTGTCAGTTAGTGTTGAAGATACTTTTGTCTGAGGGTCATGGAACTCAAGATCAGGAAAGAATGCCAGTCATCACCTAGGCTAGTGTTTCCTAAAGTGTTTTTTATTATACCCCTTCTGCAGAATATTAATATCAGAATTTTTTAAGTTTCAAAGCCTAAAATGATATCATTAGAACTTGTCATAGCTCTGTTCTTTGACTCTGCCTTCCATTGTGTGGCTTTATTCTTGGACAAGCTCTCCTTTTAGACAGAAAGGCTGCCAGTAGCTTCTAGGGCTACATTCTTCCCAAATATGAATCCAGTGGAAAAGAATAAGCAACTTTATCCCAGAATTCTCAGCAAAAGTCCTGAGCTTCACTCTGACTTTAGGTCGTATGCTTTCTTTTCCCCCCAATCAACCACCATCATCTGGGAGGGTATCCTACTTTTGCTTCCTGTATCATGTGCCATGCTTAGTACTGGGGGCAGGGGAGGTGGGTGGGAGTCAACCCCACTGGATCTACATGGACTGAGAGAGAAGAAAGGTGAGTTCCCAAATGAATACAGAGGAAGTTGCTGGAAATAAGATGAATAGATGCTGGGTGCTCAAAAAGAAAAACTGCCCTTTCCATGTGTGCCTTGACTCTCCAAGATGGTGGGTAGAGAATGCAAGGTTTTCCAAACACAGGTACCAGTGGAACTTCCCCCACCCTACCCCCAAGAATTTTGCTAAATACAATTTGGGGAACCCTAAGTCTACAACAACTGCCTTCTTTGAAGAGATACTGCAAATGACAGAGAAACTGAGGAGAAATTAAATGACTCACCTGAGGTCTCATGGATATTTATTTTATTAGACAAAAAGCAGTCACTTTGCTTTGTGGGCTCTGATTGCCTATCCACAGAATCTTGATTTTTCTACCCAGGCATCTTTCTGCTTTTCCCCAAAGACTCCCTTGTTTTACAAAACAAAAATTCCTGTACATTCTGTACATTCACAAGTGCATAGGAATGTTTGCCCTAAATCAGGAATTTTTAAAATGACCATTGTCAGAAAATGTGTTTTCTTTGGCCCCTATTCCTCCATCTCAGCCTGTTTCTTGTTTTAATCTGTAGAGTCTGATCTGCTTATACCCTGGAGCCAAGTTTGTGTTTTATTCGTGCCACTTCGAGTTTTAACCTTTTCAGTTGAAAAACAAGAAATATAATACCAATTTCATAGAGACTCTTTAGGCTTAACTGAAATAGCATATGTAAAGCATGGCAGTGAGTTTTAAAATATTTGTTCTCCATAAGACATTGTTCAGAACATCCCAGTATTTGCTATATGTGTCATTGTATTCCTCTTTGTGCTCTCAGCTCTTAGTGCTGCCATCACATAGTAGCAACTAAAAAAAAATATTTGTTGAATTGAATGGGCTCTTGAGTTGAATGGTACAAACACTTTACAGCCAAAGTTTTTTTTTGTTTTTTTTTGTTTTTTAAGAAATTGATATTTATTTTTCATCTGTCCTATTTCTGTTTTCTATGGGAGAACAACTTAAGACCGCTCAGTGTTACTCCTACCCATTCAGTGGCCTGAGCAGTGGGAGCTGCAGACCAGGTTCCAGTGGCAGGCTGAGTGCTCCAGCTCTCAGTAAGGAACTACTCAACAAGCATTGAGGGCACCTGCACATCTTCAGGCCAGTCCGCGACCTCAGGTTGAGTAGCAGTAAACTTGGGACCTGGAGCAGTCCACTCACCCTTGATCATAGCCCTTTCATCAGTGACCAAGGATCCTTGTAGAAGCAGAGCTCAGGCATGACTTCCCATGGGTGTTCACAAGGGACGGTACCATGCATACGCAGAACTTCCCGGACCAGGATCTACCACATCAAACTCACTGAGTGAGCTCCGAGGAGAGTCTGTGTTACACAGGGTGCTGGTAGGCAGGTTAAGAGAAGACGCCTGTGTGGTCAGTACTGGGATCAGTAACCACTAGAAGATGGGGCTCCCAGAGGCTGTCTGGATCTGGTTAGTGCAGGTTCTGGGAGTGAAGTGTCCCGCAATAGGAGTGGCTCCAGTGGCAGCAGCAAACTTCAGCACAGCTCCCTGGCCAATATTACTGGAGGATATGACACTGACATCAGCCAGGTTTTCAATGGTAACAGTGGCACAAGCCACCAGGAGAAGCTTCTCCTAGGTCCCCTTCAGGTTTATGCTCTAGATGCCATCACTTTCCCTTTTGTGGAAAGGAAATGTATTGTTCCATTTGAAAGTCAAGATTGGTGTCACCTAAGTGGGTTCCTGCTGCAAGGAATTTGAGGACATCCTCCTCCTTCCTCTGTAGGACATTCAGGGCTCTGAACATCATGAAAGTTTCCCTTTAAGTTATTATGGGAACCCAGGACAGTGCCATATGGACTCCTTCCTGGATAATGCAGAGAGGTACACCCAAACATGTTTGCTAGTATGCTTACTCTTCGGTGG
Source organism: Pteropus medius (assembly GCF_902729225.1). Classification (NCBI taxonomy): domain Eukaryota; kingdom Metazoa; phylum Chordata; class Mammalia; order Chiroptera; family Pteropodidae; genus Pteropus; species Pteropus medius. The sequence goes on along the minus strand of NW_024340701.1, from coordinate 15,085,023 downwards.
CTGGGAATCCTGAAAAATAAAATGTTGAGGGAGGTATTATGCTGAATAAAATGCCCAGCCTAGTGAGACCCAGGCTTAGGAACTGTAAGACCTCGGATTTCTTTCTGGCTCTCAGTATGAGAGTCATGATTGTTTCCCTTGCGTCATCCTCCGCATGTGGCTTTTCATCTACATTCTGGCTTTGCCCCAGGAGATGATACACTGCCGTATGCCAGGAACCTGGTGAAAGGTCACATCCAGAGTGACCAGGCTGAGAGGAGCTCATTTAACAGCATGGGTCCCTAACTGCATTCCTTAGTGCTCCATCTCTGTGGGGTAAAAACAAGAGTGAAACATTCCAAAGGGGCCTAAAATTGAGATTTTGGCCTGATAGTTTAACTGGAAGAATTTTTGCTCTGATTTGCTGTAACCAGGAGCGAATTTCTGTCATTTCCCCACTGAATAAAAAAAATGGAATTTATGATGAATGGTTTTTAAATTGAGTGATCTGGACTTATTCTTTACAGCCTAGTGAGACCCATCCCAACTTTTTATAGACAGTTTCTTTAAAGACAGTGTGAGAAACCTCAGTGTGCTCTGGAGGTTTTTGTAAATGGTTGTTAGCTCAGCCTTTTAAAAACTCGGTTTCTACGTCATATAATTGCCCATCTTGACATACCTCTTCCTGACGCTGCTTGAGCAAGGACAAAATTAATTGAGGGTTCTCTTCTGCTGCAAATGCTGATTTTGGTGTTGTGTTTTGTTTTTTTTTTTTTTTGGTTGTTGTTGTTTCATCTTTTTCCATGTTGTCCCTGAATTTCTTGAAGTTTCTCTCTTTCTCAGTCTGTTTTTTTTTAATCTACATAAATTATGTCTACTAAGGTTGATATTCACCTCAATCCAATTCAAAGTACTACATTTATTGAGCATCTATTTTATACAAAGCATGCTGGAACTGTTTTCTAAAACTTCAACATAGAGACTTCAGAGCTGTAGCATCCAATATCGTTGCTATTATCTGCCTGTGGCTGTTTAAATTAATTAAAATTAAATGAAATAAAGATTTCATTTCCTTAGTTGTACTAAACATATTTCAAGTGCTCCATAGCCACAAGTGCCTGGTGTCTACTGTATTAGCTCAGATATTGAATGTTTCCATCATTGTAGAAAGTCCTATTGGACAGTGTCTTCCATTTACAAGGTCGTCAAAAACTTCTATCTTTCATTGACTTTTTTTTTTTTGTAGCAAATGAAACGATATTTATTGAATTTTTTTTTTTGGTAGCAAATGAAATAACATTTATTGAATTTTACTATGGGAAACACAAGGACAACAAAACATGTTTCTTGTCCTCAAGGAACTTAATATACATTGAGGAAAACTGGCATATGACACAACTGAGATTGCAAAGCAGGATATGCGAAGTGACGTAATAGAGGCATATGCAAGGTACAGTGGACTCATTTCTACTCTGCACCAGGGCCTTTATTCAGAAGGTGGCATCTAGATAGGAAAAGACAACAGAAAGACAGAAAGTCATTTTCGGTGCCAAGGGAATGATGTGAGTAAAAACGGGGAAACTAGCTCAGTCCAAGGCAGGTAATTTAGCATAGAGATTAATAGCATAGACACGGGACAAACTACCTGGGCTTAAAAAACTGGCTTTGTTTCTTGTTAGCAAGTAAATTAATCTTTCTAAGTCTCAGTTTCTTCATCTGTAAAATGGAGCTCATCGTAGTAGCTACCTAACAGGGTATCTGTGAGGATTAAATGACGATGTATTTGGAGACTTAGCACAGTGCCTGGTTCATTTCAGGCCACTAGGGGAGGATCTGGGGGAAAGGGAAGTTGCAAATAACAGGGTCTCCAAATAGTGGCTGAAATAAGATAGAAAATAATTTCCTTTTCAGCTAAAAATCTAGAGGTAGGCAATCCAAGACTGGTATGGTGGCTCCTGTTCCACAAAGTCCTCAGAGACCCAGTTCCTTCTAGCTTTCTGCTTTGCCTTCCCTAGGGTGTGGCCCTTGTCTTATGGTTCAGGGTGGAACTTCAGTCATGACATTCATGTCCCAGTCAGGAAGATGATCCTTTGTTTCTTAAGGTTCCCAGAAGTTGCCACCTGACATTTCTACTTGCATCCTATTGAATTTAGTTACACGGTCACATCTAACTTCAGGGGAAACTGGGAAACATAATCTTCTTTCTAGGTGGACTTGTTTCTAGCTAAAATCTGTATTACTAATAGAAGAGGTGGGAAATGGATATTGGAGGAAATTAGCAGTCTCTGTTACAAAGAGAAACAAGACTGAAGCCAGGTCACAGAGGTCTTTAATGCAGTCTTGCTTGAGCTCTGTAGAACTGTTCCTCAAAGCAGCAATACTCAGATACTTTCAAGAACAGTTACTCCCAGTTAAAAAAAATTTCCCCTTAATCTTCCAACATTCCTTCCACTCTCCTTCTTCTTTAAGGAAGGAAAAAGATAACCTGAGGGGAGGAAATGTGAGAAGGCAACCCTTCCACCTGGCAGCTCTCCTGTAGCCTTCCTCCAATGTGTCATTGGCCCTCACAAAATGTGCCGAGAATGAAAATCAGTTCTTCTAATGGGGTAGGTAGTGCTGAATATAGGGAATTGGTATTTTATTATTAAGATAATGTGCTCTTTGAGCACTTTGCATTTACCCCAGACACTGCATTGTTGATGGTGTGCTCCGGTAGATTCTAAGCAGCTTGAGGACAGAGTTTAGGTCTTACTTGAATCTATATCCTCAGCAGTTAACACAGGGCTTAATGCAAGGCATACATAAAGCTACCAAATGTCTGGATGAATGCTGAGCATACAAATGCTGGCTAGGTTGCGTTAAAGCAGCTTTACTAGAGCTTAAATCCTTGTGCTGTTGATTATTGCTAAGTCTGTGGTGAAAGCATTTCAGGCGAAGGCTAAGAGGAAGACTTGTGTAGGTTGAAGACATGGTTTTGTCCACCTGGAGTACAGTTCTGTGCAAAGTACACGACAGTAAAACAATGATATCAGGTCAAATAATTTGTTTTAAATCCTGAAATCTCTCTTTTCTTTTCTTACTTCATTTTTGTTTTCTAGGCATTGGTTTACTAAGACAATAAGAAATACACTGAATTTGCCTGTTTATAAAGTATACCCCAAGGTAAGCCTCTCTGACAAGGTTTTTAAATCAACAGATATTTTACTGAGTATGTGTGAAGCATTATGGTAGGGCCTATGAATAATAAAAATAAATAAATAAAGGAACCAATCCTTGCTTTCAAGGAATTTATAATCAACGAACACTAATGTAGGTTGTAGCAATCTAAATATGTTTGATTAGACTCCTACCCACAAGGGGCTTACAATAGGAGATGAAAAATAGACATAAACAGATGATTATATGTACTGTGATCTAGTGTTTGAACTTTTTTCAGGCCCGATTTTTTTTTATTTTGATAAAAAAATTTGAAGAAATTGTACATTTGAAATTTCATAAAGTCCATAGACACATGGTAGTCAACTAGAATGTAAAATGTTTTGGGGGAGTTGGGTCTATTTCAGGAGTGGCAGTGATATGATATGCAACCAGGAGAGAGAAAGGGGAGGAAAAAAAGAGGGTGGATCATTTTAAGGGTGATATTAAATTATCTTTTGTCACAAGCTGTATCTTTTTTATAACAGAAAATGGAAACAACTCTGTCCTTGACCTTCAAAAAGAAATTGACTTACCTAGCTTAACTATTCAAACAAACAACTGTGTACTCTCTTCAATTCCTATGATGATTTTGATTTACTGTAAATGACTGAATTTAATGAACTAAATTATGCTATTTAAATGCATTTTGTGAATGGTATTGTAGTTTGTTACAAAGCATTATGTCTATGCTAAATTGTGCTGTAAATGATATGGTATGGAACATATGTGCTGTATTCATAATTTAACTGTTGCTATGGAGTGCCTTCTTGGATAGGACATACTGAAAAAGGAGCTTTTATTTACCTGGTGAAATGAAGGTGATATCTCAGCAAATCACTAGGTCTTACTGACCTTGGCAGAATTACAGTGCTAATATTTTCACATGGATGAACTGTTCTTGAACAATTTCTCTAATGTATATGGCAGAAATAGGCTTTCCATTAAAACTGGGTATATACGGTATGTCTTCTCTTTCCATTTTTTTCCCCTTCAACAAACATTTACTGCAGTCATTGCAAGGATAATTCTACCTCCATTAAGGTTCATGCTTTCTCCTGGCCTCTCAAATAGTGATAATTGAATACAAAGGTTTATCCTGCTGTTAAGCTTGTGGCCTCTGAAAGGACTGCATTAAATAATATCCTGCTTTTCCTTTTTCTGAATAATTTGAGAAATTAAAAAAAAAAAAGTAAATACTGAAGCCAAAATACCACCTTTATTACTGATATAGGCTAAGCTGTCTTAGTGTGGGAGCTAAATGGGCTTTCTAACAAATTCTGATGTTTGGTACACTTACAGACCAGCTCCTGGGCTTTCTATATGCAAGGACTGCCTAGGTAAGATTTGTAATATGGAAGAACAAAAATCCTGTGCTTTCTGTGGACAGGCTCATCTCAAGAGAGAGAAGAGTTGAGCTAATTGGAGCATTAGTTATTGGAGCATTGCCTAGTTATTCTTTACAAAATTTACCAGTTAGGTCCCAATGAGTAAGGAATAGGGAGATGCCTTAGCTCTCTTCATAGAAAGAAACATGAAGCATAAGAAATAAAAATCATTGCCCAATAACATGTGGAAATTTTAAACAAAGGAATCAGTTCAAACATTTATTGCTAGAGAGAGATCCACAGAATTTGTTACACATTTATGATGCTTTTTATTTCTCCCTTCTGAGAGGTATCTTTATGATAACAATACTTTTGTTACTAGGTGGAAAATGAAGAGACAGCAGCTTTTGAGGCAGCTACAATTATAAGTTCAGAAAAAATTGCTTGAAATTTGAAATTTAAGCGATTATACTCAGTACTTCAATGCTGACCACTATACTATGCTGGTATAGCATAAAACTAAGAATCAAGAGACTGGTTCTAGGAGAAGTTTCATGATTATTAGCTCTGTCTTAATCAGCTTGGCTGCCATAAGAAAATACCGTTGACTGAGTGGCTTAAAAACAACAAACATTTATTTTCTCACAGTTCTGAAGGCTAGAAGTCCAAGATTAGAGTGCCAGCATGGTTGGGTTCTGCTGAGGACTTTCTTCCTGGATGTGGGCAGCTGCCATCTTGCTGTGTGCTCACATGACCTCTTCTTTGTGTGCACTCAGAGAGAGTGCATTTTCTCTTATAAGGACACTAATCCTATTATATCTGGGCCCCACCCTTGTGACTTCACTTAACTTTAATTATCTCCTTATAAACCCTTTCTCTAAGCACTCACATTTGGGGTCAGGGCTTCAACATAGGAATTGAGGAGGGGGAGGGAGAGACAATTCAGTCCAAACAAGCTCATTGTTTGACCAGGCAAATGACTGCTATCTCATTTTTCCTAGCTATGAATGGGAGTTCATGCCTTATGTCACCTCATAAGGTACCAGTACATCAAATGAAATCATGGACGTTTATATATTGAATGTTTAAAGTACCATGCATATGCCATTATTATTTTTATTCATTTCTATATCTAATCATTATTGAGGGTAGGCTTTTCTTGTCATCTAGCCATCCTTAGATCGTTTTTCTTACCTGACTATTTTTGAATGGCAGATAGGAAAGTTGAGTAATGTCTGATCGTAGTCTCATCCCCTTAAGAAAACAGCTTTTGGAAGTAAAAATAGCATGAAGTGGGCATTGCACAACAAGAAATGTTGAAGTTTCCATAATGATTTCAAACATTCAGCAACTAGATTTCACAATCAGCCAATCTTCTGGCAAGAAATAAGATTTCAGTTTTATTTTGATTCTGTTTTTGAAGTAGAGTTCTTGGACTAAATGCATGAAAAGTTAAGGGAAGAAATCTATAAAAGCCCATCTCTAATTGCAGTACAAAAGAATATTATAATGTAGACACTAGACAGAGAACATTAAGCAGTGTTCTTATTTTAAAGAGATTGCTTCTGAATTTAGCAACTTAGAGTTAGGTGTATGAAAACAAGTAGATAGTCAATTTTGATGTATTGCCGTAAGAATTAGTTTTAGTTATTTTTCTGTGCTGTTCTGAGAGTGAGTGATTCATTTAACATGTCTCTTGGTAATATTGTCTCAATATTTATTTAAGAAGCAGCAGTAAATGATACAATTAATATTTTAAAATAGTGTAATGGCAATTTTTAAAAATTGAACATGGAGCTCATCTATTTTCTCTTTCAGGCAGGGCAAATATGACTCTTATCAGAAATGTAAAACTGTTTGGTAACACGATCTGCAAGTTGATTGTTTGAGCTGGTGTGTGAAGGTCACTGATAACTAGAGGGAGGAGTCCAGGACCTTTTTTTGTGATTGGCCACTATGAATGGGTATTAGTGGGGCAAACAGGTACAAGTCAGTTATGACTGTAGGATTTCCCACATCAATAACATTTCTGTTGTGATGTCAGGGATCTTACATTTTTCTGAATACATTTTTCTAGCAAGGTGATGAACTGACATTCTTGGAGAATCAAAGCCTGTAAAGTGAAATGGACTCTTGAGCCATGTCTTTGTGGAGTGAACTTTTGAGACAAGGCCACACTTTTAGATGAAAAACCAAAACCAAGAAATATTAAATGATTTGTTCAAAGTCATCCAACAAATTAGTGATAGAACCAGAACTACTCTTGGTCTTCTTCCAGCCCAATATTTCCTAAATACAATAAAAGTACAAGTATTATAGTCATTCTATGGAGAAATTTAGCAAAGGAGTTCCTTGGATTGCCACCAAAGCATTTAGAATCATAGAATCTCATCTCCTGAATGTTAAGACCTAAAGATTAGATCTTTAAATGCCGTCTAATCTAATCTCCTATAAAACACTGGAATCCAAATCTACAAAATCCATGCCAAATTGTCAGTCGATATTTACACACTTGGAGTGACAGGACACTAGATCTTTGATCTTTGTTTAGCTCAGATTGTTAGAACACTTAGTCTTATATTGGGCCTAATTTGTCCTTCTGCAGCTTCAACCGATAGGTTTTAGTTCTGCTTTTTGGCGATTCAACACTCATGCAGTTAGCCATGGGAGTTTTATCTTTTACCCTCTTTCATGTGTATTGCCCTTGTCTTAGTGTCAACACTGTGTTTTAGTAGGACATACTTAAATCCATAGTAGGACCAATCAAATCCATAAATAAGCTTACTACCAAAGTATTTCAAATTCATTGTGTAAAATAGGCCTGAAAAATTTCAAAAAGGGGTAAGGAAAGGGAAACTAGAGTCCATTATAAATTATTTAGGCCAATTTGATTTCCTCTAGGTCTTTGTGAATGCTAGTTTTCATGTGAGTCTCAGTATGACCAATATAATCTATTTGGCCAGGTCAATTTAACTCATTTTCTAAACTCTGACTTGTTATCTCTATGTATCTTTGTGATACTAACATTTTCCAGTAGCCACAAATAGTATTCAGTAAATAATGCAAGGTATTCCCTTCCACTGAGGTCTGCAAATATATTTTATTAACAATTTAGTTTTGTGTACTTTATTTTAAGCAAATTTGATATATAAAAATCAGATTTAGACCAAAAATTTCATAAAATTATTCATTCAAAGAATTATTATTATTATTATTATTTATTTATTTACAAATTTTTTAGGCAAGGCACCCCTTGGTTGACCTTACAGATTGCAAGGACCTTGTCAGTTTACAATCCCTTATTTCTAAATTTTTTTTTATGCTTACAGCACCTGGTCTTCCTAGGTGGTCTCCCATCCAAGTACTAAACAGGCCCGACCCTGGTTAGCTTCCGAAATCATATGGGATCAGGCTTGTTCAGGGTAGCATGGCCATAGACTCAAAGAATTATTTTTAATAACTAGTTCCCCAAATGCCCTTAAAAAGTAATTAGATTAAAAAGTTCTTTCAACCCAAGATCTCTGCAATAAATTAAAGTACATAAATTGAGGTTCGGACATTCGAAAATTCCATGCGAGATAGTAGAATCACAGGACTAAACTAGTAGGCGAACAAATAAAAGTAGGAAGGAGAAATTCAACACAAAAAGGTTATCTGAATATCACCTTTGAGGGGCTATAGACATGCTCTAAGCTTCGCTGTTTTGAGAGGTGGTGGAACTTCTGGCTCAGACTAAAAAGTTTAAGTATTATTTCAACCAATCAAATGTTCACAGACTTATAGAAAAGACAGGTCAAGTGTATGGCAGATCTTACTAGGATTATATCTATATCATCTAGTCAGAATAGAACCTGAATTTAAAACTTTAAGAAAATACTACTGTTTTTGTTTTTTAATCCATTCCAACATCAGGAAGTTTTCCTTACGATCTAACCCTAAACCTTTAGCTTGTTTCTCATGGAAGAAAAAGTTACAGCTGGTCAGCATCTCTTCGTAAGGACCCACCATGCACACAGGGTTCACGTCTTTGGACTGTGAAGAGTTGACTTGCCACTAAGTTCATGATGATTTTGTGAGGACCTGTAAGTGGGAGGATTCTCTTACTGATCTTATACCCTATTTTATCAAAGTGAATAAAAGCCAATTAAGGGATAGAGGTAGTGCTTGTTAGCACTTTATTCATCTGGTTCAGGCCCCTGCCTCTGTACTTGCTGGGACCTGATTTGATATTTTATAATAATGTTTTGGAGTATAAGGCTACATAACCTTAAAATGATAATAAGAATAGGAAACATCTCTTTATAAAATCCATAAATAAAGCATAGGATTTATTATAAAACTTCTGAAATGTCTCTCATACTTAAAGGCAAAATCGACTATGCATAAGGTTGCAAATTATTCTTAGAAATGTTATGGGCTAATATCATAGGAATCAGGTACAAGACTGACTTTGAATCAGGTCTGTATCAAATATATTTTGTTTTTTGCTGGAGACATTCAAAATGTATCTAAAATTCATTTAAAAGTTAGCATATTTTAGGCTATTTGATTTATGATGTGCCTTGCTGCAGCTTCATGTTTCTTGGGTATATCATTTTCATCAAAATTGGAAAAGTTTTGGCCATTATTTCTTCAAAAAATCTTTTCCTTCTTCTCTGTTCCTTTTAAGACTCCAATTATTCATATATTAGGTTACTTGAAGTTGTCCCACAGCTCGCTGATGCTCTATTTTTTTTTTTTTCAGTCTGTAGAGTCAAACTACTGTTAATTCTACCCAGTGTATTTTTCATCGTAGTGTCTTTTTCATCATCCAAGTCTGATTTAGGTCATTTTTATATCTTCCATGTCTCTTCTTACCATGTTCATGCTTTCCTCTGTCTTCTGGAACTTGTGCAGTAAATTTATAATAGCTGTTTTAATGTTCTTTTCTCTTAATTTCTGATGTTTAATTTTTGAGTCTGTTTCTGTTCATTGATATTTTCCACCTCATCATGGGTCATATTTTCCCACTTCTTTCATGACTTAGTGTATTTGGGTGCTAGAAATTGTGAATTTTATGTTGCCCAGTGTTGGATTCTTTTTAATTCCTATCAATATTTTTGAGCTGTGTTCTGGGACATTCAAGTAACTTGGAAATAGGTTGATTTTTTTTTGAGATTCGCTTTTAAGTCTTGTTAGGTAGGACCAGAGCAACTTTTAGTCTAGGGCTAATTTACCCCTATTACTGACACAATATCTCCTGAGTTCTCTACTTGTTGCCTTATTTATTATTAGCTTTTTCATTTTATTTATTTATTTGTTTGTTTGTTTGTTTGTTTATTTATTTTTAACTCTGGCTGTTGGGAATATGAACTATTCCCAGCACTGTGTGAGCTCTGAAAATTGTTCCACTTGCTCCTTTCCAGTGGTTCTTTTTCTACCCTTTGGTAGTTTCCTTACATGCATATGCTGATCAACACTCAGCATGACCTCTAAAGATCTTCAGAGCTCTTTTCTTTGGTACTCTGGTGCTCTTTCCTCCCTGGTACTCTGGTACTCTTTCCTCCTTGGTACTCCGGTACCCTTTCCTCCCTGGTACTCTGTCCGGTGAATTCTAGCCACTTCGGCTTCCCCATATTCTCAACTTCGTACTCTCAAATCAGGGAGACCACCTCAATTATTTAATTTCTCTCAGGGATCATTGTCCTGCACTGCCTATTATCCAGTGTCTGAAAACTATTATTTCTTATATTTGCCTGTGTTTTTAGTTACTCCATTACAGCCAGAAATGGCACCCTAAAAGTCAGTATATTTTAGGACTCTTAAGTGAGAATGGTTTCCAACTTTCTATTAGTACACCCTAAAAATGTTTAATAGACAGTATTTAAAGGCATTTATATAAACAATTGAAATCTTTCTTTGGGGAAATTAAAACAACAAAACTTGATTGCATATCATGATTTCATATTTCGCAGATGTTAATATTTAATCATATGCAGAGCCATTTAGCTTAAGTGCATTAATGTAACTCATTTAAAAGAGGCCAGTAATTGTCCTATTAACTCCCAGTCTGGATGTTATCTGCTCTGTTCTGCTGGTAAGGCCAGAGGGAGACTCTTCTATTGGCACCCACAGAGATTGCTCTGATCTGTTGAAAATCCTGTTAAAATCTAATTACTTAGGAGAATCAGCCAGGGAATATCTAATGAGCTCTAGGAAACTCACTAGAAGAAATTCTGTGTTACTAATGAATGAAATGTCTTCTGTCTTTCAATTATACTGGTGCCACATGAACATAATTGCTGCCTTATAAAATGTGACTCTTGTTTGTTGTTTTTTAATTGTGTCATGAATTTTTTGATCATTTGAAAATAATTTTACATGGAGGGGAAATGACAGTGTAAAGCTCAAATACATATAATTCATTTCCACATGAATGTTTAATAACTTGTTATCAAATACTTAAAAAAGTATGTACATTATTTAGTGAAACCACTATACAAGTGTGAAAAACTTGATTATTAAAAGACCTTGAATTTTTAGTCTAGAATAAAAAACATGTTCATCAAAGAACTCTGAAAAGAATTATTCTCTTTAATCATATTTAAAATATTGCCAAGAAAAATCAATTTCTTAAAATGAAAATTTATTTATCTCATTTATTTTGTAAATATATCTTTGAGACTCACTATAGTTTATAGTTCTTTCTCTCTTTAAAAATTAGCAATATTTATTTTTTCATATCTAAACTTTCTTTGTATTTCAACTTTGTCGACTCTCCACTTCTCTGTGTTTAGGATTGTGTTTTCTTAAAATTGGATGGTCGTTAATGACTATAGGCTTTGAACTCAGATAACCTGAGGCATTCAAATTTTGGTTCTTCTATTTACAACAAGTTTCTTAATCTTCTGAGTCTGTTTCCATTTCTATGTAATGGGAATACTATTTAATATGTATAGTACTGCGTAACTTTGTTGTGAGGATTTTGTGAAATAAAGCATGTAAAGCACATAGTACAGTTTTGTGCATGTTGTAACTGCTAAAGAGAGAGTAGTTATTATTTTTGAAGACTAATTAAAATTTGGAATATGAAAAAATTGTAATTTCTAAGATTCATTAAAAACTAATGTAGGGTGAATTTCTATTATCCTAATGTATTTCTATCACCATGTTCTTATTAAGTTTGTTGAAAAAATTAAAAAGGGTCTATTTTTAGTAGCACGTCAGTGAACTTCATTCCAAAGTTTATCAAGTTTTTAGCCAATGTGTCATTTTATAACATGGATCGATTTTAGCAGATGACACCAGAAACAAAATGTGGTTTGGTGATACATTACTTAGAAAAATACCTGTCTTAGTGATAAATTATTATTGGAATATTATATAAGATTTTAATGAATGAGGAGAAAAAAAGACTATTACATATTATTTCAACAATTAACAATGTAACTATTATTTAAAATTATTATCCAGTCTATAGAACTGTGGAAGTTGAAATGCTTAAATTGACAGTGCTTTTATTTTCAATCATTTAATAATATGTTAAAATTAGATTTTCTCTTTTGCCTAAAATATAGGGTAAAACATTTTTTTAATTAGACTATTTGGAAGTTGATATAAGTAAAATGATCCTTGTGTATTATAACTGGATAAGGATGTAAAATTATTATAATCATATGTTCACTTATAATAGGCTTTTTTTATAATTAAAATTTCCTTCTTGTATAATTCATTAATTCTTACAGCAGTTTTATGAAGTAGCCATATAATACTGCGTTGTAGGCAATAAAAGGAAACAGAATTTTTGTATGCATGTAGCTCTGATTACATTTCTAGTATATATCATATAAAAGATATATATGCCAAGTTTAACACACAAATTAGGAGGTTTCAATAATTTGCTAATATTTTGTTAACATAGATTGAAATTTTTTTGAAAAACTCAGAGATAATGGTGTTATCTGATAGGGAAGATGTTAGAAATGATGATTTTATGGTGACTTGCATTATTTGTTTAAAAGTTTATATATAATAAATAAGCTTGGTGAACTTATTTTATTGGCAGGAATTATGCTTTAATCGAGGAGCAAACACAAGCTAATTTATTTATTCAACAACTATTTATTGAGGGCTTATTATTTGCCTGAATAGGAATGTAACGTTGAAGAAGACAGGCAGTGAAGAAGAATTAGCAGATTCATTATTAAAGCTAATATTTTGCCAGAATGTTAGTTCATGAGGCATTTCACTCAGCTGAAGTCTCTGACAAAAGTGCATTGGTTGTTGATATTAGCATATGAAACTACTGCCTAAGCCTGGCTTTGCTGGGCAGATAACAGAAGCAAATACTTTAATAATAGAAGTAAAAACGAAAAAGAGGCAGTCTTACATCTTTCTCTGTGTCTTTGCAAGGTTAAATTCTGCTTGGCAAGCTTCAAATGTCTAAATCTCTGTACAGTGTGTAACGTTGCACCCCCCAAAACCCCCATCCTGCCCCGCATACACACACTTCCATAATTTTGCTTGGTACATGGTAGGTGCTCAATTGGTTGCTACTGAATTAGTATAATTAATATTTGTTATTTTATTAAGTCATACTCCTAGTTCTATTGTTGATTCCTCTCTATAATCTGGCATAAAACCAAGTCACAGGACCCCTTAATTTTCCTATATAAAAATGAACACTATGCTTTCCAAAACCTGATTAAAATATACTGAGGATTATGAGATGTTATTGAATTATATGGAATTGTGATATATGATCATTTTTGACCTACAAAAATTAAAATTTCATCTGATTCAACTTAATATTTTTTCTTAACTTGAACAAAAATATAATTATCAAAATAATTACAAGTTTAAATATGTTAATTATATCACTGCTTATAGTTTTCTTTCTATCTTTCTATATAGTTCACCTTGATTGCTGATTTTGGCCTTGCTTTCTTCACTGAATGATATTTTATTACAAAAATTAATTACATAATATACCTGTCACTCCAAATATTAAATTATATATTTTTTAATGTTAATGAGCCTAGAGTCCAATAGACTAGGTCTAGCAAACAGTATTATTTGACTTCTTTAAGGACTTTTAGGTATCAGGGGATAGTGGGTATATTTAATTTGCAAATTTAGTTATAATTTTTAAAATACCAGTTTCTTTCAATGTTAGAAAATACATATAAAACTAATTTTTACTGTTTCTGACAAATTGGAAAGTTTCATTAGTCTATAATTTGAAAACTATTACTGTGTTTACTCTGAAAACTAAAATTTTAAGCCCTGGTCCAGTAATTTCTGACTTATTCAGATAATACTGTGAATAAACTTATAATCTTCACAAAATATAGTCATGACAAAATAAAGTTTTCTCCAGAAATTATATTTTATCTCTGAAGAAACTGTTATATTCTAAAAGTTATCTTTTTCTGAAAAGGCCACAGATGATCATTTTTTTTCTTTTTTAAATATAAAGCAACCCCACTGAATGAGCTAAAGCTCCCCTAAGGTAAATCCCAAGCTGCTCTGTAGTTCACATCTTTTAAGGAAAGGAACATAATTTAATTTGCCTAACATAGGGCATCTGGAAAAGAGAGATATAACCTGGCTTTTTATGCAAATACCATGAAGCCCTTGTAGCTACTTAGTTAATATAGGAGCCCTGAGCAGGTAACTCAAATGAGTGGTCCCCAAATCCGAGGCCTGTGAAAAAGCTTTCATTGGCAGCAAAATGAGAAAAATAAGGACAGTATAAATTTTCCAGAAAGCTATATTTATTACATTGAAAGAACTGCTTATGTTCATATATGTACGTGTATACATATACACGTACATATATGAACATGTATACATATACACGTACATATATATTTAAATATAGCTTATCTTTTCTTTTTAAAGAAAACTTATTTAGAGCAGCTTTCGGTTCACAGCAAAATTAAGAAGGTACAACAGATTTCCCATATGTTCTCTGCCCCCAGCACGCATAGCTTCCCTCATTATTAACATCGCCACCAGAGTGATATATTTGTTATAATTGATAAACTTACGTTGACATGTCATTATCATCCAAAGTTTATAGTTTACATTAGGGTTCACTCTTGGTCTTGTATATTCTACTATATAGTATATACTATAAGGGTGACATATATCCACCCTGATAGTATCATATATAGTAGTTTCACTGCCCTAAAAATCCTCTTATTCATCCGCCTATTCATCCTTCCTTCTCACCCTTCCCCGGCAACCACTAATCTTTTTACTGTCTCCATAGTTTTGCTGTTTCCAGAATGTGCATATAGGGTATTTAGCTTTTTCAGACTGGCTCCTTTCACTTAGTAATATAAGTTTCCTCCATGTAATACAGCCTATTTTTTCTGAAATTACCATTGATTTTTCTAATGTTCCTATTTGTCGAAATAAATAGTAATCCTATGTGACTCCCTCAAATATTTTTGAAATGTCTTTGAAGTCTAAAAATCTTGGAAGCATCTATTTTTATATACCTGTTTTCTCACCTGTTAAATGGAGATAATGATTCTTATTTCATTGGATTAGTGTGAAGATTAAATGAAATACATTGGTGGAAATGCTTGGGATAGTACCTGATACTATGGATGCTTCCAACCTTAGTTCAATCTGAAACTCTGGTGTAGGCCCCAGGTTTTATCCAGTTTTTCTTTAAGGAGAGTGAAAATAATAAGTTAAGATTGAGACATTACTTGGCACATAGTACATGCTAAATAAATATTTTCGAGTCTATGGGGCACAAAAGTAGAATAGTATTGTAGGTAGGTGGGTATGAGAGTCAGGAGTTCTAAAATGAGATCTAGACAGGAAATTATTACCGCACAGATGTGACTGAAGGCAGGGAAATATGAGGACAAGAGGACTTGGGGTGCACTGTAATGATTTTAAAGCCATGTTGCCACCCCAACATATATGCAAAGGAAGCACAAAGGTCAGGACATCTTACTCTGTCCTCATAGCACCGTTCCTCTTAAGTTTGGAGGCTTTCTATTCTAGATGTAAGTGTGACAATCTTTGGACGCTTCTTGTTAAATCTTTAATTCCAGAGCTTTAACCTCTTTCCCTGTGAGGCCTCAGCCTCTCTGGGTGCTGTTGGCATTAAAGATAATCCTTTACGGTGGAAAAATTATGTCAGAACTAAGAGATTATTTAGGAGCTCTTGAATCAAATTGGGTTATTCCCTGACAATAAATATACTTTTCTCCAAAGATGGTGTACCCTATTAGAGAAGCGTGCTTTCTTTGACAGAGCGCGCAGCTTGAGAAGGGATGCATGTGGAGAAGTAAAGAAGAAAGGAGGCCATAGCCTAGCCATCCAGAACTAATGAAGCCAACCTGGTAATCAATGGAATGACAGATATTGCAGCCACATCACTCTCACACCCAACAGAGATGTATGGTTTTCTTGCTCTTTTGTAAAAAGGCAGCCAGAAAGACCTGGTCCTTGTTACCAGTGGCTTGGCTGTTGGTAGGACTTGTCTCTGTTTATAGTACCTTCCCCATTTCATCTGTAAATGTGTGTCTTAAACATTTACTCCACAAACCCTATATTCATGTGCTGGGTCAGTCTGTCCACTTGAATAGTTCCAAAGTTTTCTTGGCTTAGTTTTAATTTCTGGACTTTCTATTATTGGGACTGGGCTTCAGCTAAGCTGTAAAGTTAGCAGAGTTAATTGTCCACAACTCTGGAACTCTTTCTGTGTGCCCTAATTCTTTGATTCCCTGATACTCTCTCCCTTTTAAGAGACGATATACCATATTTATACATTCCCTGTCATAATGGAGATCAGGGAGATAGTATGATAAATCAATAAACTATAATATTTATGATGAATGCAACTTCCTTACACCTCTAAAAACTAATATGTATTCACATCCACTCTTCTAGTGTAAATGTAAGGGGTATCCATCCTTAAATCTAAAGCTGATTCCTCTATTTGTGATCTAGATCTCATTAATTCCTCCTACCACACGTTCCTTGCTTTAACAGTGATGTCCTCTCTCTCCTGAACTTTCATTCTTTTCTGTTCCTAAAATATCTGAGTTCTAACTTTGGTTTTGCCACCCGCTTACTGTGTGAACTTGGGCAAATACTTTCACTTCTCTGGGCCGTAAAAAGATTTGGACTAGATGATATCTCAACTCCTTTTTGTCTCTTACTTTTTGATCTGAAGGTATAAATTCATGAGGCTGGGGCTTCTCTATGTATTCTCACATATTGATCTACCTGTCTTAGTGATAAATTATTATAGGAATATTATATATTAATGATGGAGGTGAAAAAGACTTACATATTATTTCAACAATTAACAATGTGTTATTTAAAATTATTTGAGTTGGATTAAAAATTTTTCTGGCCTATAGAATTTAAGAAATACTCACATTGATAGTGCCTCTCAGGTGCTCAGTACTTTAATATTGTTCTAGTTCTTCTTAGAAAACAAAATGATTTTGTAACAGTTTACACTATGGTATTATTGATTTTTTAAGAAACTTTTTTACATATTTCCTCTTGTGTTAGAACTCTTCTCATTACAAGAAATTGAAACCCAGTTCAAATTAACGTAAGCAAAAGGAATTCCTAGGGGAGTTGCTAGCTTCAAGCCTAGATGGCTCTATGGACTCAAAAGTGGTCATTAGGACTCTGCATTTCCCTATTTATTGGGGTAGGCTAAATGCTGTTATAAATAATCCCAAATCTCAGTAGCTCGGCACAATAGAAGTTTATTTCTGTACACATTATAGTTTAATGCGAATGTTCAGTAGGTGGCCTTTCATGTGATACAAGGCTTCAAACCCGTTTCACTTCTGGCTTTCTATTTCTAGGGCTTCAGAGTCCTCTGCCAGACTCTCTCCATCTAGCCAACAGATAGAAATGGGAGCAGGGGAGAACCTGGAGGATCACTGCCACTGGTCAGAGTTCAGTCATTTAGCTACAATTTTCTGCAAGGAAGACAGAAATATAATCTCACTGTGTGACCAGAGGGAAGAACAGGTTTTTGTAAGCGCATGGCAGTCTCTATTGCACTTTCTTTCTATTTGTTGGTTCTTTCATCTCTCCATGTGGGAGCAAAAATGGCTGCAGGCTAAAATTTTCCTTTTTTTTTTTTTAAAAGCTACAGCGAAAGACCCCATCCATGAGCCAACTGAAGGTAGTGAAATGGATCAGACTAGTTAGCCAGGCCTGAGTCATTTGCCCCTCCAGTATCATTTCTACCCAAACTACACGAGTGAGATGCACCAGTTAAAAAGTGTTCTGTAACCAAAAATTATAGGATGAAGGGTTGCTGCATAGGCAAAACCAAGAAATGTATACTAGCTCCCTCTTAGGAATAATGCTTATTTTAATTTTGTTTAATTTTTTTTTTGTGCTCATGTTTTTATAACGTGTAAAATGCCTCTTTTTCTTTCTTCTTCCTGCTCATTTCCTCTCTTGTCATTTATACTGATATGTGAATTTATTGATCTTACCAAACAAATGAGTACAGATGGGGACAATATATTTGAGTAGATGTGTGCCACTGCTATTATAAAAAATGTTCCCAGAGGTGCTGTTGCCAAGACAAGTCTATTTAGAATATTGTCTATGTAAAGAGAAGAGGGCAATGCTTATCCCATAGGAATTAATCCCACAGGAATTTTAGGCCCCTGATTGGGGAAAATGCTTTGGGCTGAGCTGCTACTCTGAAGACTTCAAATCAGACCACACAGGTGACTCTGTGTAGATGAAAGGGCAATGATTAGGTTTCAGCTGCTCTGAAAGGGCAATGATTAGCGCATCAGCTGCTCTGCTTGGACACCATTGCTTGTATGGAGGAAGTTGACTTGAGGAGGCTTATTGGACCTAAGAGCAGGGTTTTGGGTTCTTAATACCCAAACGGAGATAAGAGATTTGGCTAAGATGCCTACTTGAGGTAAGAAAGCTGGATCTGATGATCCTGGACGGAGCCTAGAACTTAAAAGTTCTTATAGTCACAGGCTGGAAAAACTCTCTCTCTGGCCCAGATATGTGGTAAAGAAGCTTGCCATCTGTCCGTGAAATTAAAATCCCAAGCTTGTGCTATGTGTATGTGTAAGTGTGATGCTCAGATTTATTCTACTTGTGTAATGTAGGAGTCATAATCCAAGAAATTGTCCAGGACCATGGATACCACTGGGAGAAACATATTTGCAGAAATGAGCTTGAAAATACTGTGTATCTTCCATACTTTCACAACCCAGGGCATCTATGACTGCTATAGAATGAATAAATTTTGAAAATGGAATAGAACAAAATTACAAACCACATAAAGATAAAACCTCCGTGAGGGAAAACCAGCAGGTACAATCAACAGAATTATCACCCTAAGAACCAGAAATAGTGAAATAATTTGAAAGAGGTTGTCAAGTTTGCTGTGAACCTAAAAGTGCTCTAAAAAATAGTATATTAAAAAAAGTATTCTATAAAAGAATATTATAGAATTTATAGAAATAAAAAGCTGCATGAATGGTGTGGTAGCCATTACCATATTCACCAACATTGTTTTCTGGGCATATGGAAAGCTGTACTTCTCAGCCCCCTTGCAATTGGGCAGCACCATGTAACTAGTTCTGGCCAATCAGTTCTGAGGGGAAGCCACTTTTAGGTTCAAAGTATTTAACTGAAGATATAAGAAATGCCAGTTCTTGTTTTCCGTTTGTTGACCAAGGAAGCCACTTATTTGAGGTAGTGAAGTTTCGTCACGTAAGGAGATACATTATACCTACCTTGTGTTCTCTTTCCATATTCTCGTTTCCTGATTACCTTGCTGCTTGGGATGGCCATGAGACTTGTTTTGAACAATGAGACGTAAGGGAATGCCTGATGTAGAGCTTCTGGGAAAGTTTTTCTTCTGAGGTAAAATAAAAGAGCTTGATGAGGAGAAATCCTTTTATTCCCTTTTTTCCTACTTGGAACAATGATGTGAGGATGTTATGTTTGGAACTGTCACATCTCTATCTTGTGACCAAGTATGAGGACCAAAGACAGTGAGAAACAGAAAAATAGAGCCTGTGTCCTTGATGACACCATTGAGCTACTGCTCTCAGCTTTCAACTCTGCAGTGTCCGACTTTCATTTAGACTTCTAGTAATGTAGTATAATTAAAGGACTTTACTGCTTAAGTCACCATTAATGGGACTTCCTGATACTTCATATTGTTTCCAAGCATACATGTAATATTTTTAAAAATGTGCCCATACTGGGCCAAAAGGAATTTAACATATTCTGAAGAACTAATGCCATGCAGAACACACTTTCTAGAAATATAATATAATATAATATAATGTAATGTAATATAATATAATATAATATAATATAATATAATATAATATAATATAATATAATATATAATATAATAAATATAACATAATATAATAAATATAATATAATATAATTAATATGTAGGTTATATTATATTGTCAAAATTGATATCATACGCTAGTTTAAAAATCCTTACATTTTGGAATCTTAAAAACATACTTCTAAATTCATAGATCTAAGAATAACTTGTGATAGAAACTATGGAAAATTTAGATAGCAATAAAAGCACTATATATCAAAATATACAGCAATAAAAACATACTTAGAGGAAAGTTTATAGCTTAAGTGAATATATTAGCAAATAAGAAATATTAAAAATCAGTGAATTAGAGACAGTAAAATATGGTTGCCAGGGCCAAAGAGAATGGAGAGTTATTGTTTAATGGGTATAGAATTTTAGTTTGGGAAGATGCAGTAAGTTCTGGAGATGGATGATGATGATGGTTATACAACAATGTGAATGTACTCAATGCTCCTGAACTGTACACTTAAAGTGATTAAAACGGTAAATTTCGTGTTATATATATTTTACCACAATAAAACATTTTCTAAAAAATTTAGTGAACTAAAGATTCATTTCAAGAAGTTAGAATAACTTCTAACTGAATAAACTTCCAAAAAGGAGAAGGAAAAAATGATAATGATACAAAGAAACTTAATTAAATAATAAAAATAGAGGAAATCCACAAAGTGAAAGATGGTCCTTTGAAAGGAGCAATGAGAAATTTAATAAGAGAAAAAGGATAACAGGAATGACAAAGAAGAGAATGGCTTATTGAGTCAATCAGTTCAGAGATGTCTAGTAAGATAAGGACTGTCAGGTGTCTTTTTGAATGAACAAGAAGTATGGAATGGCAAGGGCAGTCTCAGCAGAATGGTAAGGTCAGAAGCTTCACTCATTTGTTTTAAAATGAATAAGTCGGGAAGAATTAGAAACATTGAGTACAGATAATTCCTTCATGTAAATTTATTGTGAAGGAAAGGAGAGTGTGAGAGAGGAAGAGAACAAGGAAGAAAGTATACTAGCTAGAAAAGGAAATAATAGCACGAATATTCATGGTTAAGAGATTTTCTCCAATAGTACTCTGCAACCTTTGTGAAAGAAATTGGTGCAGAATAATGTTTGGGGGTGCCTGCCCTGCTCATAGTCCAGGATTTAGCAGCCCTGTTTATATCATGTAACCCTACTTTTCCTGGCCACAGATGATTAGTGGGGGTGGGGTGATCACTTAGATTTTTTTCTCTCAAGAATTTGTCCTAGGAGATAGAGATTGTCTGTTGGTAGGTGGTGGACCTTTAAGATATAGACTTAAGGCTGGCAGCCATGCAGGGCTTTGTGCACCCAGAGGAAGCTTGTTGAGAAAAGATATGGTTGGAGAGTAGAGGGGAGGGAAGAGGAGAAAGGAGGAGAGGGGAAAGGAAGGGAAGGGAAGAGAAGGAAATCAGAAAGAAACAGAAGTGAGAAAGACAATACGGGCTATAAGAGAGAGAAGAACATTTTGATTTTTATAAGCTTTCTTTCCAGCTCTTGTTTTCATGAAGTCTGGCTCTATCAATATCTGGGTCAGAAAAATTTCCCTTTTCAAACCTTGTAAGAAAGCATTCATTAATTGAACTAGATTTAGTAAATATCTATTCCTTTGAAATAAAAGAGTTTGACAAATATGGTTGTATTATCTTAGGTGAAGAGACTAGCATAATAAAACCATAGAGCTGAGAATTAAAATCCATTTTAACCGAGGAGAAGCCATAATGAGAAACCATAATGAGAAACCATAACCATAGTGGCAATGAAAGTTAAAATTGTAGAAATAAGTCACCTCAGATCCATGGTGGAAGGGAAGTGAGGTATGAATCAACGAACCAACCAACCAACCAATTCACCACCTACCCCCCTATCAATCAATCTCAGTTGTAATTTTCATCAAGCTGGCTCTAAGTAAATCTTGTCATGTTATATAGACTTTCTTTCTAAATCATTTTTTCTCTTTTATTTAAAAATAGTTGAATAAAATTCTTTAAAAAAAGGTGCTTTACACAAGACTGCAAATAAATGTCAGCCCCAATTAACAGCAAGTTTAGAAGAGAGAGTCATGCCATAAAGTTTTTGACAACAGGAAACACTCTGTATCTCCTTTCTTGTAGCATATTTTATATAGATGGATAGTTGCAGCAATACATTCCCCATACCACATGTTCTTACCATGTAATGATGACTTTTTTTTCATTAGGAGGTGAGATCTGTGTGTTGAACCTGCACAGAAATTTGTAATTGCTTTGACCAATAAAATGCAGCACAAATGATTGCATGACTTCTGAGACTGGTCACAAGAGACAGTTTCCACTGAGCTCTCTCTATTGGGATGCTTGATCTTGGAGCCCAGCCATCATGTTGTGAGGAAGCCCAGACCACAAGATGACACCATCGATGGGTGTTCTGGCTGATAGTCTCAGATGGATGCCCAGCCAACAGCCAGCATCAGCTGAGAGTAAGTAAGCCTTCAGCTGATTCCAAATTTCAAGCCTTCTAGCTGAAGTCACAGAAATCACGGAGCAGATGCTGCCTCTACTACACCCTATCTACATTTCGGACCCATTGAAGTTGTTAGAGGTGATATGTGATTATTGTTGTTTTAAGTCACCTAGTTTTGGGGTAATATTTTATGCAGCAACAGATTGCTAATATACTACTTATATTATAAACTCAAATCAGAAAGTTGGTGCTAAGACAATGCCTAGCTTTCTTGAAAGAAATAATTTTTTTATTATTATTAAAATGACTACTTAAGTTTTAGTGAAATTCCTGTCTAAATTTTCCTTTGGTGAATGAAAGATTATTTGTCA
Organism: Pteropus medius; assembly: GCF_902729225.1. Classification (NCBI taxonomy): domain Eukaryota; kingdom Metazoa; phylum Chordata; class Mammalia; order Chiroptera; family Pteropodidae; genus Pteropus; species Pteropus medius. The sequence goes on along the minus strand of NW_024340701.1, from coordinate 15,062,326 downwards.
TTTTGACCTAGAAAATCAGTTTCTATTATAGCCCTTCATGACAGAATCCAGAATCTAGATAACAGTCACTGATGCAACATTGACATCTTAATGAATTATTGGACTTTGAAATTCCTGTTGCAAGAGTCTCTCTCAGTATCTGGCACATAGTTGGTACATAATAAATACTAAATTGAGTTAAAAGTTTCAATATAAAACACATCATTTTACAGGGCACTGGCGGTGAAAGTGCCATAATTTCTGTGAGAATGGAAGGGCTGTAAAAGAAGCCATTTGACAATAATAATTTGATGGATTTCAGTGGCATCACCAAAAGGGTTGCTTGCAGTGGCATTAAAACCCTTTCTTCTTAATTTCTATTAATCAACCCCCAGAACCTTCTCCAAATAAGTGCATTCTAATGAAAACAATGTACTTGCTCTACAAATGCAACTTCAAAGCAAATTTCCTAGAGCTGCCTCTTCTTCCAACTAGACTGCCAACCTTAAACTTCTCCCAGTATAGATATTCTGAAGCTATCATAGATGAACTTTCTGGTGCCACGCTATAAAGTTAATTTCTCTTCCATCATTGCCCATATCTCTTTTAAATTCTACTTTAGCCTGTATGAGCTCAGATAAATGTCAAGGAGAAAACAAGTAATTGTATGACAACCTTAAACTGTAGATGGCTCAGCTTTTTTAGGGTGGAGGGAGGAGAAAGAAAATGAATTTCATTAAAAAAATTTTTATTGTAGTTATAACATGAAGTTTGCCATTTTATCCATTGTAAGTATACAGTTGGTGGCATTAATTGCATATACAATGTTATGCAACCATTACCACTATATATTTCTAAATTTTTCTCATCACCTCAAACAAAAACTGTAAATATTAAAAAATAACCCCCCATTCTCCACTTCTTCCAGTCCTTGGTAACTGCTAATCTACTTTCTGTCTCTCTTAATTTATCTATTCTAGGTATTTCATGTAAGTAGAATCATACAATAGTTGATCTTTTATGTCTGGCTTATTTCACTTATCACAATGTTTTCAAGGTTTATCCATGTGTCTGTAGCTACCATAACTTCATTTCTTTTTATGGCTACATAATATCCTATTGTGTATATGTATCGTATTTTGTTTATTCATTCATCTGTTGATGGTCACCTGGGTTGTTTCCATTTTTTGGCTATTGTGAATAATGTTGCAATGAACATTGGTACACAATATCTGAGCCCCATATTAAATTTTTTGGAGTGTATAGCTACAAATGCTATGACTGGGTCAGATGGTAATTCTATGTTTAGGTTTTTGAGGAACTGTTTTCCACTGTGGCCATACTATTTTATGTACAGCAATGTACCAAGATATGAATTTCTCTACATCCTCATTAATATTTTATTTTCCTTTCTTTGGTTATACCCACTTTAGTGCTAGCGAAGTGATATCTCATTGTAGTTTTGATTTACATTTTTCTAATGATTAAGGATGTTGAACATCTTTTTAAAAACATGATAAAAAGTGCATATATAACATTAGTTATACCCTCTTAACAAATTTTTTAGTGTACAGTATAGTATTGTTAACCACAAGCATAATGTTGTGTGGCAGATCTCCAGAATGTTTCATCTTGTGTGACTGACATTCTATACTCATTGAACAGCAACTCATTTCCTCTTCTCTGCAGCCCCTGGCATCCATCTTTCTACTTTATCTTTTTATGAGTTTGACTGCTTTATTTTTATTTTTTATTTAGGTATAATTGACACATAACAGGGGTACAATATGATGGTTTGATATTTGTAGCTATTGTGAAATGGTCACCACAATAAGTCTAGTTAACATCCATCCCATACATAGTTATACATTTTTTGTGTGTGATAAAACTTTTGAGTTTAACTTCTTTAGATACTTCATATAAATGGAATCAATCATGAAGTCTTTGTCCTTGATGTTGAGCATCTTTTCATGTGCCTATCAGCAATTTGTTTATCTTCTTTGAAGAAATGTCTATTTAAATTCTTTGCCCACTTTTTTATTGGGTCGTTTCTTTTTTGTTGTTGTTGTTGAGTTGTAGAAGTTCTTTATATATTCTGGGTATTAAACTCTTCAGATATGTGATTTACAAATATTTTTTCCTATTTTATGGGTTGTGTTTTCACTTCTTTGTTAACATCCTTTGATGTGCAAAAGTTTTAAATTTTGATGAAATTTAACATCTATTTTTCACTTGTTGCTTGCTTGTGTTTTTGGTGTCTTATCTAAGCATCCATTGCCAAATTCAAGGTCATGAAGAATATAATTCTATTCCATTGGCGTACATGTCTATCCTTATGCCAGTACTATACTGTTTTAATTACTAACTTTGTAATAAGTTTTGAAATTGACAAGTGTGAGTCCTTTAACCTTGTACTTTTTCAAGATTGTTTTGGCTATCCAGGATCCATTGTAATTTCATGTGAATTGGAGGATTAGTGTGTCCATTTCTTTAAAAAGGCTATTAGAATTTGATAGGGATTGTGTCGAATCCACAGATCACTTTGGGTAGTATTGATACCTTAACGATATTAAGTCTTCCTATCTATGAACTTAGTACTTCTTTCCGTTTATGTGGGTCTTCTTTAATTTCTTTCAGCAATGTTTTGTAGTTTTTGGTATACAAGTCTTTCAACGCTTTGGTTAAATTTATTCCTAGATATTTTGTTCTTTTAGATGCTATGGAAATTGCTTTTATCTTCTCTTTTTTGGGTTGTTTAATGATGTATAGAAACACAAATGATTTTTGCATATCGATCTTGTATCCTGCAAATTTGCTGAATTTATTTATTAGATCTAGTAGTTTTCTTGTGGAATCTTTGAGATTTTTTCTCTCTAAGATTATGTCATCTGTGAATAAGAGACAGTTTTACTTCTTTCTTTATAATTTGGATGTCTCGCTTATTTCTATTATTGTCTATTGCTCTGGCTAGGACTTCCAGTTAAATGTTGAATAGCTGTAGTAAAAGCGGGCATCCTTGTTGTGTTCCTAATCTTAACTTTCAATCTTTCGCCATTGAGTATGATGTTCGCTGCGGGTTTTTTTTATAAATGTCCTTTATTATTTTGAGGAAGTTCTCTTTTTCTACTTTTCTTAATGGTGTTTTTTTTTTTTCTTAAATCCATGAAAGAGTGCTGAATTTTGTCAGGTCCCTTTTTCGTGTCAATTGATATGATTATTTGTTTTTGCTTTCTTTTTTTCTATTAATGTGATGTATTACATTACTTGATTTTCCTATGTTAAACCACCCTTTCAACCCTGGGATAAATTCTGCTTGGTTGCAGTGAATAAATGTATGGCTCTTTAATGTGCTGTTGGATTGATTCAGTTTGCAAGTATATTGAGGAGCTTTGAACGTATATTCATGAGGGATATTGGTCTATAATTTTCTTTCATTTTTTTTGATATCTTTATCTGGCTTTGGTATCAGAATAATGCTAGTCTCAGAGAATGAGTTAGGAAGTGTTTGTTCCTCTTCTACTTTTAAAGTTTTAGATGATTGGTATTAATTTATTAGTAACACCATCTGATGTTAGACTATTTTCTTATTGAAAAGTTTTTGATTACTAATTCAATCTCTTTATTTGTTATTGGTCTATTGAAATTATTTCTTCTTGAGTTTAGGTAATTTGTGTTTCTAGAAGTTTGCTCATTTCATTCAGGTTATCTAATTTGTTGTATTATAATATTCTCATAATCCTTTTTATTTTTTTAAGGTCAGTAGGAATGTTTCCACTTTCATTTTTTATTTTAGTTTATTTGTGTCTTCTATCTCCACCTCCTTCAGATAATTCAGCACTACCCCCCATATCTCTATTGAAGTGTAATTGAAAAATAAAGTTGTAAGATATTTAAAGTGTACAGAGTCATGATTTGATATACATATACTTTGTGAAAGGATTCTCACAATCAAGTTAATTAACATATCCATCACTTCACATATTTATCTTTTTCTCCCCCCTTTGGTGAGAACATTTAAGTTCTACTCTCTAAGCAAATTTCAATTATACAATACAGTATTATCAACTGTAGTCATCGTGTTATACATTAAATCCTCAGACCTTATTCATCTTACACCTGAAAGTTTGTATCCTTTTACCAACCTCTATCCATTTCTCTACCCTCTAGCTCTTGGGAACCACCATTCTATTCTCTGTTTCTATGAGTTAAAATTTTTTTAAATTCCACATATGTGATACCTTGCAGTATTTATCTTTCTTTGTTTGGTTTATTTGACTTAACATAATACCCTCCAGGTTTATCCATGTTGACACAAATGCCAGGATTTTCTTCTGCTTTAAGGCTGAATAATATTCATTATGTTTATATATGTAAATTATATATATATATATATATAAATTATATATATTAGACATAATGAATTATATGTATATATATATATAAACATAATGTTTATATATATATCACATTTTCTTTATGTATTCATTTGTGAAGAGCTCACTTAGATTGTTTTAATACTTTGGCTATTGTGAATAATGCTGCAGTGAATGTGAGAATGAAAACATTTCTTCAAGATAGTGATTTTGTTCCTTATACCCAGAAGTGGAATTGCTGGATCATTGGAATTGCTTGAATGAAACTCCGTACTGTTTTCCTGGATAATCCAGCTTTTTTTTTTTTTTTGGTTGCATGAAATCACTCGTCTAATATTTACCATTCATTGGATTCTTAGCATTTGTGCTTACAGGTTAATAACATCTCAATTAATTCTCATAAGCATCTTGGAGGAGTATCATTATCCCCACGAAAGAAACCAAGACTCAGGGAGATTCAATAAATATCTTAAGGTCACTTAGCTAGTAAGTGACAAAGCCACAATTCTAATGACCACTAAACTTATGCATTATATTTAAGGTTTCTTGAAGGGCAAAGAGATACTGTAGTTTTCATGTGATAGAGTTTCCTGGTTGAATTTTGTATAGAGACTGGCAGGTATAATGAACAGGCATTTCTTTTACAGTAAGAGTTTTCACAGTACAAATAGGATATATGGAGGTAGAGTAATTAGATAACATGATTTGTATTACATGCAGCTGTTGTTGGGACATCAGTTGCAGGAGAAAAGTTGTTATTCATACAGCATTAGAAGCACACGCATGTTTGTTTTGAATGTCTGGCTGTTCATTCAATAATTTATTCTTGTGGTTCTTTTTGGTAGCTATGAACTGTGCCACTGTGTATTTTATGCTTTAAAAAATACCAACTTATTAAAATATTATGTCTTATTTCTCATTTGAGAATAATAGGTCTAAATTCTCATTTGCTTCTATCTATTCTAATATGTTGTTTAGGATTTGCTTAATGATTATTTGGTCAACAAATACAATTTTTACTTTCAAAACTAAAACATATGTACATATTTTAAATTATTTTATTCCACTTTGTTGCTAGGAGCCTGAAACTTTGCAAACCCTTTCTTCCCCCGCTGACACCATTAATTTTTAAAATCATTTCTTAAATAACATCAGTTTCATAAGAATGCAAACATTACATAATATCAGAAAAGAAGCTGTACGTAAGGAAAAATACACATCAAATACAGGAGAAGAAAGCCTCCATTTCTTGTGAAAACTATGTATCATTCTTTTCATAAGTATTCCTAAAAGTCCTTAGGTTCAGAGATCTGGTGAAAATCTCATTCTAGTTCTAGTTTTTTGGGAAAATGAGTTTGCCATTGTTTTGGAGGCTACTGAAATTGTTAACTTGAGCTCTACTTATTAGAGTCAATGTAATATGCCACAAAACGTTTCTAAAAGGGAGACATTTTCATGTTTTCCCTTTAAAAGATTAATCAATAAACCTAGGTGAGTGAGAGTCTCTTAGTGTGAGTGTGTATTTAAATGTGTGTACTTCTCTTCAAGTAGTGAGTAAAATTCTGAAAACTAGAATTATGAAAATGAGAGCATCCTTAGTCATGCCTTGTCCCCTTGGCTTGTCTTATTACATCATGTAAGTGCACTCCAGCAAACAGACCTATGTTTGCATGGAAAACAGTGAATACAGTGCTTGTATCAACAGTCTGTCTGGAGAACTTTGCTTTGGCCCTTAACGAGTAGTATAATTACGAATAGAGAAGAAGAGATGGTAGATAATTGCATGTGGATTGTGATGGGAAGAGTAAGAACAGGATTTCTCTTTTTCTGGGGTGGACAAAATAAAATGTTTCAATTGTTCTCAGCATGCTAGCACACCACTATCACAACCCAGAAGTATTTTGTAGAATAAAAAAAAGGCAACTGTAGTGCCGCTATCCATCACCCTTGTCCATGCTTTTTTCTGCCAAATAATTGATGTCTCCTGAGTAATTTTATTCAGGAAAGAATGTTTATGAAACTTGCAATACTTATTTTTACCCCAAATATCCGGAAGCCCTACTCAAACAGTTTTACCCTTAGTCCTTTAGCCTGCGAATAATCTCAGATGTGTCTTTACATGCCCTTACTCTACATTTAGACTTTTTACTGAATCTCTTGTTCACGTTCTAAGTCCTACTTTACCTAGTGTTGGCTGTTTCTTGCTGTGACTTGTAGTCAGCATTCCTGTATTTTAAAGTGCAGCACAACATGTCGTAATTGATGAACATAAATAGAGAGGTGGTAAAGAATAAAGAGGAAAAATCATGAGTTTTTAGGGGTTTTTATTGTGGTGACCAGCATAGGGGGACTTAACTATTTTACCATTTCTTAAACACAATGCCTGGCCTAGTACCTATCATACAGTAGGTGTTCAAAAAATACTAGGTTGGGTCTACTCATCTATATGGCCCTTTATAGTTTGCATGATCTCTTTTTAATCTTACACTAACCCTGTGAGGAAGCCGGAACAGGTGGTATTATTTTCACTTTTGGGATGAGGAACAGAATGTCAAAGAGATTATGTAACTTCCCAAGGTCACTCAGCTAGGAATAACAGTTGTGTTTAGGACTTCTGTGAATTCTCCTAATAAAGTAAATATCAAATAAATGAAATTGAAGAACATGTAGCATGCAGCAAGCCATCAAGCCTTGCTATGTGTTATTATCATTCCTTGAGCTTATGCATATTTTATCTCTTCATTCATTCAAGAAATATTTATGAAGTGCCTATTATTTGCCAAGCACTATTCTGGGCACTGAGAACATCAGTGAATAAAGGAGACAAAATCCCTGCCTTCTCTATTCAAAATCCCTATTGTTTACTATGCTATTGTTTACTAAGATGTAATTGGCTGCTAATTTGCTTTATTCATTACTTTATTCACTACTAGTTGATTAATGCACTAATTTAGTCAATAACTATTAATTGAGCAGTTACTATGTGCCAGGCACTGTGATGATAGGTGCTAAGAAAAAATAGTGGTGAGCAAAAACAGGCACAGACCTTGCTGTTATGGAGCTTATGGGTCATTGGAGGAGATAGATAGGCAATATTTAAATAATAAGTGCCAGTTCTAAGGAGATGTTCATGGTGCTATGAGATCATAAAAAGGAGGGTTTCATCAAATAAAGGAAGACAAGGAAGACTTTCCTTAGGAAGTGCTGATTGAGCAAGATGAGTAGGAATTAACTACTCGAAAAGGCAGAAGGAACAGCACGGTAAAAGCTCTGTGGTTGTAGTAGGGACCATGGCACTTACAAAAAGCTAGAAGAAGGTGATGTGGCTGAGCACAGAGAGAAAAGGGATCGATGAGGCTTGAGAAGCAGGTAGGGCCAGATCATGTAGGCTCTTGTAGTCCATATGAAAGAGTTCGGTCTTTATCTTTACAAGTGTTAAAAGTCATTGAAGTATTTGAAGCATGAGGAGTGACAAGACTAGATTTGGGTTTTGAAAAAAAAAAACAGTTACTGCAAGGGCCAAGAGTGGAATGTGGGTAATCAAGACGGCAGGTTATGGTAGTAGTCTGTGCAAGAGGCGATGAAATGATGCCATCTTGGACCAGGGTAGTGGCAATGGAGATGGAGACACGTGGATGAATTCAAGATAAATATGACAGGATTTAGGGGTGGTTTGAATGTGGGCAGTAATGAAGAGGATGTGTCAAGGCTGACTTCCTCAAAGCTTAAGCTGAATCTTGTTCAGTGAAGTATCTGGCTCCTAGCACAGTATTTGGCACATATGAGGTACCTCCAAAATAAGTGGGACTAGAACTAAGTCACATGACTCCCATTGAGATTTACTGTCCTTCCTTTGCTGTTGTAGTTTCACACTTTTGTGGTTTTTAGGACACTGTAGTGAAAAAAGTACCTATTATTGGGGTTGGTGGATGGTCAGAGGTGAGGGCCAGATTGGGGATGGCAGGGTAAAGACAGAGAGAATGGAATTATGAAAAATATTTTCTGTTGGGCATTAGCTTGTTTTTTAGTAGAAGAGGCCATTTCTGCAGTTTTTAGGGGATAACACATACATATAATTATAAAAAAGTTTATTATTGAGCACAGGAACTTGTTTGTATTTTTAGATTATTTCATTTACATTTCTAATTTGAGCTTCATAATGACCCTAAATGATGGGTAGGACAAGGATTGTCACCTCTCATTTTCCAGCAGAAGAAATTGTGGCTCAGAGAGATTTTGTGTTCTGATCTCGTAAGTGGAACTTGAATCCATATCTTTGAATTCCAAGTTCAATGTGCTTTTCACTGGGCTTTACTCAGTATAGACTCTTACTGCTTTTGGTGGGATTAAACTTGAAAGTAAATTTATTACAGCAGTATTAAGAATAACTTGTTGAAATTTTAATGAGTCTGTAAAGACTTAGTGATTATGATCCGACATTATGTGAAATCATGTATTTGTATTTCTCTTGGAGTTGATTTGGATTTTCAGAAATACCAGTCAATTCTCCCACGCAGAACATTGTATGGTATGCTCTGAGTAAACCAGATTTATAAATAGCCTCTTGCAGAGCAGATTACCTGGCTTTCATTCAAAGGTTTTAGATTCAGAAATTCTCTTCTAACCAGATATCACTGTCAAGTGAAAGGACCAAAGCAGTAGGAGCCAGAAACGAAAGGATCTTTGGGAAGTTTTCACATTCCTCAGACAGTGCTCTACCTTGTCATTGCCTTTTCCCTTTGCCCCTGTGAGATTTCTGCAGCAGACTGACCTTTCCCCTGGACAAGGCAGTCTGCCGTTTACCAGCATCTGTTGCCTTCCAGGACTGGGAGAGGTTGGAAGGCATTAGATGTATTGTGATGAATTGGGCCTGTAAGCGTGTTAGCAACTCAATCTGCTGCCACCAAGAGATTCACATGTTTTAATTATGGGCTTAGTTTCTTAGGCTTTGGAATTATAGTATCTGCGTGTATTCTTGCTTTGCACGTTTAGGGATGTGTTCTCATCTCCGTTTGTGAGAATTTATGTGCACAATTCCCATTAGCATTAATGGGAGTTGCATGTATAAATTGCTGAACGTCAAAATGAGAATATACCCGTTAGTTTCAAGGATGAATTAACCACATCTTCTTTTCTGGCTCTTCTTACTAGATAATCATCAGATTTTTTTGGCAAGTTTTGTCCACAGCTTGTGGGGTAAGTCCTAAGTATAGCACAAAATCATTTTATTAGTTTTATAAAAATGATTTTCAGTATATACATTGGCTATTTGTGCACTTATTTTAGGAGAGTCTCCAAATACTTTATTAAAGCTATTTTTTTATTAAAAATGTTAAAACATCATAAAATACATTAAAGCTATTAATAATTGCCACTGGATTTGCTCTCATTCACTTAATTAACAATTACCGAGTTGCTCCTATGTATAAGGTACTATGCTAAGCTCTAGGAAAACTAAAACACGATATCCTCTTTAGTGGGGAAGATAGATATGAAAACAATGTTAATAATACAGTATTGTATATTCAAAAGTTGCCAAGAGAGTAGATCTTAAAAGTTCTCATCATGAGAAAAATAATTTTTATAATTATGTCAGGTGATGGATATTAATTAGACTTGTGATCATTTTATAAGATATATACATATTGAATCATTATGTTGTACACCTGAAACTAATAGGATGTTATATGTCAATAAAAAATGTTATATCTCAATAAAAAATGAAAATGAACAATAATAAGCTTTACAATACAAAGCTATTAAAAAGAGTAAGTGCAGAGTCCTGAGGACAATGAGGAGAGAGAGTGTCTGGAGGGAATGGGAAAGGCTTCACATAGGATGAACTGGGCTTTGAAGGCTGAAAAGTTGGAACAGGTCATGGAAGGGTAGGGACATTTTAGGCAGAAGAAACTAAATGTTCAAAGACTAAATGAGGAATGTATTATAGCAGGTATAGAAGAATTTGAAGAGGACCGGAAAGAAATGAGCCTAGAAAGAGATTAAGATAAGTGTTCTTAAGAAATATATTCAGTGGGGCACAATGGAAGTTAAGAAGAGTTATGAGAATATCATATATTTTTAAAAGTTTGTTCTGGGGGCAGAGCAAAGAATGGATTGGCATGGGAAAAGGTAATTTAGATGAAGTAATTGGGAGGCCATTAACTCAATATCAGAATGGTTTGTTCTTTGGGCTATATGTATGTGCCTATCTATCTATCTATCTATCTATCCATCCTATAGATAGCTATCTTAAGATAAAATTGACATAAAATAAACTATTATTTAAGGTGTACAATTTGATAGATTTTGACATATGTACACATCTGTGAAATTATCACTACAATCAATATTATGAATATATCTGCCACCCTCCCCCCCTGCAACGGTTTCCTTATGCTCCTTTGTAATTCATCTCTTCTGACCCTCTCATCTCCCTCTACCCCTGTCACCAGGTGGCCACCCATGTGTTTTCTGTTATATAGATTAGTTAGCGTTTTCTAGAATTTTATGTAAATGAGGCCATACACAGTATATACTCTTTTTGTGGGGGAGGGGGTGTCTAGAGTTTTTCACTCAGTATAATTATTTTGAGATTAATCTGTTCTCTTATGTGTATCAGTAGTTTGTTCCTTTTCATTGCTGAGCAGTAGTCTATTGTATGGACAAAACACAATTTGTCCATTCACATGCTGATGAGCATTTTTGGCTGTTTCAGTTTTTGGCTATTGTAGATAAAGCTGCTATTGACATTAGTGTACAGTCCGTGTGTGGACCCATGCTGTCATTTTTCTCGGGTGAATGCTTAGAAATGGAAAGCCTGGCTCATATGGTACTATGTTTAACTTTTTTGAAAACTGGAAAACTGTTTTCTGAAGGTTTTGTACAATTTTACATTCTTACTGTCAGTATATGAAAGTTTGTTTCTCCATATCTCAACAAGACATGTTAGGATTAGTCTTTTCATTTTATCTATTTAATAGATATGTAGTGGTGTCTTATTGTGACAGTAATTTGTATTCCCCTAATTACCAATGATGATGAGCATCTTTTCACATATGCTATGGACTGAGTTATGTCCTCCTAAAATTCATATGTTTAAGTCCTAACCCTCAAATACCTCAGAATGTAACCATATTTATAGATAAGATTTTTAAAGAGGCAGTTAGATTAAAATGAGGTCATAGGGTGTGGCCCTAATCCAATATGATTAGTGTCCTCATAAGGAGAGGAAGAGATGCTAGAGGCGTGTGTGCACCGAGGGGTGACCATATAAAGAGGCAACAAGAAAGTGGCTATTGGCAGATCAAGGACAGAGGCCTCAGAAGAAACCAAACCTGTTGACTGATTTGATGACCTTGGACTTCCTGCCTCTAGAAATAAATTTCTGTTGTTTAAACCACCCAGTCTGTGGTATTTTGCTATGAGAGCTCTAAAAAAACTAAAACAATGTGCTTATTAGCCATTTGTGTATATTCTTTGGTGAAACATCTTTCAACTTTTTTGCCTATTTATTGTATGGGATTGTATAGAATTACTGTATTTCGAAGGTTCAATATATGTTCTGAATACAAGTTCTTTATCAGATATGTGATTTGCAGATATTTTCTCCCAGTCTGTGCCTTGCATATTTTCATCCCCTTACAGTGTCTTTCGAAGAACATTTTTGGTGAAGTCGAATTTATCTTTTTTTTTATTTTTTATGGATTGTGTTTTTGGTGTCATATCTAAGAAATATTTAGCTAATGCAAGATAAAAAATATTTTTTCCTATGTTTTCTTTTGAAAAATTTATTTTGGTTGTACAATTTGTTGTATGATCATTAAGCTAATTTTGCTATATGGTATGAGATACAATCAAGATTCATTTCTTTTTTGCATATGAATGTATAATTGTTTCAGTGCTATTGTTGAGAAGTCTTTGCATTACATTTGCAGTCATGGTGTATGTGGCTCTGCACACCGACATCTTTTCTTGCTCCCTATCTTTCCTGTAACCAACAGACTGGAATTGATAAGATAGCTGTCTAGGATTTGGAGTGTACTCTGTGAATAGGTAGTATGGCCTCTGTGGAACAACTGAACATAGAACATGTATCACCTTTTCCAAGGCTTGAAGAAGAAAATATCTTTGTATATTCTGGGATAAAAGTTACCATTCCTTTTTTCTTTTTTTTCCCCCAGTGTAATTACAATCATTCCTTATCACTGCCTCCTTATTTTTCTTTACCAATGTAGCAGAGAAAGCTATCAAAAAGGTAATGTGTTGAAGATTTTGTAAAGTGGCAGATGTGTGTTATATAATCTAATCTCACTCCCCTCAACTCAAATGCTCTTATTCCTAATCCTAACATTTGGGATAGTTCTCTTTCTAATACAGATACCTTTGGGTTGTTGTCACGTATAACTCCAATATTTTGGATTATTCCTCCTACTTGTACTAGTATTTTGCCTTTCTTCTATGGAGCTCAGGGCCAGTGGAGCTATTAGCAATCTCTTCTTAGGAGCTATTCACACTTGAAAGTAGACTTCTAGCATTTGAGGCACACGGTTACACATTATTTGCATAACTTTGAGCATGTACTACATGCCAGACATAGTTATAAATACTAGAGGTACAGTAATAACAATGAACAAAATAGACAGAGTTCCTATCTTCATGGAGCTTATACTGAAATGAGGCAGAAAGATAATAAATACATATATGCATACTAAGTTGGGTGGTGAAAAGTGCCAAGAAAAATAGAGTAAGAGAGATAGGGAGTATTGGAAGTGGGGGTGGGTGAATTGTTTCCACACATGAGCTTATATAACATAGTCTCTAAAAGGAAAAATTTAGGCAGAACCCTAAAGAGATGAGAGGTCTAGCAGAGGAAGAATATTTGAGGCACAAGGAATAGCAAGTTTAAAGGCCTTGTGGAAGTAGTGTGCTTGAGTTTGAGAAACAGCAGGGAGGATGGAGCAAAGTGGATGTGGGGAAAGTAATAGAAGATGAAAGATAGAAGCCAGATTACCAAAAATCTTTTAGACTAAGGTAAGAATTTTGGATTTTTCAAGACAACCACAAAATTCATCCTTTTAAAATGTAGAATTCAGTGGTTTTTATTTATTTTTATTTTTATTTATTTATTTTTAATTCAGTAGTTTTTAAACTATTAATAGAGTTGTGCCACCTTCACCACTATCTAATTCCAGAACATTTCATCACTCTGTACCCGTTAACAGTCACTCCCCATTCCTTCCCATACCTTCTGGCAACCCCTCATCTACTTTCTGTCTTTACGGGTTTGCCTATTTTGGATATTTCATACAAATGGAATCATACAATATGTGTTGTTTTGTGTCTGCTTTCTTTGACTTAGCATAATGTTTTCAAGGTTCATCTATGTTGCAGTATATATCAGAACTTCATTCCTTTTTATGTCCAAATAACATTCCATTATATAAATATATACCACATTTGTATATACATTTATTAGTTGATGGACATTTAGGTTGTTTCTACTTTTTGGCTAATATGAATAATGCTGCTATAAATATTTGTGTACAAGTTTTTACGTGGACATAGGTTTCTTGGATAGATATCTAGGATTGGAATTTCTGGTTATATGGTAACTCTATGTTTATCCTTTAGAAGAACTGCCAACCTATTTTCCAAAGGGGCTGCAGCATTTTAGATTTCCATCAACGCTGTCTGAGGATTCTGATTTCTCCATGTCTTTATCAATACTAGTTATTATCTATTTTTTAATTATAGTCATTCTAGTGATTGTGAAGTGGTATCTCATAGTGTTTTTAATTGCATTTTCCTAATGACTGATGATGTTGTGCATCTTTTCATGTGCTTATTGGCCATTTGTATATTTGGAGAAATATTTATTAAAATTCATTGTCCACTTCAAAAAAAATTTTTAGTGGTTGAATCATAAGTGTCTTTTTCCATGTTTTGGATATAAGTCTTTTATCAGATAAATGATTTGCAAATATTTTCTCCCATTCTTTGGGTTGTCTTTTTACTTCCTTAATGGTATCCTTTGAAGAACAAAAGTTTTTAATTTTGATGTAGTCTAAAATTGATTATTTTTTCTTTTGTCACTTGGCACTTTTGACATTATACCTAAGAAACCATTGCCTAATCCAAGGTCATGAAAATTCATGCTTATGTTTTCTTCTATCAGTTTTAGTTCTTACAAATAGGTCTGTATTCCATTTTGAGTTTATTTATTTTTGTATATGATGGGAGATAAGGATCCATCTTCATTCTTGTGCATATGGATATCCTGTTGGCCCAGTACCATTTTTTCTCCATTGAATGATTTTGTCGTCCTTGCCAAAAAGCCAATTGGCCATAGATTTATTTCTGGACTCTTAATTCTATTTCATTGGTCTAGATGTTTATCCTTATGCCAGGAGGACACTAGCTTAATTACTGTAGTTTTATAATAAGTTTTGAAATCAGGAATGGTAATTCCTCCAACTTTGTTCTTTTTTTTTTTCCTCAAGATTCTTTTGACTATTCTGAGTTCCTTGAAACTTCATTTCCTTGTGAATTTTAGGATTAACTTGTTAATTTCCAGTAAGATCCAGTGTCTGTTTTGAAGATAAAGCCAGCAAGATATGTTGAAAAATTAAAAATGGAAATAAAAGAGAGAAGTCAAAGGATGACTCAGGTTTTGACTTGAGCAACTGGAAGAAAGGAATTGCCATTTACTGAGATGAGAAAGACTGTAAGAGGAGCATGTTCTTGGTGATTGGGGCAGGAATCTATCAGGAGTTCAATCAAGTATGAATGTTAAGTGTTAAGTATGAAATGCCTGTTAGACATTCAAGCTGAGATGTTAAATAGGTATTTGGTATAAGAGCATAAGGATTCAGGGTAGAAGTCCAAGTAGTTTATATAGATGATGTTTAAAGACCAGAGACTGTATGGCATCATTTAGAGAAGGAGACTGGATAGAAAAGAAGTCTCAGGCCTGAATCTTGGGGGTCTCCAGTGTTAGATATTAGGGAGATGAGGTAATTCTACCAAAGAAGACTAGAAGGAAGTCAGTGCCTTTCCAGTAGGAGGGAAATCAACAGAGCGTGATATATGAGAGTCAAGTAAAGAAAATGTTTCAAGAGAAAGGACTGATCAAGTGTATCAAATATTGCCGATAGGTTGAATAAGATGAGAACTGAGAAATGATCATTGGTTTTGTCTGTGTAAAGGTCAATGGTAACCAAGATCTGTTTCGGTGAAGAGGTGAGAGTTAGCCTACTTGGAATAGATTCGAGAAAGAATGGAAAGAGAGGAAATGGAAACTTTGGATATAAACAACTCTTTCCAAGGAAATTTCCAAGGGAAGTAGAGAAATGGAGCATTAGTTACCTTGAAAGGGTTACGTTGTCAACAGAGACTTTTAAAAAGAAATTATTTTAGAAAATTCCAACCCTACAGAAAAGGTGACAGAATCATACAATGAATAACCATATATCCTTCACCTAGATTCACCAATTTTTAATATCTTCTTCCATTTGCGCTTGCTCGTTCGCTCGCTCTCGCTCTCGCTCTGTCAGTGGTTTGCTAAACCATTTCAAAGTGAGTAGCAGACAGCATGACACTTTACCCATAAATACTTCAATTGCATATTCCAAGAAAATAAATAATTCCATATCATCTAGTATTCAGTCATTCTAATTGTCTCAAAAAGTCTTTTATATATATATATTAAATCTAAAAACTGGTCAAGATTCACATATTACTATTGTTATATTTCTTTAGTATCTATTAATAGAAAAATCCTCTTGCCTTTTTTTAAAGATAAGTTTTATTTTTCAAAAGTTCAGGCCTGTTGTCCTCTGGTATATCCTACATTCTGGATTTTTCCAATTGTTGATGGTATAGTTTAGCTTATTTATTTTTCACCTATATATCCTACTAACTGGAAATTAGTCTAGAGGCTCAATTAGATTCAGGTTAAACATTTTTGGCAAGAATATCTTAAGTTATAATGTGTACTTCATATTATATCCCACCAAGAGGCACATAATGTTAGTTTGTCTACTGTAGTGATGCTAAATTTGATCTCTTAGTTAGAATGGTGATCGCCAGATTTCTCTATTATGTAATTAGTAAAAAAAAAAAAAATCTGTGGGGTAATATTATAGTGCTACGCAAATATCTCATTCATAAAGGGAGGGCTTTTTTTAAAAGATGAAAGTAAGTATAGCATGTTTATTTGCTTATGGAAATATCTAGAAAAGAATAGAAATTGACAGGAAAAAGAAGAGATGATGGCTGGAGCATTGGTCTTGAATAGATGAAAGAGGATAGGATTCAGTGCACAACCAGAGAACAAGGCTTTCAAGAAAACATAAACATTCTCCATGGTAATTTGAGGGAAGTAGGTTATAAGGATATGGATGTAGGTAGGATGGTGTGCACGATGGTGGGAGTTTGGGGAATTCTTTCCTAAGCATTTCTATTTGTTACTAACTATATAGTGATTATTTAAAATGTAAACTCAGTCAAATTTAGGGTTCCAGCCTTTCCCTTCTTTTTCCTTCGATGACATCTAAGTTCTTTAGAGTTTAAATTTGCCGTGATCTAAGGAGAAGGAAGAATCTGGTCTGTGATAATCTTTTGTTTCTGCTAGACATTAGTCACTTTCACATCTGCTTCAATATCTGGAATCCTCATATCATGACTTCCAGCTTTTACAGTCTGTGTTTATGGTGCCTCCCTGCCCTCAGGCCACCTGGCCTTGCAGCCACTTCTGGGGTCGAGGAAGACTCATAGAACTGTCACAGGTTCTTTTTTCCCACATCTATAGAGTTTTTGCTGAATTGTTATGTATTTCTGGTACAAGGATTCTCTTAAGAAAACTGGCCGTCTTTCTGGGCTTTACTCCTTAAGGAAGCAAAATACATATCTGTCTTTAGAATCTCCCAAACCTATTTGAGGTTTCTATCGTCATTTCACATAGGGCTGAGCCTGGGGGAACCAGAGTGTAGGCTCCCTTCTCTGAGACTCACATCAGTGGCTAACTTCATTGCTCTTCTTTCCATCCTCAAATCTTTCTTCAGCCTAACTTTCAAACATGAATCTTCTCTCATTATGTCTTCTTCTCAATTCTGTTGTCTTGATATGGACTTTGTGCTGAGAACTTCATGTTTCTACTTCTTAATAGGAAATCTTTTCTCTCTTTCAAAAAACACTCACACAACCATACCAACAAAACAAAACAAAAGAAACGTTTGTAGGCTTTCAAGGTTACTATTTCAGGGAATTAAGAGCTTCCCTCCCCATATCAAACATCAAGGTTTCAGTTTAATGGTAGAAGAATAAAGGAATTCCCAAGAACAAAAATTTGTTGAGAGATATTTAAAATGTTATTCTACCCATGTATTATTAAGACACACATTTCCCCACAGTTATTCTCTGGTAATGGTGTATGAATATCTACTTCTAAAAGACCAAAACAAGTATTTTAGAATGTCCTAGAGGCATGAGTGACAGAATAGGAAAAGGTAGGCTCCAAAAAGAATGCAGATTGAGATTTAAGGTGGAAAGGAAGATGCTCTGTTTTCATGCATCTTACTGATATTCAATCACGACTAGTCCGTGGAGTGGCAAATGTGAAGGGCGTGATTTTAAATGTCGTGAACTCATCAAGAAATGGACTGGGTTCCTTTGGAATCACATTTTATTTCGGCCTTCCTAAAGCAGAGAAAGCAGTTATATCACCCTTCTGATATTGTGAGGGAATTTACCAAACTTGCCATTTGGTGCTGCTGATCCTTTTAATGTGTATTCACGTGGTGTGACTCAACATCATATTAATATCAAAATATGTACTGTCTAATTTACACATTTTTTTGTAGGCAAGAAGAAATAACTTCTGGGCTTAAAGTCAATTTAACAATATTTTATTAAAAAGGAATGATGTCAGAGAGCTTGTTTTAGAGAGTGTACTAAAAAATGACAATTCACTTTTAAATTTAGGGTGTAATTTCGGTATCATTTCTCTTCATACATAAATATTAGCTCTATCAGCATATTTATACATGCATATGATGTTACTGGTTGTATTATACTTATGCAGTAGTATGTGTCATAAGACATATTTATGTAGATGCCCTAAAGTTATGAAATCTTGGAGGACACTAGAAGCATAAATCAGTCCAGTGCTTCAAGATATGTTGCTGAATAGTGGAGGAGGTAGTCTCTCCTAGAGAATTCACTTGAATATTCTGTCCTAGAGGCAGCTTTTGTTTCTTAGGTACTTGCTTGATTTTAGGACTGATTCTTTTACTGCAGAAGCGCTTGGAATACTATCTGGTTGAAAATTGTCAAAGCAACTTTTCTCAGGGTATTTAAAACTGCTTATGTGAAGATTCTTTATAATGTATGTAACTGAAAGACACATTTGAGAGTGTCCACTATTTATTCTTATACATACATCTATTTAAGACAAATGTCTCCAAAAATAATTTGCATATGCCAAATGTATGCATTTTTTTACTCAATGCTACACAGTTATGGGTTATAGCCTATACCTGAAATGCCACCTCTCTTTTCTATATCCATATAAATCCTTCTCTGAGGCCCCCATTCATCTTCTCCAGGAAGCCTTCTCTGATTCCATTAGCCCACAGTGATTTCTTTCTCTGATCTCCCGGAGCATTTACTATCTGCCTCACCCCTTTTGTTTTTCCTGTTTAGGCTTTGTAACCAGTACTATTTCTATGGCTATTTAACTTGTTCTCTTTTTATGTCATGTCTCTTCAACTGGATTGCAGGCTTTTTGAGATCACGAGTCAAGTACAATAAATTTTCATGTTTCTTACATTGTTTAGCACATGATGAATGCTCACACTATAAGTGAATGAATGAAGCAAACATCAATTTCATACACCACCAACAAGAGGCCGTGGACACATGTGGTCTATGAACTAGGATTAGTATAAGATATATGTTTTCAGAAGATTATGGAGTCTCAGGATGAGAAGGCACTTCGAGGGTCACCTAATTTATCCAGCACCCTGATGTGCAAATATCCTCTGCAGGGCAGACTTGTTACCCTTTAGATGGAACATCTCCCATGATTCAGAAAGAATATCTTAAGCAACATGGAATTTTCAGGTATTATAGTAAAATGGTTTAGCATGGTAAATTTTCAACCAGATTGTCTTGGTTCAAATCCACCTCTTCTTACTGTCTTTGGGGCTATGAACAAGTTCTTTAGTTTTAATTTCTTTACCCATAAAACTGGGATGATTTTACAAACTCACAATTTTTTATTTGTAATTCTAAAATTTTAAATCTGTGAAAGCTCAAAGTTTTTGTAACTCATTTGCCAGCAAAATCTGCCACATCTTAACTTAAGAAGAATCTAACTAAAATGAATATGTGGTTGCTTAGAGTCTTCGTGTACCCACCAACTGGTAAATATCCACATGTTTCTCTGCAGAAATATTTACATATTTGGCTATGGAATGCTGCCCCAGATCCTGCTAGGAGTGCTAATGTAGTATATGTATTCCATTAATTTTCTGAAAAAATTCTGAATGTGAAAATATATTGGTTTCCAAGAGGTTCAGATAAGGATCAGGGACCGCTATTACCTACTCACAGGATTGTTATGAGAATTAAATGAGATAATAGTTGGGAACCATTTAACACAGTGCCTCTCATCCAATAAACCTTTAATAAATGTTAGCTAATGGTATTGGTACTTACATTTTAAATTAATCACATGAGACTTTTTGTGAAAATTTTTTTTCTTTCAACATTTGACGTTTAGTATCTGTAGTAGTACTACTGCTATTTTTTTTATTCCCTAATGAACAAATGATTTTCCCAGGAAGCTAGACTTTAAAACATCTTTTAAAAAATGAAGTTTTATTCATGATTGGATTTTTATTATTGACTCATTTCAGAAGAGCCCTTGGGAATGTATTCATTTTAATTCATTTATTTGTCAATGGATATTGGGTAGTTTGTTCGTTCCTGGTGATGTGACATTAAACAAACAGACATTGTCCCTGCCTTCATACAGCTTATAGTCTAGTGGAAACTAATTAGTGTTATTCTTTGTTGATTTATTTTTTCATCTATTCAACAAATAATTATTGGGTCTTATTACACACAAGGCAGTGTTCTAGGCACAGGGCATATAGCAGTTACCAAGGCAGACAAAGTCCTTACCTCCATAAAATTTATTATTTTTTAGTGGAAAGAGATAGATTATTATAAAAAAACAAACAATATTTTCAGATGAAGATAAATTCAATGAAGAAAATAATACAGGCTGATGTGCTAGAGAGTGACTTGGTGTTTATAAGTGTGGAACAACTTTAGATGGGGTTGTCAGAGAAGGCTTGGTGAGGAAATGATATTTGAATTGAAACTATGTATTGGGTATAGATTTGACTGAATGTAACAGAGAACCAAAAAATAACAGAGGCCACCATAGCAATAAGACAAGAAAGAGAAATGACAGGCATCCAAATTGGAAAGGAAGAAGTAAAACTCTTGTTATTTGCCGATGACATGATACTATACATAGAGAACTCTAATGATTTCATCAAAAAATTGTTAGATCTGATTAATGAATTCAGTAAAGTAGCAGTTACACAATAAATATTCAGAAGTCAGTGGCATTTTTATACACCAATGATGAACTTTCAGAAAAAGAAATTAAGAAAACAATTCCATTTACAATTGCACTGAAAACTATAAAATACCTGGGAATCAAATTAATCGAGAAGGTAGAAGACCTGTTTTCAGAAAATTATGTCATTGAAAAAGGAATCAAAGAAGATGCAAATCAATGGGAGCATATACCCTGTTCATGGGTAGGAAGAATCAATATTGTTAAAATGGCCATACTACCCAAAACAATCTATAGATTCAATGCAATTCTTATCAAAATACCAATGGCATTTTTCAGAGAGCTAGAACAAATAATCCTAAAATTTATATGGAGCCATAAAAACCCTGAATAGCCATGGCAATCTTGAGAAAGAAGAACAAGTTGGAGGTATCATACTACCTGATATCAAACTATACTACAAGGCTACGATAATCAAAACAGCATGGTACTGGCATAGAAACAGATACGTTAATCAATGGAACAGAATAAAGAGTCCAGAAATAAATCCACACCTATATGGTCACTTAATATATGACAAAGGAGGTAATAATATATCATAAGGTAAAGATAGTCTCTTCAGTAAATGATGTTGGGAAAATTAGACAGATACATGCAAAAAAAAAGAAAAAGAAAAAAAAGAAGAAGCTGGACCATCTTCTTACACTCAAAATGGATCAAAGAAGCTGGACCATCTTCTTACACTCAAAATGGATCAAAGACTTAAATGTAAGACCTGAAACCATAAAACTTTTAGAAGAAAACATAGGCAGTAAACTCTCTGATATTACTAACAGGAATTTCTTTTCAGATATATCTCCTCGGGCAAGGGAAACAAAAGAAAAAATAAACAAATGGGACTACATCAAACTAAAAGGTTTTGTACAGTAAAGGAAACCATCAGCAAAATAAAAAGACAAACAACTGTTTGGGAAAAGATATTTGCTAATGATACATCTGATAAGGGGTTAATATCCAAAATTTATAAAGAACTTATACTTCTCAACAACAAAAAAACAAACAATCCAATTAAAAAATGGGCAGAAGACCTGAACAGATACTTCTCCAAAGAAGAAATGCAGATGGTTAACGGACATATGAAAAGATGCTCAAGCTCGCTAATCATCAGAGAAATGCAAATTAAAACCACAATGAGATATCACCTCACACCTGTCAGAATGGCTTTCATCAATAAATCAAAAAAAACAGCAAGTGTTGGCGAGGATGTGGAGAAAAGGGAACTCTCATACTTTGTTAGCGGAATTGCAAATTGGTTCAGACACTATGGAAAACAGTATGGAGGTTCCTCAAAAAATTAAAAATGGATATACCTTTTGACCCAGCAATTACTCTTCTGGGAATTCATCCAAAGAAAACCAAAATAATAATTTGTAAAGATCTATGCACTCCAATATTCATGGCAGCACAATTTACAATAGCCAACATATGGAAGCAACCTGAATGCCCATCAACAGAAGATTGGATAAAGAAATTATGGTTCATATATACAATGGGATATTATTCAGCCATTAAAAAAATGAAATCCTACCATTTGCAACGACATGGATAGACCTAGAGATTCTTATGCTGAGTGAAATAAGTCAGACAGAGAAAGATAAATACCATATGACTTCACTTATATGCAGAATCTAAGGAACAAAAAGAACAAACTAATCAAAAACAGACTCACGTCTACGGCCACCCTGAACGTGCCCGATCTTGTCTGATCTTGGAAGCTAAGCAGGGTCGGGCCTGGTTAGTACTTGGATGGGAGACCACTTAGGAATACCAGGTGCTGTAGGCATTTAAACAACAACAACAACAACAAAAATTAGACTCACAAATATAGTGGATAATTTGGTTATGGACAGAGTGGAGGGGGTTTGGGTGGCTTGGAGAAAGGGATGAAGGATTAAAGGAGTACAAATTAGTTATTGATAGTTGGGCACAGGGATGGGGAGCACGGCATAGGGAATGCAGTTAGCATTAATATGATGGCTAAGTGGAGGGTAAGGGGAGAGAGGGAGCAATTGGGGGAATCATTTTATGAACAATATAAATGTCTAACCAATGTATACTTAAAACTAATTTAAATAAATAAATTTATTTAAAAAATAATAGAGGCCTAAAACACAATAGTTAATTTTTTTCTTACCAAGTGTTTTTGATAGTCTCTTTCACCAAGTTGTCTGGGGCCTACATTCCTTCTATGCTCTCGTTCTACCATCCCTTGAGTGTCATCTGCATGGTCCAAGATGACTAACCACTAGGTCTACACTATAACCCACAGGAAGGAAGAAAGGGAAAGAAGAAAGACATCCCTTTGTAAAAATGTATCCCCTTTAAAAAATCACCCCAAAATTGAACACATCATTTCCCTTACACCCTATTGGCCAGAATATAGTCACAGGGGCACAACTAATTGTCTTCTACAAAATGTAGTTTTTACTTGGGTAATCAAAGCTGGGTAGTAAACACTCAGCTAAAATTATTACTATGGCAGAAATGGATATTGATATTAGAGGACTAGCAGTCTCTGCCACAGACCTGGATAATTAACTGGAGCCTAGGGAAGAACATCTTGGGCAATAACATTCCACACAGAAAGAATAGAATTTCAAAGACCCTGAGCAGAGGAGAATTTTCCATGAAGATAAATGACACTTAAGTATCAGGGCATTTCATTTGCCTTGGTCCATTCCAATGCCCTGCACTTAATTTTATATTATTGTACCTAAATTGAATAAGCTTCAGGCCCTACAAAACCTTGAGCAGCCCCTGGCCCTGAAGAAGGAAAGCGGTTGGCATATTAGTGATTGAAAAGAGGCCAATATGTATGGAACAGAGTGAGCAAGAACTAAATGAGATTGGGGAAGGATGTGGGGACTAGCTCGTGTAGGATTTTGTATGGAAGGAAGGTTAGATTTTATTTTCATGTAATAAGAAACCACTGGAGAATTGTAGGGAGGAAGAAATGAAATTTGATTTATGTTTATCCTGAAGGAGATACGTAAGAGAATATTCATTGAAAAATTTAAAACAACCTAATGTACATCAACAGAGAATGGATTAATAAATTGTGGTATATTCAAAAGGGAAATATTTTAAAGTAATGAAAAAGAATGAATTAGTTATTATATCAATGTGGGCAAATCTCAAAAATATGAAGTTGAGCAAAAGAAGCAAATTGTAGAAGGTAACGGTATAATTTCATTTACGTATGATTTTATTTATATAAAATTTAAAAGCATTCAAGTCAGTATATTAGTAAGGATATATATTGTAGAAAAGACTGCTAGTTGTCTATCCAATATCTAGTTTCCCCTCTTTTATAATAGCAGAACCCTACTTTACTGCGGTGAGAATGTGTCCAAGTGGAAAACTACATTTTTGAGCTTCTCTTGCAGCTACATAGGTTGTGAAATGTTTCTGAAAAATAGGAGGTAAGAGGAAGTTGTTGGGTAGGGCTCTTGAAAAAGATCCTTAAAAGGAAGAAAGATTCAGATGACATGCGTTCTTTTGTTCTTGATTCTTTCTTGTTTTTCTTGCCTGGAAATAGGTGGATCACCATGATTGAAGTTGGAGCAACCGTATTGCAATCACCACGGGAAAATCAAGAGAATTCCAGGTAATTTGACTGTTACCAAATCAACTTCACTGTCTCAGCTGCCTACTCCAAGTCTCTCAGTTATATAAGAAAAATAAACTTCCATTTCTCTTTAAACCACTGTGATTTGGGTTTTCTATTACATGTAGCTGAATTCAACTCTAATTGATATGCATAAATCTAAACATTTAATAAAAATAAATAAAATCCCATCTATGGACTGAAAATCACTAAATTCAGGACAGCTATTATCTCTGAAGTGGGAGTAACAAGAATGGAACTGGGGATGGGTACATAGGTCCTTCAATTATATTTTATTTCTTAAAGAAAAAGAGCTGAAGCAAATATGACAAAATGTTAATATTTTTAAAAGTTGGGTGGTGGATACATGGGTATTCATTACTTTTTTGCCTTTTTATATGTGTGAATTATTTCATTTAAAAAACTGAAGAAACAATGGAAATTGGAAGTTCTGTAGCAATACAGGTGAAAGATGATGGTGGCTTGGATTAGATTAGAGAGAATATATTTGGAACATAGTTGAGGGTTGAGCCTACAAGATATCATGTTGAATCGGAAGGAAGTTGTGAGCGAAGGAGGAAAATCAAGGATGACCCTAGTGTTTTTGGTTTAAGCAGCTGGATAGATGGTGGTGCCACTTATTGACATGAGGGTGACTGGAGAAGAAGCAAATTTAAGAAGGGTGACAAGGAAAAGTGATTGGGGACAGTTAAGATTGAGATGTCTAAGTGGAAATATCAAGTGGGCAAGTTGGTATAGGAGACTATAAATCCAGGGCTTGTTCAAGGACTTTTAGGAAATGGAATCGGATTGGTTTTATCTGTGTATTCACATGGACTCTTGTTTATTATCTCTCCTTTAACCCCTCTGGTAGGGATTTGGAACTCGCAAAAAGAAATGGCGTCTGGTAGGGCAGTCAGTTGTGACAGAGTCGGGATAATTCTTTGTAAGGTCTGTCATACTCTTTTTCAGGTGGCTCCTTGGAAGTGAGTATAAGACGAAAATGAGTTTAATAATCAGCGATCATCAGCATGAATTTCAATGCATTTTTTGGTCATTTAGACAAGGATCTGGACTTTTAAACTTGGAAGTGTGAAGGAGAGGGAATCAACCTAACATTCATTCTGCTGAGCCTAACATTGTGCTTAGTTAGTATCTTTCCTAAGTTCAAGGGTGCAAAGAGTCTAATATTTAATAAATATTGTAGTCAAAGTTGTGTATAAGTGTCCAAGTAAAAATTTCACTAATCTTTTAGGAGAGCTCTCTTTGCAACATATAAAAATAAAGGTGACTATTTATTGAGAGCCTAGTATGTGCCAGACAGTTTACACACATAAATTTATATTCATCCTTGTGAAACTTTTATGAAGTAGGTACTTTTATTAGTCTATGTTACTTAACATTTTGGGGACTCAGTTTTCTTATTTCAAAAACAAGGATTATAAAAGTATATATGTCAAAGATTTTTTTTCTACAGGTACATTTTGATCAAGATGATACCTGTGGGATATTTTAATACCATAAATAAAAGCTAACAGAGAAATGAATTGTACATTGTCTGAGAAAAGTGATAGATTTAAAAATTTCAGGCTTGAGTGAAGGGCTCTAATTCTTATCTAGAAAGAGCACTTTTATTGAAATACAGACATATACAGTGGCACATTCTTAAATAAATGGCTTTAATATGTAAAAATTCAGTGTAGGGAAACCAAACTGTGATTAAAATTTAAAAGCTTTGATAAATAGCTTTTAAATTAATTGTATGTGTGTGTGTGTGTGTGTGAGAGAGAGAGACAGAGAGAGAGAGAGAGAGAGAGAGAGAGAGAGATATTTCTGGGTAAAAGTTTTCTGGCTTATGGTAGAATCTTTTGTCCAAATAGTCATTGATTTTCATGTCTTCTGAATATTTTCCAATTTCAGGTTATTTCAGTTTTAAGTTGTAGAAAAATAAATTACATAGAAATGTCAACGTAAAAGACTGCAGCTAAATGTAAAAATTTAAGTGCTCACAATCAAAAATAATAAGATCACTCCTATGAAATTAGAAGAGACTCATCAAAGTAAAAGTAGCTGTGACTATGGACTATGAAAATATAAAGGGATTAACATATGTGATAATAGGCTAATTAAACCTTAGCTTTTCACTGTGGTGATTTTATAGTATCTTCTTCTTGTTGCCAGTTTAGAAGCTGCCAGCTAATATTTTCTTAATAGCAAAAGGAGACAATATGTGTTTCACTGTCTCACTCATAACATTTAATGCAGACATTATTAGGATACTACATGGAGGTCAAAAAGGACCATATTATTTGGAAAGCCTGGGGAATGGTAGGAAAGGAGGGAGGGAATGTGTTTTAAAACAAAACCCAACACAAATCCTCAGAAGAAATATTTAACTAGAATTTATACAGAAAAAGTCTACTTGTCTTGATAGACTAGCCTGCCCCTGTAATAAAACCTCCCAAAGTCAACAGTTCATAAAGTCTTTTGTTCTAGTAAAAGGGTCTTTAATTTTTAACACAAACTCATACTTTGGTATGCATGGGCTTAAGTAAAATTAGAAGACATGTATATAATAGGATTTAATGGATTATCATCTGCATTTTCCAAAGATGTCAGCTTCTCTCAGCTCTGATGGAGTAGCACTTAATGTAAATTTAATTTGAAGTGATGTATGTAAGGCTTGAGGTGGTACTCCGTGATTCCCTAACTGCCTGGAGAGCCTCTGTGGGTAGCATCTGGATTTGGCGGCTCCACATGCCCGGCAGCATCTACTAACTAGGATTAATGAGGTAGCCTGTTCACCAGTGATCCAGAGGAGGTATGCTACATTTACTCCCAACAATATGAATAGGAGGGCTAGTTTCCTTTGGGGGCACATTGTATGATGAAACTTAATGATGGACTTGATATTAGATGTAATAAATATACTGTATTAGAAGCACTTTTGCTTTGTCAAATTTAAATGTTATTTAATCATAAAATTGTGTTTGGTGGTAGGGTCGGCATGAAGATTTTAATGTATGTGTGTGTGTGCACGTGTAAGTGTGTGTATGATGACACTTTTACAGCTAATTCTATTTTATTTGTTTTTTTAATGAGACCAAAATATTAAATTGTCCCTTCATTACATTAAATAAAATTTCAGGGGTTTAAAATAAAACTCCATTTTTAGAATTTATTAAACTATTTAAACAGGTTTGTTTCTAACTTTGTATGTGTGTGTGCATGTGTGTGTGTGCGTGTTTGTGTGAGAGAGAGATTGCGTAGATATTGTGTATGTATTTGGTGTGGATAAATCAGAGACTGCTGAATAAGGCAAAACTTCTTAATCCATTCTCAACTCATTTAGGCATCAAAATTTTATTTTGTCTTTGTGTCTAACTGAGCATTGAATAAAATCACAGCTAATTTCAAATTCCCTTTGTCATCATGGTTTTCAGCCAAAAGTCTATAATAAATGGTCAGAAGATGAGCTGAGACTGAATGAATAGTGAGTGGTATTCATCAGCCAAACATAGAGTCCAGATCCAATTATATGTATTCATTAAGTGATAATGATATCATGGTCTTTAACTAGAAGAAAAGAGTGTAATTGAATAATAACAGTTGTACAATCCCAACGGAACACACTTTCCATCCCAGCCCAGCGACCCTCGGGGATGATGCAGGATTGATGGAATTCTATTACTCTTTGATAGATTTATTATGAAAGGCTGAGTGGACTTGCAGCACCACTTTGTCACTCACACTAATCAGTATCGTAAGGGCCCCGAGCGGGCAGGCTTTTGTATCCCTTTGACAAAGACAAGGTTAGGGGAGGATGACAGACACCCAGACCTTTACAAACCCATACTGCAAGATAAAATGGGCCAGCTGAGCTCTGAGCTGGGACAGAATTTTAATTTGTTTATCAATGGCTCTCACATGTGCAAGACCATAAGGATATTTGTCAGAGGAGTAACACTGAGGCTAAACTCTTTTGTTTGGCAAGTGGAGCTTGGAAAAATATTTATTGAACTGTAAAAAACAGGCTAAATGGGGGGGAAAAGGTAAGCGTCTAAAGAGTTGGGAAATAATTCACATTACTATACATATAATCTGAGCCTAACAGTTTATTTTGATTTCGACTTTTAAAAAAAGCTTTCATATATTGCTTTTATAAAAAGGTGATTCTAAGAGCAAGAGAACAGTAATGAGAAATTTTTTTTCCACTTCGATTTCTCTGATTTCTATAGAGAATCTAAAAACTGTGAAAGGACCGGTGGGGGCATTTTTTTAATGGACGGGGTGGGTGTTAATTTTGGGGGGTTGTTGTTTGTAAACAACATTGTATAATTTAGCAGCATAAAACAGCCAAATTTGCCAAACACTTTTTATATGTAAAAAGTACTTTTTGTGCCTGCCAGCGGGGTTCTATCAGTAACAGCTTTTCAAATTTAAATGCAGCTTGCTCTCCTGCATCTGTAGTCAGAGCCCACTGGATGTGTAGCAAACTAGATAATTTGTTGTGCTAATGATTGGAGCAAGAATTGAGAAGGCAAGACTGGCATCCACCAGGCCCGCTTAGCATGGTGGCTGCCAGGGTTTATTTTTTGGTTATTGTTGTCAAATGATCCTTATTTGTAATCTCTTTTTCTGCCTGAAATCCCCTTTTATTTTTCAGAATTGTGGTTTGCATCGGAAGAGAAGCCTGTGAATTCAGAGTCTGGGCTTGCCGAGGCCTGAATGTTCCTGTCCATAGAAACAGAAATCTGGCCTGGGCCACTCTCTTGTGTGAATCCGAAATGCCAGCACCTCTCTATCAGGTTGGTTTTGTCTCTTGTATCTCTGCGAAGGCAGGCAGGCAGCGTGGTCACCTGTGAACGCAGCAGCCACAATTGGTTTAGCTGCCTCACTGATAAATGTGCCTTGGATAAACTACAAAGGGATTATCAGCGTTCCCAGTAGCTAAAGGTGATTTTCAAGAAGAGGGGGGATTGCTTCAAACTGTTCTCCTTGAATTTCATTTTAATATTTTGCTTGACAGAGCACAGAGCCGATGGATATGCACATATTTAACTCCAATGACCAATGTGGTACCATCTCTGAAAACTTGGAGCCCGATTCTGTGTCTTCTTTTGGATTCCATTTTGCTCAGGGTTGGACATTCTCCAAAAGGTCAGCCAGGAAACATCCCTGGATGCCAGACATCAAGCAGAGGCTCTCAGGCCACCAGGCCATTGGTGTTCATTCATTCCTCCTAGAAATGGGTACAAAGTAAAGGTTAATTCAGACCATTTGGCAAATGTTTGCCTGTCCACTGAAGTTATATAAACCAGTCCATGCTGACTGACTGCAAAACTACATCTATTTCATCTTTCACAAATAACCCAGCTGAACCAAAAATCAGACCTCTACTGAAGAAAATTAGGGTTTATGGGAAATTACACCAAGAATAACTGAGAATTAGACTTAAAATTAGTAACATACTTTTAGGGCACTGTCTAATACACATTATGAAGACATTTATTTATTTTTTAATTGGGAAGAAGAACTGGAAAGATCACGTGCTAGAGGTATTATGAAACTTATCTTTAATAGCCTCTTTTAACCTAAAAGTATAATCTCAGATGGTCTCATCTGAGTTTCATGTTATGGAAAGGGGGAGGGATTTGTAATAGCAATAGCTACTATTTATTGATTGCTCTGTGCTAAGTATTTTCTTTACTAGCATTATCTTAATTAATCCTTACAAAACACTATGAGGTAGAAACTGTTATTAGCCTCAGTTTTGAGAAAAGGGAAATGAAGTTTAGGGAAGTGGGACAACTAGGTAAAGTCACATAGCTAGGAAAGGGCAGTTGGTGTTTGGACTCAGGTCATCTTCCAAAGTCATTTGTACTTACCCACTGCACTACACTGCCTCCTCAAATTGTCTGGCTCTGTTCTGCAGCGTATTAACTATATGTATAAACTCTCCTTGGTAAAATCACATAACCTTTCTAAACTGTCTCCTCATATTTAAAATGGAGATAATCATACTTACCAGATATGTTTACATGTGAAAATATATATAACAATACAATGCTATATGCATCTAGTTATTATGTTGAAAAAAGATAGCTTTAACTGAAGCAAATAACACAGTGGCCAAATAAATCTTTAAAAACATCATTTTTTAAGTGACTTCACTCTTTTTACACTCTACAATGACTCTCTATTCCTATTAGAACAAGTTCAGACCCCTTTGCCTAGAAATAAGCCTGGCCGCTCTTTATCCATTTAGCCTATGGTCTTATGGGGCAGAACCTTCTGTCTGGACTGTCTTTTTACTGTTACCTTTTGTGGTAGGCTGAATAATGGCCTTCCAAAGATGTCTATGTCCTAATCCCCAGAGCCTGGGGAACCTGCGAATGTTACCTTACTTAGGAAAATGGACTTTGCAGATGTGATTAAGTTAGGATCTTGAGATGGGGAAATGATCCTGGATTATCCCTGTTGGCCCAATGATATAATCACAAGGGTTCTTATAAGAGGGAGGCAGGAGGTCAGAGTCAGTAGCAGGAGATGTGACAACAGAAGCAAGAAGGTGGAGTGATATGATAAAAGGGCCAGGAGCCCTGGCATTCAGAAGCTGAAAAGGCAAGAAAACAGATTCTCCTCTGAAGCCTTCAGAGGGAACACAGCTCTGCTGACACCTTGGCTTTTATGGACTTCTGACCTCCAGAGGTATAAGAGAATAAATTTGTATTGTTTTAAACCATTAAGTTTATGGTAATTTATTACAGAAGCAATAGGAAACTAACTCGCTTCTCATGCCATGATCATTCGGACCGCTGCTCTTTTGCCCAAGCTGTTGCCCTCATCCGAAATGTCCTTTTCTTTCTCCCTTTACTTTGCTAAACCTCACTTTCAAGCTCAAGTCCCATCTAAAACCTACAGCAGATGAATTGTTTACCACAGAATCAACAGACCACTTGACCTTATTCTGGCATATATTGCTTATTTATGCATTGATTCCTCAGGTATTTGTCCAACACCTGCTAGATGCTGGACATATGCCTTCAAGAAGTTCATGGTCTAAGAAAGGAGGCAACTGGTTACTCAATGCATCTATGAGAGAGGTGACTATGGAAGGCTACATATGTGGAGGGGTAACTGACCAATTTGGGGTTGGGCAGGGGAGGCTTCATGGAAAACTTGGTGATTGGGAGGAGCTTTAGATCTCGAATTGTTCATGTTTTCAATCTTAATATTTCTAAAAACATTGGAGAAGAATAGTAGAGTGGTAAAGAGAGTAAAGAGTATGGCTCTAGAATTAGCATATATGAATTAGAACTAAGCTTTGCCACTCCCTGGTCAGTTTCTCCATCTGTAAAATGGGAATGGTGGTAATATTAGTAGCTCCCCCATCCGCTGTAATCCACTTACAGCAATGCCAGTAATGTAGTAAGCAATAAGCACTTAGTAAGTGTTTATTACCCTTTAAATTCTTCAAGAGTGCATACTGCTGCCATATTGGTCTCCTTTTGCATTTATACATAAACTGAGTCCAGATCTATCTATCATCTATCTATCTATCTATCTATCTCTCCTTCTCTCTCTCTCTCTATCATCTCATCTATCTCTCTCTATCTATCTATCTATCTATCTATCTATCTATCTATCTATCTATCTATCTATCTATCTATTCTATCTATCTATCTATCTATCTATCTATCTATCATCTATCTATCTATCTATCTATCTATCTATCTATCTATCTATCTATCTATTATCTGTCTGTTTTTCTGTCTGTCTGGCCCTGCACCTAATCTTGTACTTGAAGTATTGCATTCTTTCTTTCTTTTTTTCCTCAAACAGTCTCTAGAATTGTATAAGCTTCTCTCCCCACATAGGAGTTAAGCGTGTGAACTCTGAAGCCAAGCTGCCTGGATTCAAAGCTAGTTCTGCTACTTACTGGTCTTGTAGTCTTTCTGGTTTTCTTATCTGGAAAATGGAGTTGATAATAATGCTACCTACTTTATGGATAGTCGAGAGGATTGATTTTAGTAAGCATCCAGTAAGTTTTAGCCATTCTTATTAGTTATCGAGAACCTTAAGAAGTCTCTAAGGCTGTTAAAGCAAGAATAGCAGTTATGAGAGTAGGCTAGTGTACAAACCTCATGAGAGTAGAAACTGGCTTGTCTTGTCACTTCTCTATCCCCAGAACTTTAAAAAGATCAACGCATATTATATTCTTAATTACTGTGCCAGATTGTTTCACTTATTACATATTATTTTATTCTTATATTTTTATTTTTTCTATCTTATCTGTCCAACTAGATTGTGATAATAATAGCTTATTATTTAAGTAGTACTGCGTAGAATTATTTATTCTTCTAATAAATATTTATGGTACATGATAGGTACCCAATACAATATTTCTAGAATTAAATCACGACTAATCTGTTCAAATGCAAAAATATTGAGACCTAGTCTTTTCTGACTATCTTTTGTTTTTTGGTAACATCTACATAGGATAAGTCTAAGGTGCATTTTGGCATGGTAAGAACTACACTAACTACACAAACAGAAGAATCAATACATTGACTACAGAGAGAGAGTGTTGTCCTCACCATCACAGAGTTATCGATCATCTCCTTTGCATAAGCACCTGCTATTCAGGGCACAATGCAGGTGGGCTCACAAGGGGAAGACATGGTAGTGTGAGAGAAAGGAATTGATTTAGGAGTCAGGGAATCTTGATCCTGCTACTCTCAGTTTATCCTCTGCCTCTCTCTGTGACTGTGGGTGAATCATTTAACCACTTGGAGCCTCATTTTGCTCACCTGTAAAGAGTCATTAGTACTATCTGCATGTATTACTTTACAAGATTGTTGTATTAAATTATGTATTAAATTTTGTGAAAAAGCACTTTGTAATTCTTGTCTACCTCAGAACTACTGTGTAAAACAAGAACATTTAAAAAAAGAATAAGAGAGCCAAGAGAACATATATAAAAATGAGAGAGGGGAAGCGAGAGAAAGCTATTACAAAGGAAAATTCTAGATATAGAAATTAAAAAAAACAAATTATGTACGTATACAAATAAATGTGGCAAGAAAAGAAACAACTATGAAATAAATATTAAATAAATAAAACAAATATTTTTTAAAAAGAACTACTGTAGCACTGGTATATAATAGGTGCCCATAAATGTTTACTCTGTGAATTAATAATTCTATATAGAATTCTATAAAGAAGTTATAATTACTAAAATCTAAGAAGATCAGACAGAAAAATAAAAAAGTATGATAAAGAGTATAAAATAATGTATAAGAAAAGTTTGGCATGATGTTTAAGGATGTATTCGAGATGTGTCCTAAATCTGACCATTTCTCATCGTCTTCCACCATCTTTACCTGTTCTATTGCAATAAATTCTAACGGATCTCTTTGTTTCTACTCTTGCCCCCTTATAGTTAATTTTTACATACAATGGACAGCATGATCTTTCAAAAACACATGTCATATCACGTTACTCCCTTACTTCTAGTCCTCTGACGGCTTCCCATTTTACTCTTAATAAAACCCAAGTTTTCACTATGGCCAGTGTGATTTGGCCCCTGCCTACTTCTGTCCAATCTTGTCTTTTATTACATTGGCCCTTATTCACTGTGTGTTCCAGCCACATTGGTCTTGCAGTTCTCTGAACAGATGCAACCTTTTCCTGCCTCAGGGCCTTTACACTTTCCCTTCTCTCTGCTTGTTCTGCTCTTTCCCTAGATACTTGCACGGCTTGCTCCTCATCATTCAGGTCTCAGCTCAAACGTCATCTCTGCAGATAGGGATTCCCTGGCCATCTGCCTAAGATTGCCTCCCCAGGCTCCTATTTTACCACTCTGAAAATTATAGAATTCCTTTGTTAACTTACTTGCTTATTATAATTGCTGCCTGTTTCCCTTTGAAAAACATGAAAGCATCAGGAAGATGAAGACTTCATTTTCTCCTTATTGCAGCCTGTTTATTTAATCCTTATTATAAAATTCTTTTTTTCCTCTTCTTTATGATTTTTTGCTTATCGCTTTCTTTATTGCCATTTTCATTTGCTTCCTTTTCACACATATTTCTCCTATTTAGGAAGGTTAAATCAGTTTTGAAATTCATAGGGCCCTGCTGTCCTAGTCATTTAAAAGAACAGTGTGTTTTCACACAGAGGATTCACATTCCAAAGTTCCCTGGCTCATTCAAAAAAAACATTAAAATAACAAATATTTTTGCCAAAATTGTACATGCCATAATAATTGGCTCATTCACTTCTTAGAATTCTCTGAAACATTGCCTCAGAATAATGTTGTTTTGCCATGTGGCGTGTGTGTGTGTTTACATTCATCTGGGAATATCTATAGATATTAACACTATTCTTGGAAGGAGGCATACCTACTTAAAGCACACTTCTTTCCTCTTGCCCCACATTGCCACATCTCTTTTGTCCTAAATAACTGGAATGAAAATGTTTATTTTTATTTTAAATGAAAGAGGCTGCATCTCTTTGGCATAGCCCTTACTAAGCCCTGCCCATTTGCCTGCTTGCCACTGATTGGCATGGCTACATCTTGGGTTCTGGGTTTAGCTGTTCTCTCTCTGTTGCAGTTCATTTTTCTCCTCTGTTGCCTAATGTAACACAATGTGCAGAAAACCCCTGGCATTGTTTTCTGGGTGTATGTATTGAATTTTCCCAGAAACTCTCCTGGTCTATCAAACATTCTCATCCCTTCTCTGTGCTTTTATAACTGCCTATACATGCCACACTCAACACATTGCTCTTCCTTGGTTTTACAGGTCATGGATCCCTAGCACTTACCCACCACTGCCCAGCCCAAAATGGGCTGTCAGTTATATTTGTCAAATAAATGCTTTGTGACTATTTTTAATTTTCCTTTTGAGATTTTGATCTTCTTTTGGTTCGAGCATTCACATTTCTTTAGGTATAATCAAGTGGTAAGGGGGCCTGCATCACCCTGACTTTCAGAGAAAAGACCCTCTCCACAAGACAGATGCCTCTGACTATGCAGTGCAGCTTGCCCATGTAAACCTCTTGCATTGTTTGGAGATTCTATCCCATGCCAAGAATCTAACCACCCACAAGCAGGCATATTGCTGTCCAAACAGATGGACAAGGGATATAGGCAGGCCAAAGCCCATGGATGAACATGAAATGAATTGGGGCAGAGAAGCCAAGGGTATTGGAAATGAATGCTAGTCCTTGCCATGCAGTGTCCAACATAAGAATGAACCAGTGTGGATGAGGTTTTGACAATGATGTGCAAACCAAAGGTAAAGTGTGAATGAGTGCAATGAGGTGAATGTTTTAAGGTGTATGAAAGGCTCCAGGAACATGAGTAGCTCTGAAATGTTCAAGTTAGCCTAGCAGGGGGAGTCAATATCATCTTCAGCTGAGTCAGTTCTGAGATTCCACATGCGGTCTAATCATCCATTAGTCATTCATTCATTCGGTCAACAAATATTTATTGAGCATCTGGCATGTGCCAGACACTGGTAGGTACCAGGTAGGTAAACATCTAGGAACAAGATTCACATACGTTCTGCCCTGTAAGAACTTACATTCCGTAATTAATTCCATAATTAGTTATTCAGTTACAGTTAAAAGTGCCATGAAGGAGAAATACAGAGAACTAAAATGATGTATAGTGGAGGCTCTTAGTGTGGAGAACCTGGAAAGATGTCTCTGAGGAAGTGATATTTAGGTTGAAATCTGAAGAATGTGTGGAAGTTAAAGTGGGAGTGGGGTGTGGTGGGGCAGAGAACAGGAGAACATTCTTGACATAATAATATCCATTTTATAATGCATTTTGAAGTGGCAGTTTTCTGTTTAGACTCTTTAGAAGGGGGATTCGCTCCCTCCCGAGGCAGCATTTGGATCACTCTGTCAGTAAGATCTTCTTTATTTTGAACCAAAATCTCTCTCTGAAGCTTCTGACCTTTGGTCTTATATTTACCTCTTGGGACCTTGTAAAACAGCCAACTCCCTCTTGTGATAGCAGTGATGTTCTTCAAGTCTTCTCTCCTGCAGGCAAGTTTTTTAACTTCTCTAAGCCTCAGATTTTTTTCATCTATGATTGGGGATAATTAATAGTTGACAGTTGATGTGAAGCTTATGTAAAAGAATCTATATAAAGTGCTTGGTTTGATGCCTGGAACACACTATTAGCCAAGTGCTCAATAAATGTTAACTATTATCATGATTATTATTATACAGAACTCATTTGTGTACTTTATTATTGGGTTGTGTACTCCATAAGGGTAGGGACTGTAGAGAAATGTGATTTTGGAATCAAACAAATCTCAGTTCAAAATCTGGCTGTAATATGTACTAACTATAGATATGTGGCTAATTATTACAAAAATTGTAAAACTGTAAAATTAAAAAAAAATTAATGATATGTTGTTACTACTCTAAATTAATTATTGTAAAGAATAAAAGATATATTCTAAGATATCAGCACAGTACATTGCATTTAGTAATTAGTGCTCATTTAATGTGTGTTTTCTTTCCTCTTCGTGGTCCCACAGTTATTTCCTCAGAATCTAGTTGCTGACTTTGCATTTATAATTCAGCCCTGATCTACTTCCAAAAAGTATTAGGTCTATTAAGTAGCTAATAAATAATTGTGAATGAATGGAATGAGCAAATGAATGCAATTTGCCTTCTTAACAAACTTTCTCACGTGGAAACTGGTGAAGATTTCCCCCAGCAAAAAGTGGACACTCAATGTCTTATAGGTAAAGACTGGGGAGATTGCAGAAGACCCATCCAGGTACTGATGCTGGTCTTCTGGGACCAGTAACTTTGCTCATGCCTCAAGCTACCTGTAATGAAAAGTCCATTGTCTGCCACCTGTTTCACAGATCTGTCCTGAGGATTAATGAGATAATGTCTGAAGATCCTTGTGAAGCCTTTGGAAGGAAATTACAGGAAAAAGTCTCATTCCACCGAATTTGGCTTCTGAGAAGAGTTCTGAATAATAAAGCTATGGTCAGATTGTAGTAGATGACTTTTAAAAATGTTATTTTGTTGATATTTGATTATAGTCATTTTTAGATGGTGAACTACCCTGTGGGACATGTTCTTTCTCATGTCCTCACACTTTTTTTTTTTTTTAAGGGAGAAAGCATCTTTATTATAATTGCTGTGAAGAATTAGAATGGCAAGGAGGACCCAAGGGCCTTAATGAATGAGCAGCATGTGGCAGGGAATGAGAACCTCTCATTGCAATAGGCACGTGGGTCTGGGCATCACCAGGAGAGCAGGGTGAGTCAAGGAGATGATCAAGAAGTTCAGGCACTGCTCAGAAGGAACTGGCCCTACCCCAGCGGGCTCTGCAAAGCCCTGCCGCATTCCTTTTATTGCAGATGACTCTCAATCCTGCTCTGCTTCCCTGAGCAGTAACAGTGCAGAGGGGCAGAGGACAAAGTAGCTTTGGAGCCCAAAGACTTCCTGTCAACTCCAGCTAAGTTTTCCTTTCCCGGTCTGTGAAAAGGGGTGCTGATGCTTGCCTGGGTCTGTTGTGGGAATGGTGGAGATAATGGATAGATAGGAAATAGTTTTTTAATTTATGGAGTTCTTCCCCCATAGGAGTACAAACCAAAATTAACTTTAGACTGTAATAAAGGATAAAAAAGCACTTATTTGAGCAAAATGGAGCTGCAGCCTGGGAAACACAGATTCAGGTAACAAACTAAATTATGTTCCACTGAGACAAAGGGGAGGCCACATTTTATAGTGAAAGTTCTGCCCAGGTTCTCAATTAGGTCCATTTCATATAAATGAGGTATCCAAATTGTGCAGTTCTGATAGGATGGAGCAGATCCTAGTTCAATGGTAGCAAGAGAAAACTAGGATTTCCCTGCAGTGATTGACTCAGACGGCTTAAACAAGCAGGGCATAATGTAGAAAGCCAGGGATTCATACAGAGATTCTTCCTGGTATACAGAGTACGTGAGAAACCCCTGTCAGCAAATGGCCACTAGACTTTTATTATTCATAAATTTTATGGGGGCCCTTGGTTGACCATAGGGAGTCCATCTCAGCAGATAAATTTCTTCTTGGGGTTCACATCAAATGAATCTTCTCGCTGTCCACCAGAAGATAGTCGAGGTAGCTTTTCTGCCTCTGCCCTGCTAGATGCCCACCCAGATTGCCATTGCTTTGTGCAGCATGATGACGGATCCAGCAGGTCTGCTTTCTTTGAAGGCTTTAGGAGGAGGGTAGACTCTGCTCTTATTTTTTGACTTGGGGCTACATGAGGAATATGTTTGGGTCCTCATGCCTTTAAACCTCAGTATTCCACTTTGGAGCAGGACTCTGGAAGGGGATGAACTCTTTTCTGGAAAACCAGAAGTCGGTTCTCCTGGAGCCCCTTTCCCTCATCTCTACAGATTCCACTGGTGGGAGGCAAGAATGGTGGCAGCTGCAGGTTGTCCTTGAAGCGTGTAGTGTCGGAGGCTATTTATTTTGACCACTGATATGCCCCTGGCATTCTCAATCACTGGATTTCAACAGTGGGTCTCAATCCTGGCTGCCTGTTAGAATAGTCCTCACACTTCTAGAGTCATCACCTGAGAATTTGTTTAAATTACAATTTCCTGGGCTTCAACTTCAGAACAACAAATTTGCAAAACTTCAGGAAGTACTATTTATATGCAATATAATGTGAATGATGCCTCCTGGTGTTGTTCAATGTGGTAGCAATGCTTACCTCAGATTGACTGAAAGGGGATTTTTACATTTTTAACAAGAACTTCAGGCACATTAGCATTGAAAACAAATGTCAACAGTCAAAAAAGTGTGACTGTTGTTTTCTTAATAGGTCGGAGGGATAGGAGGTTGCTGGTGAGAAAGGAACTGAGCTGAGTGAGCTCCTCACACTTTCACCCTATCACTGAGTAATAATCAATTAGGAAAATAGTAACTAACATTTATTGAGTAAATTTACTAAAGTCTGGCAAGTATTGTCTTTTCCCTTCTTTATAGACATTGTCTCATTTCATCCTTACAATAACTTCATGAGATAAGTCTTATCATCTTCATTTTATAAATAAGAAAATGAATTTCAAAGAACAGTTCTCGTGTATCGTAAATATTCAAGAAATGTTAACTATCATTATAAGTGTATCTGTAAAAATACTTTTAGCAATATAAATCTCCTGCTTTAACATCCGGATAAGAACAGTAGCATTGATGATAATAGTCATGACTGGGAAATGGGCATGAAAATAGGCTTTTATGGATAGGATTTTTGGTATAATCTGAAGGTGACACTGAAAAGGAGAGTAACAAGGTGAGGAGTTCAAGAAAAACTTGTTTTATTCAGTCAAACCTTTTCTTTTCCCTAAGAGAAGAGGAAGAAACTTTGTTCTTCTACCCTAAGTTTAAAATTTAGTGGGTTTTATGGAGTTTGTCTACATAACCCATTTTTTGGGTTAGCCTATTATTATACTTCTATCAGAAAATATATTCTAGTAAACTCATAAGTGAACTTTTGGAAAATAATCTATTCATAAATTGTGAACTATGACAGAGCATGTCCTATAAGAGTCCTTTCCAGTATGCAAATTTATCCAGAGGCTAAACACTTAAAAATATTGGGGATGGGGAAGACAATATTTAGAGAACTAGAGTTTCATTTACAATTCTATTATTGCAGAGATCACAGTCTAAATATGTATTTTTCTCTTCTTCCTGGATCCAGAGCTTGACTATATATTTTTTGCTCTTCTTGCAGTTAGATGTGGTTATGTAATGTGGAATTTGAGGGGAGGTGATATGTGTCATTTTTAAGCCTGGCCCATAAAACATTCTACTCAGGCTCTTCATTTTCTTTCTTCCTTCTGGCTGATGATTGGTGATACTCAGGACACCCTTGGAAGCTGCGTGTTGAAGATGGCAAAGCTGTTATTATCCTGGATCTTTCAATGGCTTTGTGGAGCAAGCCACCCGTGACCTGAATTCTTTCCCTGGACTGTTATGTGAGAAAGGATAAACTTTCTTTTAAAATCCCCTGGATTTGGGGGATCTATTTGTTACTGTAACATAGTTTCATCCTACTCATTCATGGTGAACATTAATCTTTAATCTTTGGTTAACCCTATGCTATCGTTTGCAAAAATATTCCATGAAATCTTGTGATTTTTTTTCCCTTACGTAAAAGATCTTTAGTTTAACAAATGGAAACTCTTGCCTGGGAAAAAAACATAAATGGAATTTTATGAGCAAACAATAATTGGTCTTCCTTTTGGCAATTTTACTACAAGCAATATTCAAGTTGAGATCGATGCCATTGCTTCAGTCTGATGTTTAATGTAAAAAAAAAAAAAGAACTAAATTAATTGTAAATACATTTTCGATTTTTGATTTCATTTGTGATTATGCTGTACCTTTCTATCAACAAAATAACTGAATAACTACTAAATGCCAGGCTAGAAGCTGAAGAAATACTAGAGAATATGAAGTTTATTCAAGATTGTGTATTTAGGTCAATGTTCAGTAAGAATCTATGTATACCAGGTTCTGGAGATTCAAAACTGAATAAGATATTCTCTTAAGAGGTCAACGAGCACATGCTATAGTGAATAACTGTGATGACTTTATAAATAGTTCACTTTTTAAAAAGGAGGTTTTCTTGTTTTTTTAACCAGCACTCCTTACTAATCCACTAGGTTTATAGAAGCTGATAGGATGCTGACAAGATTAATTCAGAAAAGCAAGGATTTTGATCTTGTTGATTGCTCAATAATATTTGTTGAATACTGAATGATGAAAGGGAGTGTTAAAGGTCATCTAGTCCAGTAAGCCATCTGATACTTTCTTTCGAATATCCCTTCCCACTGATAACTTCCTATTTGAATATCTTTGGAGAAAAAAACATTTCCACCTTCTGAAACATACTCGACTTTAAATAGATCTTGTGTGAAAGATTTCTTCTTTGTAAAGAAATGGGAGACAGAATGATAATGGATCATTTTTAAGGAAAAGATCATAGATTCTAATCATTTTCAGTCCTGGCATCATTATTACTAATAAATGTTTCCTAAGTACTCCTCTAGGCATTGTGATCAGGGTCATGGCACAAGAAGCAAGTGGATGACATGATTCTTTTAGAGAAATTGCAGTCAAGTTAGAAAGACAAGTTAGGAAGGAATGTTTCTGCTTTAGGACATTTGCACTTCCTGAAATCCTCTTTTCCCAGGTACACTCCCTCATCTCTTCCGGTCTTTCCTAAATGTCACTTTCTCAATTAGGCCTTTGCTAAGTACTCTATTTGAAATTGCACCCTTCCTCCAACAACCTAGCATCCCCTATTTCCCATCCCTGCCTCATTTTTCACCTTAGCACTTATTATTTGGCATGCTATAAATATTTTAAAATTTATTTCTTTATTATCTGTTTCCCTCCATCAGAATGTAAGCTTCATGAAGACAGGGATTTTTGCCTGTTTTGGTAACTGTTGAAAGATAGTAGTAATTCAATAAATATTTATTGAACATTATAGAATGAATATGTACATGGACATAGAAATCTAACAATCTAAAGATGTATATAATTACTGTCAACCGAATAGTACAAATAACATGTGCTCCACCAGGTAGGCATAACTCCCCTTTCTCTGTCATCAAGTTAATAGCTCATTCCTAAGATGATTCTTAAGCTTTAAAAAATACTTAGTTTTATCGTAGAGTACTTTATTTTTATAACCATTATGACAAAATCTTTTTGTTTTTATTAAAAATATTTTCATATTTTAAAAGGGTGCATATGTATTACAGATAATTTGGAAAACATGGAAAGTTACAAAGAAGAAAATATATATGATCCATAGCTTCACTATTCAGAAACAACTTTAATTCAGTATTAACAATTTGATATAGTTCCTTTTAGTCTTTTTTTTCTAGGTGTGTATTTACTTGTGAAAAAAAGAATTATACTGTATATGTTTTGTATCTTGCAGTTTTTGACATAACATTTCTGATAGCTGCATCATATTATATTACATAAAATCATATAATTTATTATATCTTTTTCTTATTTTTGGACATTTGGGTTGTGTCTAACAGTTATAGTATAAATAATGTTGTAATGAAGATCATTATAAATAAATCTTTTTCGTGACTGAGTATTTCCCTAAGGTGAATTTCTGAAATGGGAATTATTGGCTAAAAGGTCTCAAATTTTTGTTTGCTTTAACTTTTTTACTATTAAAAATTTAAATGAACGGAAAAGTAGGAAGTATAGTATAATAAACTTCTATTTAATCACCTAGATTTTTTAGTTGTTACATTTTGTCATATTTTCATTTTTAAAAATAGTTTTTAAATAGTTTTTAAAAATTTCTAACACATGATGACTTTTTAAGAGCTGTTTAAAAATCATAACCATATTACAATAATTATACATAATAAAACAAATAATAATTTCTTAATGCCATGTTTGACTTTTCCTAATTTTCTCAAAACATCTTTTTACAGTTAATATGATTGAAACAGGGTTCAAATAGGGTCACTTTGATTTGGCTGTTGTCTCTTAAGTCTCTTTTAACTTTTAATACTTTCCTCTTTTTTTTTTTCATTTTCCTCATGCCATTTATTTCTGGAAGAAATGAAGAATTGGTGTTATTTAATACATTTCTCATTCTATTATATTTTCTGTAACTTTAGAGCAATGGTTCTCAGATTTTAGTGAGCATCAGAATCACCTGGAGGGCTCTTTATAACATGAATTGCTGGGCCCCAGCCCCCAGAGTTTCTGGATCAGTAAATCTGGGCAAACATGAGAATCTGCATTTCTACCATGTTTCCAGATGATGCTGATGCTCATCATCCAGAGACAATACTTTGAGAATCACTGCATTAGAGGGAAGTTTAGATCCCTTTAAAGGAATGGTTAGATTCACAACTTTTAAACTATACAATATTCAGCAATGTATACCAGGGTCATTATAGTTAATAACATTGTATTGTATATTTGAAAGTTGCTAAGAGAATAGATCTTATAAGTTCTCATCACAAGAAAAAAATGTAATTGTGTAGTGAGGGATATTAGCTAGACTTATTGCAGTGACATTTTGCAAAATATGCAAATATCTAATTCTTATGTTTTACATCGAAACTAATGTTATATAAGTCAATTATATCTCAATTAATATATATATTCAAAGTATTTACTTACAGAAATATGTATTGGTTTTGTAATTTGAATTGTTTCTTCTTTTCATCTTTCAATTTTTTATTTTGAAAAATTTTGGTGTTACAGAAAGGGTGAAAGGCATGAAACTCTTTGAAGGCTTTTGTTTCCCAGAAAAGCACGAATGTAGCAGTGTATGAGTTTGCTCATTTTACTATATCCTGTCCTGTAGGGAGTACTAACACTGAAACAAATCTCGATTCATTTGATGGATAGAAAAAAAAAAGATTTCCCAGTGTTATTTTAATTCAAAATTATTGGGTTACTGGTGAAGTTTTAATTTAATTATTAGTCATTTCTCAGCTTTGGTTCTATGAATTGTCATCTCCTTTATCCATTTTTTTTTTATTAAAAGCATTAGTGTTTTTCAAAATCAATATCTATGGGCTCATTATGTATTAAAGATAATTGTTCTTTCTCATATTTGTAGTAGATACTTTTTCCAGCTTGTTGATTTATTTTTTTTCCAGATTATTAAGTTTTTTTAAAATTTGAGTTTATCTGCCATCAAATCTTTTGACCTGTTTTTTTGTTTGTTTGTTTGTTTAATTTTTTTCTTCCATTACTTTGGAGAATTCTTATCAATCTGAAATAACTATTCACTTAAATGTTCTTCTAGTTTTTACTTATCTGTTTGTTTGCTTATTACTATAGCTAACTGTGGTATCCAAATAAAATTTATTTGTGTGTCTTAGGAGGATTCTTATTTTGGATGGCCAACTTGCAGAGTACAATAGCATTTTGGGAGGAGCCTCTCAAATGCCTAGATTTACTGTTGGAGAGACAGTACAATATACATCATATAACTTATCTATGAACCATGGAAACATTTGAAAAAGTAACTCAGACAATACACTGAAGAATAAT
Source organism: Pteropus medius (assembly GCF_902729225.1). Taxonomy (NCBI): domain Eukaryota; kingdom Metazoa; phylum Chordata; class Mammalia; order Chiroptera; family Pteropodidae; genus Pteropus; species Pteropus medius. The sequence continues at coordinate 15,017,625 of NW_024340701.1, read as the reverse complement.
TTGTCATAGTAACTGCAGGCACTCAAAAAGAGCTGGGAGAGTATATGAATCATGACGTAAGAACTGTGAAGGGCAGGCATTTGAGTCTAGTCAGTGGCTATTATTGAACAAGCTGGTCCTCAAATGAGATACAAATTTTATGCCAAGAGGGGCAAGTCTACAGAACAAATCATTCTGGTTTGTGTCCAGCTTCTGTAACATAGAAAATTATTTTCATCTATCTTTGCTCTCTCATTTTTTTACATCCTTTTCATTTTGTCTTTTACCTTTAACTCTTGGTTGTACAAAATCATAGTATCTATAAGTGTGAAAGGTTTGACTTCTGCAGTTTACATGAGCTGCTAGGGATGTAAAACAAAGCTGCAACATGGCATGAATCAAAATAAAAATCTACCATTATTTGGGTTCAGTGTGACTTGGAAAGCTTGCATAGATGTCAAACATATGAAGTCTTCATTTCTAACTGACAAATAAAAATGCAACTTCAGTTACTAAAAGTGCTTTATCTATCATGTGGCCCCTAAGAAAAATGTTGAAAGATCTCTCCTCTTTTCTAAGATCTTTGCACTCAGGCATAGAGCTTTTGTACTTTTGTGGATTCTTGGCACTGTAAAAATCACTTAGACCCTAGCTACACCTCTATTATCAATACCCTGATTCCTACGTAAATACTGAGTTGACCAAAGGAGGGAAGTAATAATACAATCCATTAAGCAAGTACTGTGATGCAACTCCTAAAGATATTTTACTCTATTTAATTGGTACTAATTTTTACAATATAGTTATTATTGTTATTATCCCCATTTTACTAATAAGGAAGCAGAGTTTCAAGAGAAATTGAGTAACTATCCAAAGCCACATGGCCATTTACATGGATAAACTGAAATTCAAACTGAGATCTGTATAAGCCCAAAGCATGTACTTTATCTTCCACTCCATTCTATGTTTGAACTTTTCTCTATAGCCAAACATCAAAATTGAAATATCTACAAGGTCCAGGCAGAGAAGGTGGAATGGGCCCGTTAGAGACTCGGATGAACTGGAGAACTCGTACCTTGTTCAAAGAGGGAAGCTGCTAATCAGTTTCAGTCAGTCGCCATGCAAGGTTTAATGTGTCTAAAACTTCTGATTTTTCAAAAGAAGCCAGAAGCCTACATTTGATTTGAAATCCACCAATGTTTTAAGTATTGCCAATTAATTAAAAATCGTTTTAATTGTGTGCGCGAAATAAAAAATACCTGTTGGTTTTATTTTGTCCCTGCCTTGTACTTTTCTTTACCTAATTAGACTTTCCGATGCAACAAGGAACTAATTATAACAGCACTGTTCATTAGAAATATAACGTCAACCACATATGTAAATTTAAATTTTCTAGTAGCCACATTTACTTTTTAAGTTAAAAAGGGTGAAATTAATTTTAATGATATTTATCCCAATATATCTAAAATATTATTTTAACATATAATAAACATTTAAATTGTTAATGAGATATTTTACTTACAGCACCTCTTAATTTGGACTAGCTATATTTCCAGTGCACATGTGGCTAGTAGCAACCATATTGAGCAATATATGAGCAGAATGTACAAATATCTCTCAGGTAAAACCTATTTATTCAAGAATTTCTTCTCTACTAGAAAACCACGTCCTATCCTAGCTGTCCTTCAAGTTTTTCAAAAGCCTTTTTTTTCCTCTTCAAATGAAGGGGAATTCCCCATTCTTGCAGCTATGACAGACTTGATTTGTTAGGATAAATTGGTGAGCAAATTTACTTAGTATCTTAGATATTTTGCCTTGAATATTTTATTAACATACATGAAATTTGCTCAATAAATGTCAAGTAAAGAAGAGAGTAAAGGATATCAGCTTTTCAAACCGATAATTAACATTCTAAAGCATAGTTCTAAGGTGTTTATAAATTCAACCCAATGAGTAGTTTATTAGAATTATCAATTTGCTGTTGTGATACAGTAATATCATTTAAAGAGCATCTGGATATAAAATTTATAGGAGTTTGGAGTGGAGGGCGGTGTGGAGATTAAAAATGAAATGAGAACTCTGAACGTAGGATTGGATATTTCTAATGAATATGGCATATAACAGGTATCTTTGCTGCCATAAAAATACATCATAGACTGGGGGGCTTAAAGAACAGAAATTTATTTTCTCTCAGTTTTGGTGGCTGGAAAGTCCAAGATCGAAGTGCTGGTCAATTCATTTTATGCTGGAGCTCTCTTCTGGATTGTAGATGGCTGCCCACTCCTTATATCCTCATATGCTGGAGAGAGCAAGCACTCTAGTGATTCTTCTTAAAAGGACACTCATTTTATTGGATTAGGACCCTGCCCTTATGACTTCATGTAACCTTAATTATTTTTGTAAAAACGCTATTGCTAAATAAATTGAGAGTTAGGGCTTCAACATATGAATTTTGGAGGGACATAATTCAGTTCATAGCAACAGGTCTCAGAGATAGATTAAGAGTTTCCTTTATTTCCTTGTGTTTATTTTGTGCCTTTTCAAGTAAAGTCGGAATCAAACAATGTCAGAGCCAAAAGGGACTTTTTGAACTTAGAAGTCCAAAAGGATTTTGAAGTGATCTAATATCCACAGGTCCTCAGTTATTTAATTAGTCATAAAAATAAATTAATCATCTATGATTCTTGACTCCCTTTGTAGTGTTCTTCCTATTATTTTATTGTTCAATCATTCATTCATTTACTCACACAATAGAAATTGAGCACTCGTTATATATTGTATTACTGGGGAAACAAAGACCCAGACCTAACCTTTGAGGAAAATACCCCAGGTCTCTTTCATCTCAGTACTAGTCTCAATAGAGAATATATTAGACCATATCTAGTATTAATATTAATAGTAATAGATATTAGCCTTTAAGCATCTAAAGTATATCAGGCTATACCAAGCACTTTACATACATTATCTATTTTAATCCTTACAGTTTGTGAATATTTATTGCATACTTGTTTTATAGATGAGGAAAAGTAACTTAACCAAGATCATGGAAAAAGCTTGAAAAGTGGCTACACCAACTGATTCAGGCCTATCTGACTTCGAAGCCCAGGTTTTTTTCAGGTTTAATGGAGATATTTTCTTTAGGACTTAATAATACATCATATAGTATTATTAGCTTTTTAAGACTGAGTTACTGTATAAGACACAAAGTCAACATTTTAAAGCTCAGGTTAAATTTGTCTAGCTCTAGAGCTAGGGTAAGGAGCTTGGGTGGACAATAACCTTGAGAAGGAGATTTGCCTATTTTGAATAACAGGAAACTTAGGACCAGAGAGTCAAGTTTTTTCTTAGGCCAGTCAACTAAGAGGTGTAAAACCAGTATTTAAACCCAGATTTGCTGACTCCACTGCTCCTGGTACCCTGAGGAGAATTACTGAGATTGTGGTGAGACTGTGTTTTTCAGACTTTTTCTTGTCTGCAAGTCACGTCTTTTAAAAGCTATATAAACTTCTCTCCTAGACAAGCAAAGGACTGTGGTGGAGCCAAAGGGGACCCAAAGACAATTAATTTGTAAACCAAAGAGACCTGCTGAATTGGATGCTTCATAAAAGACAGAACAGAGATGATAACTGGGTTGGAAGCAGAGAGCCTACACAAAGTCAGCCAGCTGGAGTAGAAATATGAGACTTGCCTGTAGAAGTTTCCTGAGACAGCAAGTCCCCTTTTATAGGCACTTTGTGGCTTTCACTGTGAGTGGGGAGAGAGTAGTTAAGGTCTCTGAGCCAGACTGGCCACCTGTCGCCCCTTATCACAACTTCATTTGGTTAACACCTAGCCCAGCAGGGGGCTTGTGGTGAAGTCCACACTTGCCAGATCCTCCGTAAAGTTCTGCTTGACTCTCTATAACATCAATTTTTCATGGTGTTTAATTTGGTTGGGATCTAAATCAGCCATCTTTTAGGTGGTTGATAATGCTGGTATGCAACATTAATGAGGGACCAATTTTTTCATTGATCACTGTGACTTTGTTGTGGGTAATTTTGAAAATCCCAGAGCCTATATATGACACTTGCAGAGAGCTTTGTTCATTCAGTGAGTTTGCTGAGCACCTACTCTGTGTCAGATACTGCTTCAAGGACTGGAGTTACACCAAAACAAAACAGATGCAGATCCTTGCCATCACAGAACTTACTTAGATTTGGGATTGAGACAGAGATACAATAATAAAATATATATAATAAGTAAGTAAATAATTTAGGATGTTAAAAAGTGATAGATATATAAAAAAGAAAAAGTGAAACAGGGTAAGGGAGGTAGGCTGGGTTGCAATTTAAATAAAGTGGTCATCAGATTTAAAATCACTTATTAGAAATAGCAATTAGAAAAGGTGGAATTAGAAAAAATAGAGCATGGAACAAGGATCAGATTGCAATTTTAAATTGAATGTTTATTACAGTTAGACTCATTTATGTCAATATGTCATTATTTTCATTGCATATATTAGAAAATAGAATCTCACAGATTTATCTTCTGTTTCTTGTCTTTCTTTTCTCATCCCTTCTCCATTTCTCCATTTTCTTTTTCCTCCTTCCTTTTTTGTTTCTTCTTTCAATCTTCCATATTCTTTAAACAAAAAAATTAGGAGCCGTGGTGCTTGCCCTCAAGAAACTTACAGTGTGGTCAAGGAATAAGGAAGGAATAAAACAAATTGAGAGCAATATGTCACTAAGAATATGAATAAGCTATATTCTTTAAAATGACTGATATATGAATGGTCAAAATGAGTGGATTTAGTTAGGTGGCAGGACGCACGTTCATTTCGATCTGGATTGAAGGAACTACTGGTAGAAAAAACAGACAAGCATCCTGAGGCATTATATGGTCAACTACTTGGAGGCAGAATTTAGCAAGATGTGTTTAAGGATTTCTAGAGAGATTGGCTTAGATGGAGTGGACAGATTTAGTGGGATAAACAATCTCAGAGGAAGAATGGAGTGGAGGAGTGTAAATTAAGGATGCAGAATGCTGATCTGAGGGGGTTAGAATTTTTTACACACTTTATTGAAAAAGCTGAGAAAATAGATCTTGGAACTCAGAATCTTAGTTAAGCCACTGAACTATGTTGAATAAAGAAATGACCTCTTCAACCTTACTGAGAATCAGAAAGTATTTACTGTTCTAGATGTCTGATTAATTATATAAATTAGAATATAGAGTATTATGTTATATAAATTTAATATGTATTATTAAATTTACATAATGTAGGATATATAAATTTATATCTATACGCACAGGGAGGGGAAGAGAGAGACAGAGACTATATATGGATGTAGTATTTTTTTTTTGTAGGGACACCCGTTTCCATTTCCTCTCCTTCTTATTTATGATCTCACTCTGTTGCCTTTTGACTTTCTCTGTTTGGTCGTGTTCTTATTTGATGTTTCTTTTATACTCAACTGACTATACTGACTATCTTTGAAGATAAGGAGAAACTTTAAGATTGAGATATATCTGTCAAAGAACTGAAACAGAATTTAGAATGAGGTGCCCTTAACCTCCACCTAAATGTCCCTTTTAGCAATGCAGTAATAGAGTTCTTTACACTTCAACTCCTACTTATTATAGTCTTTATGTTTCTGCCCATTCATTTCATGCAGCTTCTGAGTTGACTTTTCAATGGATCATCTGAACAGTTTACTACACTTCTCCCATGCAGCTTCCCAAGAGGGAAATTCTTTCTTTTTGGCTGCATGATCCAGGCTTATTTCTCTCTAGATACATCTTAAAATATCTTATTTGTGGATGTTCTAAATTTTTATTTCTTTCTTGTTTTCAGTACTGTTTCTGCTATGGGTATATTATTCATTGCCATGGTGCTTGTGACAATGATAGAAATGTAAAAATGTTCAGTAGATCCTTTAGTTTTCTTACTGCTTCATTCTGTGTTACTGCTAATTCATAGTTTTTCTGGCTGATGATGAGATGGGACAGGAGTAATGTGGAAAAAAAGTAAAATTCAAACGAAATCCACTTAAACAATTATTTCTGAAGCACATCCAAATAATATATGATATGCACACATTAAAAGTTACGTTAGAGAAGGATATATAATGATCTAGGACATTCATTATACAGTATTAGATGAAAAAAGGAGGTAACAAAACAAGAAATAAAAAATTATGTACTTGCACAGAGAAAAGATACCAAAATTTTAAAAAAGGTCATTTCTAGATGATGAAATACCCAGTAATTTCTCTTTTTTTCCCTTTTTTTTTGGTCTGTATTTTCTACAATTAACATATATTATCTATTTAATAAGGAAAAACAGTCAATGTTATTTCCTCATAAATGTAACCTTGGCTGATTATCATACAAATTTAATTTTCTAAACAAAAATACTATGGTTGAAAGAAAAAATAGACTCACAAATATAGAGGACAATCTGGTGATGGCCAGAGGGGTGAGGAATTGGGAGGCTGGGAGAAAGGGGTGAAGGGTTAAAGAAGTACAAATTAGTAGTTGATAGAAGGTCACCGGGATGGGGAACATGGCATAGGGAACGCAGTCAACATTAATGTAATGGCTAGGTGGAGAGCCAGAGGAGAGAATCAGGGGGATTGTTTCATAAACTTTATAAATGTCTAACCAATATACTGTATACTTGAAACTAATACTATAATAATTTTTAAAAAAGTACTATAGTTGAAATGCCTACCTTAAAATTAAACAAACAAAAATAAACTACCGTTTGCAAACTTTGTCCTTTCAGGGTTGCCGACAAGCCTAGATGGATTCATTTGAGTTTGTTTATTTGTTCATTTATCATTGTTTAACAAGTATTAAGCACCTGCCCTGTATAAAGCACTGTGCTGGTACTGAAATACTAGCTTAGGTAAAATCTTACTGCTGTCCTTGGGACCTTAATTTCCGGTGGCTGGGTATACACCTAACTATAGTAGGAGGCAAAATGAAAGAAAGAACAAAAATAATCTGGGAGGACAGTCTCCATTTCTGTACCTATTCATGGGTGAATCATGTGAGATATTATAATCCAGAGTTTTAATTAGAAAAATATAGTCCCTATAGGTAATCATAACAATAGTTAACATTTAAAAAGCAATACTATGCTGCAGGTAAGTATTTCTCAAAGTGTAGTTGATGGTTCCTTGGGATATCCGAAACCTTTTCAGGAGGTCTACAAAGTCAAAAAAATTTTCATAATAATACTAAGACATTATTTGCTTTTTTATTTCTTTAATGTTTTTGCATTTGCACCGATGATGTAAAAGCAATGGTAGGTAAAACCGTTGGTGTCTTAACATGAATCAAAGTAGTGGCACCAAAATCTTCCACTAATGTAGCATTGTATTCATTGCCATGGAAAAACAATGCCAATTTCACTTAAGAATGACTTGCTGAAGCAATAAAAATTATTTTATTAAATCCAGACCCTTTAGTACACACCCATTCAATATTGTATGTGACAAAATGAGAAATAAATATAAAGCACTTCTCATGCATACTAAACCATGATGGTTGTCTTGTGTGAGTGAGTAGACACTTTTTTTTTTTCATGGAACACCATTTTTACTTGAAATAACAACTGCCAGGAAAACTACATTTATTCAAAAATGGGTATTTGGCAGACATTTTCACAAAAACGAATGAAGCGAGCCTGTCACTTCAAAGAAAAACAACTGACAATATTTGTTGTCAATGATAAAATTTGAACTTTCATGTGAAAATTAGAATTTGGGGAGACTTGTGTCTGGCGTTGAGAACTTGTCAGCTTCCCCAAACCTAAAAACTTTCCAGTGAGATCGTGGTACTATTAATGAATGTGATTTTTTTCATATTTTATAATGAACTGTGTCAATGGTATAGAGATCTGCATAACTAGGTGAACCAATACTTTGCAAATGACCAATGCATGATGTTACAAAATCATATGTGAATAAAAGATCCATTCAAAATACAGGATAGACCAGTGTGTTTTCATGCAACAGAATATGAAAAGATTATTAATGTCATTTCAGATTCCACATCTCAACCAACCTATTACTTGTCATATAAGTAGGGTATCAGAAAAATATCCGTGGTTATCTAAAAAGACTATTAAGATACCCCTTCCTTTTCCAACTACATGTCTGTGTGAGGCCAGATTTTCTTTGGATACTTAAATCAAAATAACATACGGCAATAGACATCGAAGCTAGATGTGAAAGAGATTTATATAAATGTAAAACAATGTCTCTCTTCTCATTATTTTGGGAGGAAAATGTAGTTTTTTCCCATAAAATGTATTATTTATGTTAATATGTAATTCATGTAATGCGTAACAAGGTTTATTATTGTTATTTTTAACCGAATTAAGGAAGAAATAAATAATTCTCAGTTTTAACTTTGAATATTATAACTATAGATACAACTCAAATGCACAAATGCTGTTTGGAGTTCTAAGAGATTTTTAAGACAATAAAAGCGTTCTGAAACTAAAAAGTTTGGGAATTGCTGCTCTAGACATTACATGAAGCATTTAATACGCATAATCTCACTCAATCTTTACAACTATTCTTAGTATTACATACATTACTATTATTTTTATTTTACGAGTGAGGAAAATGAGTTTGAGAAAGTTTCAGGACTTGTCCAAGATCATACAGCTAATAAAAGAGAGGTACAAATTCAGGAAGTGTAAATAAACAATTTGTTTTGAATGGAGGAAGAGAGAGGAAGTTTTCACAAAGAGGGCAAATTTCAGCTGTACTAATAGTAGTAGTAATAGTAATAACAGTACTAGCATCAGCAGAAGCCATAGTGGTAGTAGTAATAGTAATAATGGTAATAGCAGCAGCAATAGCAGTAATAGCTATTGAACACTTCTTCAAAGTGCTTTATGTATAAAGGCCAAAGGTCACGCAGCTCTTCATTAGAAAGAAAGAGAGTTGAATAACAGACTACTTGAATAATCTAAAGAACTAAAAAATTAGTCATATTTTTGCTATTTTAGGTATTCCTTAATTTTCTGGAAAAAGAAATAGAAAAGTTTGGCTTTGTTTGAGTTCAGAAATTATTAGAATCCTCTCTAAAATTCTATAATTTTTTTAAAGCCATAGGTGTTGAAATGTTAAGTTACTGCTCTGTAGCTCATGTGAGTATATATTTTTAAATAATACTCATAAGAATATAGGATATAGTATAGCATAGCTAAATTTTTCTATAGCTTGCATAAAGTATGTATAAAATTATAAAGTTATTAACCTGGTTAAAGTGAATTTTACAGTATTTTTATTATATACTTTTAAAATCCAGCTCAAGGTAATCACTCATTCATTTCTCAGAATTACAGAGGTGCTTTCTCAGTATCACCAGTTTAGTTTAGCATTGAAAAATTCAGGTATTTGCTACAACTGTATTATAAGCCCTTTGAGGGCAAAGAACAAATCTAACTAATTTTTGTATTCCTTAGTACCTGGGAGTGCGAGCATTTTGATCAATGGATGAGTTGCTTATAGAATAGTATAAAAGTCCATTTTGAATCAAGCCTCTATGTTCAACATTATTCTACGTATCTAGACAATTCTATTCCTTTCATATTATCAATGCCATGAGATTTGCTGCTTTTGTGTTTATTTACATGATAATCCTGAACTATTTTTGCTGTCACATATCGAAAATTGTTTAACAGACGTGTATTCTTCTTCTCTAATTAAAGCTATAAGTAGAAATGATTAAAGAGTAAATATTTGCAGCTAGCCCAAGTCTGAACAGCATAGTTTCCTTGGTTCATATATTGTTTTGCAGCTTAAAGTCCTTCATTCAGTCAGTGAACATGTTCTGAATGACTCCTATGGCCTGGAGTAGATCAGTTCAGACTCAGAGAGAAGCCAAAACAAAGTTAGTGAACCTAAGAGAAGGCATGGTGAGGGGGAACTTTCCAAATTGTTTGTCTTGCTGAATCTTAGTGTGCACTGAAAGAGGTGATCCTATATTTATTCAGGTTAAGAACTGGAAAGGTAGGAAGGGGATTGAGAGGACGGGGGCAGCGGGGGTGGGGATGAGAAGTAAAGAGAAGATGCTCCCATCTTCCTGCCCCTTCCATGAGGCGTCAGGCATTGACTTGGTGTTTTATGACAGTTAAATGGAGATAAGAGCAGAGAGGGAATTGAGGAATTGCTGTCCTTGGAAATTCTGCCTAATGGCCTGAAATCAGAGCATTTATCCAACTCACTATGGGCTCCAAAAGAAATTTAGTATAAAGGGGGCAAGAAATTTATCTTCTGATTTGATAATTTTTATAAAATAAAGTCAGAGTGGTTTTTCATACATTTCTGTTTGACATAGAGGCAGTACCTGTAATGGAATAAACTCGATGAAAGAGAATACCTTTTAAAATCATATTTTACTTTTATTGTATTAAATAATAACAGGTAGCATTTGTTGAGCATCTGCTGCATGCCACACTTGATGTTAAGAGCATTTAAGTATTATTAATGTTACTTTCATTCTCACTATGACTGTTGACAACAACAAACATCTACTGAATAGTTACCATGTACCAGGCACTGTTCTAAGAGTTTTACATGTATCAACTCATCTAATTCTAACGACCCTATGAGGTAAATACTATTATTTTCCTCACTTTACAGATGTTGAAACTAAGGCACAGAAAAGCCAAAGAACTTGACCAAGGTCACACAGCTAGTAAGAAGCACAGCTGAGATATCATAGAATTATCCAGATACTGCTGTCTTTTTTGAATGAGGTAATGTATGTAATAGGTCAACTGTCTATCCATAGCAGACACCCCAAATTTTTGTATGCCCCATCTTTCTCCTTGCCTCCTCATTGACTTACCACAAAAGAATGACTTTTTTACTTACATGGAGAACCCATGCAAATATTCACCTTGCTTTTGTTTTTTCTCACCATCATTCTTTGGCTTTTTGGTAAAGGTATTTACATGTTATAAAATATAATGAAAGAAAAATAATTTTCTTCTCTAAAAAGGATACTTCATTCATTTACTTATCTTAAACAGTTTGTGGCTAAAAAAAAAATCAGCTTTAAAAAGTTTATAAAATGTCCTAGAAGACAAGGGAAGGAGCTAAAGGAGCAAACATTGATTTAAAACCTCTTAGTTGCCAAGTACTGTGCTAGAAACTTTATGTGTGATTGCTCATTTATTCCTCACAACAACCCTGTAATGTATTGCTTATCATCTCTATTTTGTGGATAGGCTATCTGAGGCTGAGAATTCAGGCAGCTTCCTTGTCAGGAAGGGGTGGAGCCCAAGGCTATCTCTGTTGCCACATTCCTCACAGACACAGGAACCATGTCTTTAGAATATTTGATCTCGGGAAATTTCAAGCTTGAGAGTTCAAATAAGAAAGAGATGATGCTTAATAATTTACTAAGGCTAGATTTGACTGACAAAAATCACTCACTCTTTTATTCCAAACAACTTCCTGAACAACACAGCTGTCTCCTCCTGAGTCCTTGGTGGCTAAATTAAGCAGCATTTGCCTGCATGCTAATCCTTAGATTATGCATCTCTTAATCAATTTGGCCGTAATTAGGTTGAGCTTACAAATTGTCATTCCAGGAATAATGATTGTCTTTAAGAGGCAGAAAGAAAGGCATCAGCATCATTCTTTGCTACCTCATATCCCTGCAAAAGAACTCATTGCCTGTGATGGATGGCACAGGAAGTGCGGCAAGGGATATGGTTCTGTTTGCATTCCTACAGGAGAATGGGCATATTTAACATTGCTGTGGGCATGGGTCTTGGTTTAAGGATAACATCCGTTTTCATGTTCACTTCCCTGGCTTGACTCCCTATTTGAGGCAAAGGAATAACATTGATATCATCGGCATCCTGCTAGGATAACATTGATGCTTTGAAAGGTTAATAAACTCAACGATTTTCTCAGTTAAGTGTGTCTTCATTTATATAACTGAATGTGAGGAGCTTAAGGCATTTTGTAAGTATTGCCTCAGTCTTACATATGTAAGACAGTGTAAAGTAATTCTTGCAGCTCTGGCCAATAGCATGTGAGTCTAGTGATGGGGGACTATTTTTGTGTCATTCATCATTGTAGCCTTAGTACCTGGCACCGTGCTTAGTAAATACCTACCATTGAGTCTCTTCTTCCCACTTTAACTGAAGGTAGAAAATCAGAGCTGGTATAATCTGGTATGGGCCATAGTCAATGCCAGTTTTCTGCAGACTTATTCTTATCCCTCTTTCCTTTCCCGGCACCCTTAGAAAAAAGCAGAGTAAACAGAATTAGTCTTTAGCTCAGTTCCTATTAATTCTATAAGTGATTGAGTTCTCACTGACTGCAATTTCTAACATTTGTGACATTTTTTTTTGACTTAGCTGTCTAAATCTATAATCACTGTTTGCAATTTGTAGTCTTTCTGCCTAATAATTCCCAGCCTTCCTGGACTGTCTATGCCAAATGCTCAGCTTTGTTTTGTTATCATCCATGTCAAGGAATCTGCAACTTTTTTTCTTTCTTTTTTTTTTAGTGATTTTATGGTTATGCATACTGAAACCTACACATACTGAAAAAAAAATGCAAGTTGATGTCATTCTCACAGGGATTGTTGCTATGGGGTGTCCTCTTTTACTGTTTCAGAATAATTAGTTCAAATAGCAGAAATTGTATGCCTCCTTTATCAGGCATTATTCTGGGTGCAAGAGATACAGAAATGTATGTTAAAAAAAATTCCTAACTTCAAGGAACTCACAGTCAAGAGGAACATAAGCCTGCAGCAGAAATAATTGCAATATAGTAGAAATACCAATAGGAGGTCTGTGAAGGAAGTGACTCATTCGGCCTGAAGGATACAGGAAAAGCTACACAGAAGAAGTGACACGTGAGGAATAAGTAGGGGTGACTATTCCATTAGGGTATTTTCTTGGTATATGGATAGGCATAACTATGGCATTCTGGCTCAGTCCCAGTCCTTTTCCCCCAACATGTGGGAAGTTCCAGGGCTTAGCGATATGTTTTATTTTGGTGTTTGGTAGGTTACTTTGATGAAGTGGTTTGGAATTACAAAATGTGAGCAACCGTGTCTGATGGATAACTATTGTCTTTTTATCACTCAACTTCAGTTTAACAAATACTCTATCTCTGAAATTTCCCTCTTGATGACCACCCGTTTACTCTCTCAGTCCACATATCTCCAGAGGTAGGCATGTGGCTTACGCTTGGCTAATCAAAACATCCAGTGCCATTGGCCACAGTAATAGCTGGAATATTGAGCATGTGGCTCAGACCCGATGAGGTAGAAGTGAATTTTTTCTGAAACTTTTGGTAAAGAAACTCATTTTTTCCTGCTGTACTTTATTCATGAGAAGATATAAGGTCTGTGGCTGCTTCAGTCATATTACAAGAGGGACTGGAAATCAGCATGGAAGAGGCAATGATGAGAGAGATAGAAAGTCTATCCTGGTGACACTGCTTTAGCCCCAGATCAAGCTGTGCCAGAAGCTAGAATAAGCCTTGGCTGTTTTTTTACTGTATGACCTGATGAAGGCTCTTTTTGCTTAGGCCAGTTTGGTTGGAACTTCTGTCTTTATTTACACATGGTTGAAGTATCTTCAAATGTTCATTCCAAAGAGAAAAGCATCCAGGAAGAACATGAATGCATTCCAAATATTTGAAGGATGTTGGGTAGAAGAACTACTTGAATATTCTGTGCGTCCCCAAAAGATTTAACTAGATTTAGTGGGTAGGTGTTTCAGGTGGTCAGATTTCAAAGCAATATAAGTAATAACTTTTTAACTCTTGGGGTTCTTTCTCAGTGAAAACAGCCAGAGGAATTGATTCAAAATTGTTCTTAGGAAAAAACTTCAGAGAGTGAGTGGAAGAAATACACCTATTCCCATGTTAAAAGCATCTAGAAATGGTTAAGAACAATTTAAAAGTAGTCTGATTCACCTTTATCAATTTATTGAGATTTTAATACTAGAGCTTTCATTTAGCTTTAGAATTCCTCAAAGTCAAAAAGAATGTGATTATTTACTTATTCATTCTTATTTCTCTAAAGAAATTGTAGGCTGTGACCAATTGGTGGACCATAAAATCAATTTGGGGATTTGGGATCATCATTCTTTTCATGAAACAAAAGAGAATCGCATGTTAACAAAGACAAAAGTTGTTTTGTGAAACTTTTTATTCTCTTTTATAAATACAACATACATAGAGTCAGTACAGAGAAATGGCTAAACTTGAACTTTGGAATTGGACTACAAAGATTAAAATTCTAGGTCTACCACTTATTTACTGTTATGAAATTAAATAAGATGATCTATATAAAGAACTGGGCAAGATCTTGGCACATAGTAAGCACTCGATAAATTTTAGCTACCCTGTTATGATTATTACTAGATAGTTCTTAGGATATAGAAATTGGCTCCTATAAGATGGAGATGAAAGTCTATTCCTGCTTTTCAGGCCCCCAGCTTTTGCCAAAAAACCTGAAACTTCATGATTATTAAGAGAAAAAAAGTTACTGGATGTTTCTTGTATCCTCTGATAGTGTTTGAAGATGCTACGTTGCCAATTGCCATCCAAAGCCAATAGCAGGACCATGAAAATGATTGAAATTATTAGGCTGTAAGCCTTCCAATTAGACAGACAGCATGTTTATTTATGTCTATATCCCCAGCATTTCTTAGAGTACCTGGAAAATAACTGCATAAATGTTATGAAACATTTTTAAAATTTGGTCTCGTATCTTTTCATGCTCTTTCTACTATCTAAATATCCTCTGTCCTTTGTTTCATCAAGAAGTCTTTCTTGATTCTTGAAAAAAAGAAAATCTCCCTCCATATCTCCCAAAGGTCTCAGAATATGCAAGGAGCATGTACACACACACACATGTGCATGCACATATATGCACACACACATATATATGTGACACCATATTAATGACTTCACAATCTTCGGGGATATTGGCTGTTTTTAAGCATCTATTATATATTCTTGTCACTGAACTCATGATTTCCCACTTTATCTCATTCAGAACCCATGGATGAATACCATCTGGTCCTGGTGATTTACTGCACAGAGTTCCTCAAGTTGCTCCATACCTTTCTCCTCAGAGACCAAAGACTCTCTGTCAAGGCCATTCTCTGCTTTGCTGTAAAATGTGTCCTTGGAACAGGAATTTCCCCATTGTCTTCTCCAATAAATACTGATTCAAAGTATTCATTTAGTTGATCCTCTCCTTCATCATTCCATTTAATATTCTCCTTCTCCTAATGAAAGTTCTTAACATAACAGATATAGTCGCCTTACTAAAATGCCATGGACTCTTTATTACTATTATTATTTATCTCGTTTCTACATGTTTTGTCCATTCTTTCTTTGACCTCTGTTAGTTCTCAGCTGATACAGTTTGAGTTCCTATCAGAATGTGTGGCTTTCAAAGAATGTTCACTTTTTTATAGAGTGCCTTTAAAATCGTTATTGTTTGTTTTTCTACTGCAACCTGAGAATATGTTATGCCTAGAAAATTTGGAAAATTTAGAAAAGTAAAAAAGAGCATGTCTTTATAAATAATAAAACATTGATAACCTTTTGCATAGATGGTGCATGTTGCAGGGGCCTACCTTTTGCATTTCTTTCAAAAACAGTCTGATTCCCTTCTCTCCTGCTTTCATTCTTGTGTACTGTATAGTGGGACTAGTGAGAAATAGCACTTCTTCTGTAATTCAGACGTAGTTGGGATGTCTCTTCACTCAGCCTTTAGGAAGGATATGTTATTGAGTATGTTCTGCAGGGAGGCCTGGCCCTTTAAGGCCTCAGCTTCCAAATAGCTTAGAGCACTCACCTGCCCAACCACTCACTGCATTCTCTATTTTCATCTAATCTCGCTTCCCCAACTACCATGGCCTGCCCGGTGTCTCTATTTTGCATCTAATCCACCAGCACGCCAGTTTGCTTATATTCTTCTCTCAGACTTTCATTTCTCTTACTTCTCAGCAAATTTCAGACCAATTTCATGGCAACTGACCACTGAGTTGGCCCCAGAACTTTCCCTGGTGAACTTCCTTTCTCTGATGGACCATCCCCGACCAGGTTCAGGGTCATTGTGAACGTGATGACCTTCAGTATGCTTCCTTCTACCTTCCCTGAGGGTGCTCTGGTGCAGTGGAAGAACAAGGGCTTTGGAGTCAGGCAATGTGAGTTTGAATCATGGCCTCTCACTGTTTGAGCTAGTAAGTGAACCTCACTCAGCTTCTTATGACTTCTTCTATAAAATGGGACAAAAATACAGTCCGTTCTCCTGTAACGCACTGTTAATTTTATTATTTGCCACTTGTATAATGCGTTCTATGTGTCAGGTATTTTGAGTGCTTTATGGATATTAACTCATTTTTACAACTAATTAAAATCCTAAGAAAGTTTGGGCTATTCATTTACATAAGATATTTATTTCTAATGAAAGTTTCATTATAAAACATTTGTTTTAGTGGAGAAAAAAATGGGATTAGGAGCTACAGAATTTCAGACTCATAATAACAATGATTTTATTTTTCCTTGTGGGATTTTTAATATTAAAGTTTGTGTTAAAGAAAAAGAATAGCTCTTAGTATTATAGTCAGTGGAATGGTACCCATCCCCACTTGCTCCAAAAGATATGCCCACCCAGAACCTGTGAATGTGACTTTATTTGGAAAAAGGTTTTTGCAGAGATAATTGAGTTAAGGATCTGGAGATGAGATCATCTGGGATGAACTGAATGGGATGTAAATCCAAGGACAAACGCTCCTATAAGAGACAGAAGAGGAAAAGATACACATGCATGGAGCAGAAGGCCATGAGAAGACAGAGGCAGAGGTTGGAGTGATGCAACAACAAGCCAAGGAGTGCCAAGACTCCTGACAGCCAGTAGAAGCTGGGAGAGAGGTATGAAATGGATTCTCCCCCAGAGCCTCCAGGAGGAACTGATTCTGCTGACACCTTGATTTTGGACTTCTGGTCTCCAGAACCGTGAGAAAATTAATTGCTGTTGTTTTAAGCCACCAAATTTGTGGTAATTTATTATGGCAATCCTAGGAAACTAATACAACTTAATTTTGTTGTAAGGGAAGAATAATGAATGGGGGTGGGGGTCGAAACAAAACAGAAACTAACCTAAAAGTCACCAAATTATGAACAAAGCATAAAACCAAATCGAAAGCAACAGGTCTGTAGACCTTAAAGAGCAGCATAGCTCATAAGTATAAGCAGTTAATAAGAGAACATAAGGGCAAGTAAGCTAAACCAGCTGTTCAAATAAAGCTACTGAATGGCGTTCTGCTCCTGGGATGCCAGCCTTTTAAAGGTGAGCTGCTAATTCCCTATTACAACTGGGTAATGACCAATTGCAGTGCATATGATGCAAAACATGTTCCCTGTTCAATCAAGTTATATCTAGTATTTGAGCAGTAGAAATTTCTGCATGTATTCTACTACTTTATTGTGAAACTTAAAAATGAGATAATGCAAGTATAACTTCTAGCACATTTACTGGCACGTGTGAAGTATTTAATGCATGTTCCCCTTTCTCTGTAGGAATTAGGTGCTTATCAGCAGATATAAAACATGTTTTACATATAGTAGGTGTTTTATAAATATCAAGGATGCAAATCTATTTCTCTCTTGAATTACCTTGTACTTTTAACAACATTAGCATGATGTTTAAGATTCAAGTCATCAGGCCTTCAATGCACCTTACAAGAAGCAAGAATTTGTAATGACTGGGTATGTGTGTGTGATATTATGGTATGTATAGGGCTGATAATTAAAAATTTGTAAGTTAAAATGTATGTAACTAGTGTCTTCAAGAAATGGTGAGGAGAATGGAACCTAACATGATAAACTATAAGATAGCAGCAAACATTTAAAGATTGTCTTCATGTAGTCCTGTTCATTCATTCATCCAATCACTCAGCATTCTTAGCTAAACATTGCTGTGTGTCCAGAACTGCATTAGGCACCCCAGATCTTAAATACAATATAGGTGAAAGTCCTGAGGAACAAGTGAGATAAGACATGTGTGCAGCAATTAGTGAATGATTCTGAAAGAATAGCAGCAGGGCTATGTGGTTTCATTGAACAGACTAGTGCTAAGGAAAATTTTAAGTAGCATTGGAAGGGCAGAGACAGGGAAAAAAATCTTTTTTGGATGAGGGCTTTCAAAGTGAGTCTTAAGGAATATTAGGGACTTTAAAAAGATGTTTGCAGCTCTGCTAATGACACACCACCCTTCCACTCTCCAGAACTAAAATTACCACATTGTGCCTAGCACTTAATAAATACTCCACAAATATTTATTTAATTTTAAAAAGATAGAGTAAATGAATCATTGTTGCCTCCTCCATGCAGCTCCAGGCTAATCTTTTCAATACACAGATCTGTTGATGTCATTCACCTCCTGTGAGGCTTCCCAAGAAAAAGTAGATAGAAAGTGATGAAGCCACAGTCTTCAGATCAGATGGTCTTAGGTTTAAGTTCCAAATACCTTCAGACTGGCCCCCACCCTCTCCTATCTAATCCTAGCTCTCTTTTACAGCTTTACTGTACTTTCAATACTTAAATCTACCCAAGTCACCCCTTCTAGCCCCGCCTCTTACTTAAAAAGCTTTCAATAGCTGCCCCTCTGTCCTCAGAACCTGGAGTCTATCAACCTCTTCATCTTTTGCTTTCTTGACTCTGTTCTTTAAACTCTTCGCTGTCTGGAGGATGTCACATTTTCTCCCTCCTCTGGGCCTTCACACATATTTAGAATGCTCTCCTTGGAATATGCCCTCTCTACCATATGCCCTCTCCTCCCTACCCTCAGTATCAAGCTAACTCTTGTGCATCTTTCAGACCTAGGCTTAAATGACACCTCATTCTTGAGGCCTTCTTTCTAGATGTTTCCCTGGGCTGTTAGGCTCACAGAGTGCCTTGTACTTCTTCCACTGTAGCACACACCATACTTGATTATAATAATGGTTGTCTTTCCTACTTAGACTGGCGGTGCCATGAAGGCCATGACTATGTCTGGTTCGTGGTTGTCCTTAGTACCTGCCATAGTACCTGTGCTAATGAATATCTTTTGAATAAATGAATGAGATCTAAAACTTGCTGGTGCATGACCCTGAGCTGGTAACTTTGCCATTCTGAAACTCAATTTTCTCTGAAGATAATAGTTGTCTTGTAGGATCTTGTACATTTTAGAGCATCATATAAATGTCTACTTTTAATGGTTCTCTATGAGTAGACCCTCAGTTGTCTTTTTACCTTGTCTCTTGCTTTTCCCATTAATGTATAGTTGGTACTAAACTGGATTTATCTACTTTTCCCTAAATATATCCTTGTTTCTCATCTTTGTGTCATTGCTCATGTTGTTTCCTCTGCCTAGAATTTCCTTCCTCTCTTCTTCTCATTTCAAAATTTCCTCTATCCCAGTTCCATGAAGTCTCTCTTGATTGTCTTAATCAATCAAAAGTTACCTCTACTTTCTTTAATTTTTGTGGCATTTAATCTGCCTCTCTTCTAGAACACATACTGCTTTCAATATTGTATTATGGGTATTTATGTACAACTTCCAGTTTAGAGGCTCTCGAGCAGCAGGCCCCAACCTTTTCACACCAGGGACCAGTGCTCCTATGAGAATCTAATGCCTGATGATCTGAGGCGGTGATGCTAGCGCTGGGGAGCGGCTGCAAATACAGATGAAGCTTCTCTCACTCTTCTGCCCGCCACTCACCAACTTCTGTGTGGCCCATTTCCTAACAGGCCATGGACTGGTTCTCATCTGCCACCCGGGGATTGGGGACTCCTGCTCTAGAGTCATCTTCTTGGGTTTATATCTCAGATTTGCTACTTGCTAGCTGTATAACCATGGGTTAGAAAAAAACTAAGCCTCAGTTTTTTAATCTGTAAAGTGGGGATTATGATTAACACTTATAAGTTTTTTTCTGGGAGATGTTGCATTAAATGAGATTATGTAAGTAGATCATTTAGCACAGTGTCAGATACATAATCAGAGTATGTGCTTAGCATAACATTGTCATCATCATTATTATTATCTTCTTAATTGTAAGTTTCTTGAGGACAAAGACTATATTTGGATTCCCAATGCCTGGCCTATAGTTGGTACTAGATAAATGTTTGTTGAATGCAGGCAGAAATAATATAGGCAAATCTAGACAAATATGACAAAATAATGACTTTTTCTTTTGCTATAAAATGATGCTAGTTTACCACATTTGGGGGCTTTTCAGTAACCACCATCCCTATAGCACCATTCCTCAATGAGCACGGACATTTTGAAATAGTGTGTAGTAGAATAGGTCCACTATGTTGCCATCAGTCTGGAATTTGAAAAATTACAAGCGGAATTAAAGAACAGTATTAGAATTATTTATTCTTTCTATGCCCCTTTATTGCATTCATTTTGGGAGAAATTATCTATTCTTGTTTAACAAGAAGATTACATTACATATTCATGTAGAAAGAATTTTACCAATTTGTGGAAACTTTTCTCAGATCTTGCCACATGTTAGATGTCAGGCAATTCTCATTTGGAGAGAGAAAAAAAACAACTAGTTACTGTGATTTACAGTTAGGCGAGTTATTCTGAATTTCCTTGGTAAAAAGAAAATGAAAACTACATTTATAAAATATCATAAAGGTTCGTCTTCTAAACAGCCTCTGGAAAATATATGTAGTCATTTTTCTGACTTAATAAGGAGATAAAGCAAGTTTCACTTATCTTAATTTTGCCTGTAATGAATATAACAGATGAGATTTTTCAATGATATGTGACTGCTCTTTCATTAACAGATTAGATAATTGCCCTCTTGAAATGGACTAACTTTATTATTTAGCACCTGACTTTATCCTGAAATAATCTAGAACTTTTTTGAAAGTCAGGGTGCAGAGCTATGGTTAGAGGAAAGACGTTATGTATACTGGACACTGAGGAGAAATCATGGCTTTCCACATGCTTTTTGAGAGATAAGTGGTTGCCTGCATGGCACAACTTCAGAGGCAGTTGAAAGATTTGATCCTATTTAAACTGGTCAGGGACTGAGATGCCACCACCTGGAATTCCATTCATTCCACTTGGTTGGGGGAGGACTTAAGAGAATTGGGAGCTTGGGAGGCTGCCTGGCGTAGAGCAGGGGTTGGCAAACTATGGCCTGTGGGCCAGATCCAGTTCACTGTCCATTTTTGTACTGCCCATAAGGTAAGAATGGCTTTTACAATTTTAAATGGTTGGGGGAAAAAATCAAAAAAAGAATAATGCTTTATGACATGTGAAAATTATATAAAATTCAAATTTCAGTATCCATACATAAAGTTTTCTTAGAACATAGTCACATTTGTGAGTTTATATATTGTCTATAGTTGCTTTCATACTACTATAGTAGAGTTGTCCAGTTATGATAGGGACTGTATGGCCCTTAAAGCCTAAATAGTTACTATCTGGCCCTTTACAGAAAAGTTTGCCAACCCCTGGTATAGAGGAAAGAGCATTAAAAACTATGGAGTCAGTCTTTGGGTTGAATCTCATCTCTTCTAGTTACTAGCTTTGTAACCTCAGTCAAGGTGATAATCATTCATTCAATAAACATTTTCGAGTTCTTACTGTTTCCTAGAGACAGTGCTTGGCATTAGAGATGCAGTAATTTTTGCATCTGAGGATTACTAACACCAGTTTGTTTACTTATTGAGAGGATTAAGTAAGATTAAGTATTCGAAGTGCCTAGCACACAGTAGTCGCTCAAAAAATGATTTTTGGAAGTCCTCAAATATCCATTCTATCTCAATATTTTGGAAGGGACTTAGGAGTGGGGCAAGGAGAGGCAGATTAATGATCTGATGACTAACTAAAAGCTAGACTGGTGTCTCAGGAGGTGATGGTGTTAATAAACCTAGAGGGGAAGAGAAGCATTGCAAAGGCAGGAGAAAGGAAGCAGAAACAAATGACTTCAGTCATTTGCTCCAGGCCTGTTTTGTTCAGATGTCCAAACTTCCATGAGATCTAGTCTTGGGTGGCACATGACTATTTTATAGCCCTAGTTAAATTAAGTGATAGAGCCAGAATTTTAAATCCTAGACATTCTGATTCTAATGTTATTAGCCATTACACCAGTGTCTCTCAAATTGGGGTATAGGTTCCATGGAGGTATTATCAGAGGTCCTAGAGTTCTCTATGAGAGCCTCTAAATTTAGTGTTTTATGATAATTTAGAAAAGAAGAGAAAATAGGCAATGTAAGCATATTCAGGACACTCAAATGACCACCTTATGACTCAGTATTGCCCTGTGGTGTCTTTCTCTAAATTTGCGTTTTTGTTTAGGTTGGGTAATTTTAGCGGGCTAACGAGGAAAGAACTGAAGCAGCAGACTTAATAGGAAAATGATGTGTTGACACTGTAGGAAAGTTAAATTATATTACTGCTCACTCTAAGGACAAAGGTTTCACAGTAATTCTAAGTGAGAAAAAAGATGGGAGGACTGAATCATCACACAGCACACAGGGTACTGGCATGGCACAAAACATGGGCATGTTTAGAATGGCAGTCTAGTTTTAGCAAAACCATAACCACTATGTAACGTGAATTTCATTAGTTTTGTGGTTTTGCTGATATTTAATTCATAAATTTGCTTTGGATTTATAAATTGTACAAAAGCTATGTACATAAAGATATTTTAAAATTGACTTGGTTAATACTACGTTTTACCTCATTTAAATGACATTATGATAAAAATGATTTCAGTGATGTTCCAAATAATTCTTTATTATTATGTGCTCTTGCCTTATTTCATAATTTAAGGCTTCATTGAATGGGCGCACTTTCTAAATTCTTCCCAAAGTGTTCAAAAGAATAGTTTTGAGCTGGAAAAAAGGCAGGAGAAATTTTTCCCTTTAGCATATGGATGTCTTGTGCTTCTGTTGATGAAGTTATTTTTCCATGCACGAAATATGTCCAAAAGAGATGAATGCTGATCCTTCAATATATTATTTAAGTTATAATCCTATTTCTTTCTGATGTTATTCTAGATCATTCAATTTCCATTTCTGTGATTTTTTGCTTATCAATGAAATATCTTTTCATCAAGGCCTGATGCTTGTGCTACTGTCTTCAGAATGGTTTCTGGCTCTTATTTATCCAGAAAAGCAATAGGAAAAGGAACTATTAGTTTCCTACCCCTCCATACCTGAAATTATGTTATAAATATATTTGTTTGCTTATTATTTATCCTTCCCACTGGAATGTAAATTCCATGGTGGTAGGGATTTTCTCTTGTTTATTTAATTCAGTGTTTCTAACCCAAGGGCACTTTTGCCCCCAGGAGACATTTGGCAATTTCTGTAGACATTTTTAGTTGTCATGACTGGGATGAGGGCTATCACTGGCATCTAGTACATAGAGGCCAAGGATGATGCTAAACATCTTATAATACACAGGACATCAACCCCCACTTCCAGCCGCCACCAACAATAAACAATGCAGTTCAAAATGTCAGTAGGGCTGAAGTTAAGAAACTCTCAGTTCAAAAATGGTATCTGATAAGTAGTAGAGACTCGTAAGTATTTGTTGAATAAATGAAAAAATAATTGGCATATGCCATGTATCAGAGAGTATGTTAGAGGCTTTATAGATGTAAGAAGATCATTAATTGACATTAGTTTGGCTTTGGTTCTCACTGTATTTTTCTTGGTTCCCATTCCAAACGGGTAGCTGTTGGGCATTTCCTGTCCTCAGAGTGTGTGACAAAGCTGAGATGTGGTGGAAGAAAGGTTCTCTGCTTGACTTTGTGAAGGGTAAGTTACTGAGATTGTACAGTGTGTCCTGGAGGGGCCTTGCTATGACCTTGTAGAAATAGTAGTGTAAAGTGAAGGCCTATTAATGACAAAATTGTATTTCTTTCCAGCCTGTTGGGCTAGGGGTTTAACATTAAATTGAATTTAATAAATTAATATGCCATTTCTTATATATCTAAATTTGTCAAATAAGATTAATATATTTTGTACATTATCTGATTTTAAAATTCTTAAGCAACTATACAATAGGATAGGCATTATTATTCCCATTTTATAGTTGGGAAAGCTGAGATTCAGAGAGATCAATTAACTTACTTCAGATCATGTAGATTATAAATGGAAAACTCAGGATATGAACCTAGTTCAGTGTGACTTCAAAACCCCAAACTAAGACTGTCTTTTTTTGAATGAAAGAAGCTTATGGGTAAAGGGATAAACCTGAGTTTTCACATGGTACAAAAACTTCCTTCCTAAACCATCCCCTTTCTCACCAGAGTAGTTTTTGCTTCTGAAAATGGTTTTCTCTTTCTCTTTTGGTGGGCTATTGATTAATTATCTAATACTAGCACCTATTACATCCAAGATGTTAAGCTACCAGAGATAGCTTATAGGTTTTATTTCATGTGTCATCTCTGATCATTTAGCCATGGCTATAAATGTCTTGAGAAGGATTCTCAGGCTGAGTTTGGGAACAGAGCCATCATCAATTAGCTGTCTGCTATTGAGTCTGGTGGTTTGCACACGTTCCACACATCTACATTCCCTGTTTGGGGCACTAGGGGGCAATCAAAGATGAATAAGGTCCCCTACGAAAATATACTTCCTTCAAGATTCAGCTCCATTCCCACCACCTCCAGAAGCTTCTCTGATCATCTCAACTTTTCTCTCTTTTCTAATCATCTTAGTTTTTCTCCCTTTTCTAATCCTATAGCCATAGGCTAGTAGGTGAGACAGGGAAATATAACAGTTCCCATGAAACTTAACACTGCTGCATCTTAGTACTCTTCCTAAACGCATCTCATTTCCTCGGTGGATGATAAGGTCTTGGAGATCAATGGGTAGAGCTCAATGAGCTCCACATTTCTCATATGGCTTGATACAATAGGCATTCAATGAATAATTGTTAAGCAGAGGGTTAAATGAATTAATGAATGAGGTGGCATATGGCCTACCAAAACTCTTTACTCCTATTGAGTTGAAGAACACACAAATACATATGCGATCCTAAAACTAAACGATGTCTAGCATAGCAAGGGATCTCCAGGATTCTGCTCTAGCACTGTGGTCAGCATCTGTTCTGCCTGGGCAGTATTCCTCAGACATTTATAGTTGTTAAATATTTTGAACATCTAGACTGAACATTTCAGTCTAAAACTGAAAACACTTCCAGATGTCATTATCCCCCTCACAAGGGGGAAGAATTCAATGGAGACAGCATTTTTGTCTTTTCTAGTGACTGTTGGTTTTGGTATCTATTGCTGCATGAACAAATAACTCCAAACTGATTTCATTACGTGCACAGATTTTGTGGGACAGGAATTCAGACAAGTGCACAGTAGGCATCTTCGTTTTCCTGTGTAACAAATTGCCACACATCTAGCAGCTTTAAATAACATACATCTATTATCTCAGTGGGTCAGGAGTCTGGGTACAACTTAACCGAGTCCTCTGCTCAGAGGCTCACAAGATTACAATCCAGAAGTTGGCCAGGCAGCATTTCTTTCTGGAAATGACGGCTTTTCTCCAGCTCACATTGTTGTTGGCAGAATTCGGTCTCTTGTGGTTGTGGAAATGTGGTCCACAGGTTTTTGTTGATTGTCAGCAGGGGACAACTTTTAGCTCTCAGTTCTTTGCCATGTGGCCCTCACATGGCAGCTTCCTTCTTCAAGGCTGGCAAAGGAAATTCTCTCTTAGAGAAAGACCCAATTGCTTTTTTTAGGAGCTTTTACTTGATTAAGTCAGGCCCATCCTGGATAATCTCCCTTTTTTTTTTTAACTCAAAATCATCTGATTTAGGACCTTAATTACATTTACATAATCTCTACACTTTGCCATGTAGCATAATTGTGGGAGGGGTATCTGATCATTTTCACAGTTCCTCTTCCCCACCTCACACATTCGAGGAAGAGGATTATACGGGATGTGTAAATAAGGGGAAAGGGGTTCCATGGGGGCCATCTGAGAATTCTGTATACCATAGCAGAAGGGTCTTGTCTCTGCTTTTTAATGTCTGAGGAGGTCTCAGCTGGGAAGACTTGAATGGCTGGAGGATGGAATCATTTGAGGGCACCTTTATTCAATTTTCTTGCCCTTGGTCAGAGAGGACTTCAAGGACAGGTTCAGCTGGGACTGAAGATCAGAGACACTCACATGTGGTCTGTCCATGTGGCTTGGGCTTCTCATAGCATGGGGGCTGGCTCTAAGAGGAAGTATCTCAGAAGGGATCATGAGAAAGCAAGGATTTCAAGAGATAGGAGAAAGCTGCATGGCTTTATATGACCTAGCCATGGAGATCACATGGCATCGCTCCTGTGCCACAAACCTGCCCAGATGCCGAGGAAATAGACACTTACTTTTGATGAGAGAAGTGGCAAAAAATTTGTACCCATTATTATTTTTTAAAACTATTATACTATTACATCTCCAGTAAGCATACAATAAATATTTGTTGAATTAAATAAATATTTGTCTAATGAATATAATTCAGACTAAGATGGAATTATATCAAGGAAAGCTATCTGGCAGAGACATTCAAATGATGAATGAATTGAATAAATTATAGGAAAAGCTTTTTAGACAGAGCAAATAGCATATGCAAAGGCATAGGAACATGAAGAAACTGTACATTAGGGCAACTATAGGTAGTTCAGTGTACCTTGAGCATAGAGTGTATATGGAGCAGTATATGAGTGTGAAGTGATGAGCAGGGACCAGATGAGAGGGGCTTGTGGGTAATGCTATAGAGTTTTTCTGGAAGAGCTAGGAAGATACTGAAGAGTGTTATGAGCTCAAGTTGGCATTTTAGAAAGATTCTTACATCTACAGTAAAGAAGGTAGATTGGAGGTAAGGAGACCAGTGAAAAGGTACTATAGTAATTCAGGCAAGAGATGTATATGATTCTTGATTTTCTTGATAGAGTGATGAAGGAAAAAAAATTGAAATTGGAGACAGATACATCTGGCATTCAATGTTAAGTCTTCCACTTACTAGGTCTGTGACCTTGGACAAGTCTTTTATCTCTCTGGATCTCAACTACTTATCTGTAAAATGGAGAAAATAATACTATTCACTATTAAAAAGCTGATACGAGGATCGAATGGAATGATATTTGGGAAATTTTATTGCAATTTCCAAAGCGCTGCAGTTTGCTTTGACTTACTGTTGGATTCATGAATGAGAAAAGATCCTAAGAAAAAGCCTCCTCTTTGGATTTTCCCCAGACCAGGTTCTTTCTATCACAATTGCAAAGCGGTTCAACATATTTCTCATCCAGGGCGCTAATACTTTCTTTAATTGTTGAGGAAATACTTTTTTGAGGCCCCAATTCATTATGGTGCTGCTCTAAAATTCAGTCCAAGCTGAAAACAAACACACAATCAGGAACTGGTGGTTAGGTCACGTGACATTCATTCACACTTTTCTACAAATAATGGGATCTGTTTAGATGGCAATAGACAAGTCTAATCTCCCCTATATTACTGTAATTATTAACTACTACTCCTAAAATCTATCTAGTTATCCTTATTGTTATTATTATGAAACTCCATCCCATTTCCATGTCATAAAGATAAACCAAATCTCATTTCAATTAGTTACAGCAGGAGAGAATGAACTTTAAACAGACATTTAATTTCTGAAAAAAAATTAGGAAGTTCTTCATGGAAATGTTATGGCATTTTGAAACAGATTAATAGTTCAGTGTGAACACATCCACCCTGCAGCTAAATGATGGGTGTATGATGATGAGGAGACAGGTTAAATGAGCAAAACCAGTTGATACCCCTGGTTTGCTGCTAATCAAATAGTATTCACTTGATGACTCTTCAGTGCTATTTTTTTTTCATTCACTTTACAGATTGAATTATTGCTCTTACATTATGAGTGTATTTATTTATTAAGAGAAAGTAGTTGACTTTCAAGGTGATAATAAAACTTAATGAAATCTTCCCAAACTAAATGCTGTGGAGAGATTCACATTCTCCCCCCAAATACCAGTCTCCCAAGATGTTGACCTGTAGTTTGGGTGGAGGTGGAGGGAGCCTGTAATGGACTCAGAAAGCTTGTCCATTCTTTTTTTTTAATTTTTTTTTTATTAACATTCATATCTAAGAGTATGTCCGCTTTTCAGCAGCTGAACATGACAAGGGGAAAAGGTTTCAGTGATGAATTCTTATGTGTGTCTGTAAATTTCATGCTTGTGGAGTTGGATTAATAGCAAAGGAGACTGAAGTCCTTTTGTTCTTGCACAAACAGCTACAAAGCAGAGAGCAACAGTGTGAGTGTCTTAGTCCAGCAAGGCCTTGAGGCATGACTGGAGGGACCTCATAGTCAATCTCTGGCCTCTCTTCTGAGGGCTAATTATGGCATTTGTTCCACTGGGACCTGGATGGAAACCACGAAACGAATGTCAGCAAGACTTCAACATTTCTTTTAGCCTCCATGAAGGCTGGGTTTGAATGAAATCTTCTAGATTTAAATTTGTTGCCATGGAATTACCATCCAAGGCCTTTATATATTTTTCAGTTCTCAGAGAAAGAAAATATAAGCTAATCTGGCCACTGTGTGGTTACAGAAGGATTGGTCTTTGGATGTCTGAAACGGGTTCTTTGCTCCAGGGCACTGGAACTGTTGCTAGGTATATGATAGGATTAAAAACTTCTGTTTCTGGAAAAGAGAGACCACATCATTGCACTATACTGTTATAAAAAGAACAAGCCCTTTGTTGTAGACAACTGAAATGAAGTTAATAAGGCCTTGACTTTTTATCTAATATCATTTTTAAAAAGGGCTCAAAGTATTTCATCTAATTTAGTTTAGCACAGTTAGTGGCCCAATTTGGTAGCTTAGTGGCTAGGAACGCTGCTTCTTAAATGAGGGCTTGTCTTCATTAATTCTTTGCAGAAAAATGAGAAAATAAGGACAATGTAGCAAGCTTTTCTACAAAGCCTAATTTATTCTCCTACTTTAATTGTTAAAGATATCCTCTCTTTTATAAAGTGATGCTGGTGGTAGATTGTTGGGGTTTTTGTTTGTTTGTTTTTTAAATGCCCTTTACAGAATACAAAAGATGGCAAATTTAAGTCTATTCTCATATTTTAAAAAATTTTTGTTGTTGTAGTTTTTGTTTTTTTTAATTTTCAGGTTAGCAAAATCCCCAGATCAGAAAACCACTCAGAGAACAAGGACTTTGGTGTTAGAGAGATTGACTCTGTGACTTACCAGCTATTTGACCTTGAATGAGATTATTACTTTTCTGAGTCTTGATTTTCTCATTTATAAAATAAATATCAAAAGATTTATCTCGCAGAAGTATTGTAAGCTAACGATATTCATAAAAGTAAAAAATTGGAAACGGCCCAATTTGATAGACACAAATGTCTATCAATAGGTGACTGGACAAACAAACTGCGGTATATCTATGCAATGGAATACTGTTGATCAACAAGAAGGAATGAACTGCTAATACATGCTACAGCACGGATGAACCTCAAAGACTAAGCTGAGTGAAAGAACTCGGCACTCAAGACCACATGTGGTGTCATTCCACTTATGCGAAATGTCCAGAAAAGACAAATCTATATAGACAGAGAGTAGATTTGTGCTTGCCTAAGACTGGGAGTGAGAACAGGGATTGAATGCAAATGGACATGAGGGATCTCTTTAGGGTAATGGAAATATTCTAAAACAGGATCATGGCGATGGTTGCACAACTCTGTATGTTTACAAAAATCATTGAGTTCTACACTTAAAATGGGTGAATTTTGGGGTATGTAGATTATACTTCAACAAAGCTGCTTAGAAAATAATTTTAAAAGACAAAGAAAAAGTAAAGATAAGATTTGTGAAGCACCTAGCCCATTGCTGCTATATGTGCAATGAAGAGCATCACAGTTATAGAACTATATTTGCCAACCTTTCAGAGAACTCCATCCTCCACCATGACTTGTTGGACTTTGTGTGAGTAGTGAATTAATTAAAGTCATTATAATTTCACTGTATATATGTTACTACAGCTGATATATCCTTGCAGGCTGGTTGGGGAGATAAGACCTATACAGTATAATAGATGCTAAAATAAGCCATTGTGAGATTAAATGCCAAAATGAGTTACACAGACAGTTATTGATCTGGGACTTCAGAAGAAGGTACAGTCTCTATGTCAGGAAGAAGGTCCTAAGCTAGAACTTGAAGAATGAGAAAGAAATCAGAAAGAAGAGAAGAGGCAGAGGGATGTTCTAGGAGAGAAAAGCAGAATAAACGCCATCACAGAGAAATGTCAGGCATGATCACTTATGGAGTGCCAGGGAAAAGAGTTTGGGCTTTGAAGATAGACATATTTAGTTTCAAACTCTGGATCCACCATTTGCAAACTGGATGACCTTGAGTAAGTAACTTAATTTCTGAGACTCAATTTCATTAACTATAATAAAGTGATGATAATAATAACTGTCTCTAAGGATTAATGTTAGTATTAAGTGAGATATCCTACATATATCTCTTAGCACAATGCCAGGATTATAGAAAGTATTTAATAAACATGAATTTCCTTTCCTCTTATGCCCTCAAAGAGGTGATAATTTGGTTATGGAAGGAGTGCATATTGCAAATAATTTTTTTTAAAAGACAATATCAAATTAAAACCAAATTAGTTATATAATTAGATATTTTTACTCATCTTAAGATCTAGGTTATCAATCAATGCATCCTGTATTTCTACTTGGCAATACTCATGTCAGTTTTTATTTTTATCTTTTATTTTATTTTTTTAATTAATTTTTTATGGTGACATTGGTTAATAAAATTCAGTAAGTTTCAGCTGTACACTTTAACAGTAAGGCATGTATATGTTTACACTGTGTGTTCACTTCCCATAGTTAGATTTTTTTCTGTCATGACATATTTGATCCCCTTTACCCCATCTACCTCCCCACTCCCCACTCTTGTCTCCCTCTCCCCTCTGGTAACCACTAGTCTATTGTCCATGTCCATGAGTCTCTGTTTGTTTGTCCTGTTCATTTGTCGCTTTTCGGTTTATATCCCACATATAAGTGATATCATGTGATTTTCAACTTCTTCTGTCTGGCGTATTTTGCTTAGCATGATTTTCTAGAGGTCCCTCCATGTTGTCGCAAATGGCAGTATTTCATCTCTTCTTATGGCTGAGTAACATTCCATTGTATATATGTACCATATCATGACAGTTTTTAAAAAATCAATTTTACTAGATATAATTTACATGTAACATAAAACATCTATTTAAACTGCACAATCCTGTGAGATTTGACAAATGTATACATTGCATAACCATCACCACAATCAAGATACAGATCATTTTTATTATCCTCAAAAATTCCCTCATGCCGCTGTGCAGTATATTCTACCCTTTATACCTGACCACAGGCAACGTTGACATGTTTCCTGTGACTATTGATTAGTTAGTTGGCTTCTTGTAGAATTTTATATAAATGGAATCATACAATATGTATTCTTTTGTGGCTGGCTTCTTTTACTCAGTATACCATTTGAGATTTATCCACATTTTTGCATTTTAGTAGTCTGTTCTAATTTAACGCCAGATGGTATTCCATCGTATAGATATATCACAATTTATTTATCCATTTATGCGATGGTGGAAATTTATAATAGCTAAAAAATAGTTTTTAGCTATTATAAATAAAACTACTGTAAACATTTGAGTACAGCCTTAGGCAGACATATGTTTTAATTTCTTTTGGGTAAATACCTAGGAGTGGAATTGCTGTGTCATAAAATATATTTAACTTTATGCCAAACTTTCCTAAAAAAATGATTGTCTCATTTAATATTTCTGCTAGCAGTGTATGAGTTCTAATTTTCCACATCCTCATCAATACCAAGTATTGTCAGTCACTTCAATTTTAGCTATTGTAATGGATATGTGGTGGTATCTCATTATGGTTTTAATTTACATTTCCCTGTGGACTAATGACGCTGGGTTGACTGACCATTTGTATATTTTCTTTTGTAAAATATCTGTTCAAGTCTTTTGTCCATTTAAGAATTTGGGCTCTAGTAGTTTTAATCATTTTTTTAATGTCTTTGTTGCATACAAAAGTGTAAACTCCATGAGTTACTGCATCCTCAGGCCCTGCCACAATTCCTGATAAATAATAGAGGCTCAATAAGTATTTGTTAACTGACTGAACTGATGTATGGATTTATTAGAAAAAAGTAGAGTGGCTCTGAAATATTGGTGGTCCGTTTATTTCTCTGGTGGTTTAGTACCCAGTTCCTTGAGGCTGATATTTAAAAAAATCTAAGTATGAAACAAGAGAGAGTATCATTATCATCATCAAACATTTATTGAATTCTTCAAAGTTTGAGGCACTGTGATAGGTGTTTAGGCATAAGACTTCATTCCTGCCTTCAGGAAGCTTATGGTCTACTTGGAGATATAAGACATAGAGATCTGTTCAAGGGCTATATTCGGGATCAAATGATGGAGTGATGCAGGCTGTTGCTCCCAACTTATGAGTCTGGGAAATCCAGAGAAAGGAGCAAATTGAGAATTAACACCTTCATGGCAGAGGTGACATAGGAGATGAGTCTGGAGGATGGAAAGAATTGGAATGCTTGAGAATGGAAGGGTAGGGAAAGGCACCTCAGGTTGGGAATCAGATGGCATGAGGAAAAGCACAGAGGTGAAAAGGCACACGGAATGGCCTGTAGCCCAGCTTGAAATGAGACTGGAGAGGAGGGTGGGGCTTTGTGGTACTAACCTTCAATGTACCTGCCTCTCTTAATGCCTGGGGAGAATTGCCCTACAATGGAAAAAGACTTTTTGGAGGAAAACCCATGACACAAATACTTTCTTGCTTTTTCCAATAGGATATAACTAGACAGATTAGGTCCCATGCTTTTAACTCCTATAACACCCTATACGTCTTCATTTCAATATTTCTTATGCTTATGATTTACTGGTTTGCTAGGTTGTAGGCTGGAGGAGGGTAGGAAACATGTTGGCCTTGCTTGCCGTTGTATTTCCGGGGCCTGTTTGTTTAATAAGCAAATGAATAAAGAATGAAATTTATTTCTGAAATTTAGAATTTTAAATGAAATAAATAGTATTTATAAATTTCTATAGCTGTTATGATAACAGTAAGCTACCCAATGCTTAACTGAAAGTTAAAAATCTTTTTAAGTTCTGGATTTCACTTTGGTACTGTCTTTTTTAGCAGGAGTCTTTTCTTTCTATAATAATAAGAACATACTGTGTTAAAATGTTGTTTTTCATAAGATGAGAAAGCTAATGTCAAGAGAAAGTGAATTATTTGCCCAGGATTCATAGTAAGTGGCAGAGATGGGATATGAACTCAGGTCTGGCTGAGTATAACATTAGTTTTTTTTAACCACTTCATCCTACTGGGACATCAGATTGCTGTGTACACCATTGCTCCTTTAAACGGAGTTCCTCAACCTGAGCTCATTACTCCTACAAAGACTTGTGGGTAATGCTCTTGATTTGGCCAAAAGTGTGAATTTGAGCACCGAGGTCCCACTTCCAACCTAGACTAGATTGCTGGCCAGACATGTGAGGTACAGTGACTGGGGCTTGCAGAACAGGGCAGACCCTCACCCAAAGCTACTGTACTTTTATAGGGTAGCTTTGGAGGGCACATTCTAACTTCAATGTTGTAGCTACTTTGCACTATAGTTTTATTAGCTTGCTGTTCTAGTGGAAATTTGGAGACAACCTACCAATGACATTTGAAATGGATTCACCATGTTTTTGCCTTTCCCTGAAATTTCTGAGATTTGAGATGTAAGATATATTCTAAGTTAGGTTATACCTGCTGGAATGCTAGCATATATGCTAGCTACAGTGGATGTCCAACTTAACCTTGCACATCCTTGCTTTGTAAATTTTATATCACCTTTAAAATTCTATGTGACGTCTCTGTGATTAAAAAAAAGAAGAAAGAATTCAATGGGAATTTCTGAGGCTTTCTCTTTATGCATTAATTGTAAGTAAATCTGATTTTTGAAATAGTGCTGGGTACAGCCCTGAAGCCAACCTTTAGGTTAAAGTTTAAACACTCAAGTAGCTTCCTCTTTGTGCTTTCAGCTGTCTTAAGGAGATATTTTTCCTTTTTTTTTTTGTAGGTTTTTTTGCAGATGACATGTGTATGCCTCCATGTACATATATGTTCCAGCATGGTGCTTTAAAGTAAATAGTTTTGGTAGTGTAAAAAACATATTCAAAGTAAGCCTTTGCATTTGTCACACATCCTATATGCCTTTGAGCACAATTCTTGAAATTCATTTAGTGGGCATTCACTTAGAATTTTCTGAAGAACAATTTCTCTGTAAATTATTAACTTTTTATTGCCACATTTCCCAGATTCAATTAGATTAACATTTAGTGTCATTTCTCAAACAGAGATAATCATCCTGATTATGCTTTGAAGAAAGAACTGGCATGCTATATACCTTTTAGGCTTTTAATTTATCTTATTTATTTGGCAGCTACGTGTATATGTGCCGGGGCAGGGAGAAGTTGAAAAGGATGATACTTGATGGGAATTGATAAATTGAGAATCATTCAATACTGAGTTTATGGCATTTGGTTTCCTCTGCAGTGGGCATATCAGAGAGCCAATGAAATATGCAGGCTAAAAAGGACAGAGTCTCTAAGTGGCTGCTGAATGCAACATTTGTTTCTAGCCAGTAAAGTTTAGCAAACCATGTCCAGTGCTGTTGACAAGTAGCACAAACCGAATGACAACACTGTGCTTTTGATGTGTTGGCTAAGGTAGGCTTTGGAACTTAACTGCTTTACTGTCTCTTCGCAGTATATGGTAAAGTCCAAAGCAGTAGCGATGCCCACACCAAACCCCCTTGTATGGTAGCAGCTACTTCAAACATAGTTTCATGAATAGGAGCTCATTTGACCCTTGACCAGAACCAGGCTCTAAATTGGCAGACAGAGAATCGGAGTAATTTGTATCATTTCAATTAGTTACTCGCTGCATAACGGGGAGGTCACGACTTTCTGCCAGGATTACTGCCCATGGCAACCCAGCTTGAATGTACCATCAGTTTCTAAATACTTTCACTTAATAAATGTAAGTTCATAAACAAGGCTCAATTGTTGGGGGTGCACAACAAAGTGAATTATCCCCTCTACGATTGAATGAGCGGAAGATGACATAACTTTGTCGGCAAGATCCTTTCAATTTTTTTTTTTTAAGAGAGAAGCTGATAAATGGGGTTAATAACATTGGCTGAATGAGCAGTATTGATCTTTGGCTATGTAAAACAGCCAGGAAAGAAGTGAGTTTGTGTAAGAGCACTGTTGTTGTAGTTCTAAAAGCTGGCAGCTTTCTTTCACTGTTTGCTCTGTACAACCAAAATTCAAAAATCTTAAAATCAATGTTGCCATTGTTGGGTCCAAACAGCACACCCTTCCACAGACAATGCAAAGAATTTCAAAATATAGATAGCTCCCTGATACATACAGATCTGATTGTGAGACACATTGGGTTGTTTTCTTTCTTGAATAGAAAGGGCAGCTTGTTCCAGGGTGAAGACAATGGTGTGTCTAGATGCCTGTGAAACTTCATGAACCCAGTGCAATAATTCAAGCCTTTGATTTGAAAAATGTTTTGTATGTCTTCCTCCACATCTGCAAATACCTCCACTTTCCCTTGATGCCAGCCAAGAGTTGTTAGCAAGTCAATGTTTTCCACTTGAGGAAGAAAAAAAAGTTCAGCACGTACATAAGTTTTGCTATTTGGCTTTTGTTTTTTGAATTAAAATAAAGGTTTCCTTCTTTCATGTCACAATCTATTAGCCATCAGGAAACCTGGTATCACAGTTCTCTCCCATTCACCCCTGCATTTGTAGCAGATTTGACGGTGTGTGGAAACCAACACGGGTGCTGCTCTGTGACTGCGTCACCTGCAATCAGCTTGTGCTGTGGCTCAGATTAATCATGACAGTAGGCAATATTTCCAACATTATTAGAAGAGAAACCTAATATTTTGGGACATCAGGGATCTCTGAGCTGTTGTCCATCAAACCGAGAACCTTCATTTCCTACTCCTTGGATGAGTAACCTTAAGTTTTAACCACTTAATGGACAAACCACTTTGGTTAAAGACCAAGAATAAATAAGAATTAAAATTTAAATTAAGAGGAAAATGTGGCTATTCCAGTATTTAAAGTTATGTCGTAAGGCCATTCCCCAAAGGTTTGAGAGTCATGCTGTCCAGCAGTGGACTCCCATTCTTTCTTGAAATGTACCCACCCAAAGTATCTTAGGTTTTCTTAAATTTTCATTCTTAGGATGCTTTGCTATTAATTCTGTGAACGATTATAAAATAGAGATCTCTGCACCCCTGTTGAACTTCCATCTAATTTGGTTTCTATCATGCAAACAAAATGGAGATTTGCCAAGGATGTCACAGGAACAGTTTACAGGAATAAGATTAAGGGCGTACTTGAAGGATACTTATTAAAAAGCTACGTAACGTAACTATGGATTAAAGGCGTGTATGCCAGTGAACATGATTAAATTTGACAGTGCTATTTGGAAAGTGGGTGGTTTTCAGGTCTGTAAATATCTGAATGTACTTTTTTACCTTTTGTCTGACTAATTTAGTTTACATGAACAGGACCGAAGACTGGGCACTTCATCAGTGATCTGAATCTGATTTTTCTTTTTTGTCATTGTAAAGAGCATCAGATGATACTGTAGACAGCATAGAGACCATACTGTTATTTATACCTTCCTCAGTTGTCCCAAACCTTTTTGGATCAAACTCTTACTGAATATCTAGTATATTCTACACATGGATTTTTAAAAAGGCTTTAGACCTTCATATTAAGACAGTGCACTATGCTTTGGGAACTTGGTTCCTATCAGATAATGTAATGTTTCATTTATTCAGCTGAGAGGAATAGAAAACTAGAGCAGCCAGAGGTTGTTGCTGGACTTTTTGTTTCCTCTTTTAGAGCTTTTGCTCCTACCCCCTAGAAAAGAGTAAGTTCTCAATAAATATGTGTGGAATGAATGATTCCCAAGCTAATATACAAGCAGTCTTATCAGAAAGAGACTGGAGTGTTGATATATTTCCTTGCATTTAGAAGGTTTTAGTGTGTGAACAGATTAACATTTTCCAACTGAATTCCCAGCAACTGTATAATAACAAAGGCTGCACAATTAACTGATTACTCTTACCTACTCTTTCAACCTCAGGATAAGAACCTGATAAAGTTTAGGACTTTTTTCAGGACCTTTCTTTTCTTTTTAGGTTTTGGCTGCTTCCAAGTCTATCCATCATCATTTTAGCTTTGAAAGTTGGTTCATTTGTCTTGTTCCCTTAGCACTGTCACCTCAAGCTTCGAAGGTTGAGTCCCAATTTCTTGCATGTGGTCTTTCATTGGCCCACTCCCTGCTGGTACCCACTCCATCATTCGTGTAGCTATTTGATCTATTTGGTTTTCTGTGTGTCAGACTCTGCCCAGCCACCTGATGGTTTTTGGTTCCAGTCTTGTCAGATTCTCCATTCTCCTTCTGGCTTGTCATTCTGTCACTACACTAAGCTTTACCCCTTTCTTTATCTTTTTAATTAAGAAAAAGTTTATTGCATTTTTTCTGATTACGAAGTCACACTTTGTTATAAAAATTTTGGAAAATGAAAATAAAGCACAGTGAAAAACCAAAACATCTTCTATGATTCCCACCATCTAGAAAGCATCACTGTTGCCATTTTGAAATATGAGTTTCCAGGTGTGTTTTCTTTCTTTCTTTTTCTTTTTTCTTTCTTTTTCTTTTTTTTTTTAATATTCTCCTTTCCTTATTTTTTTTCTTCTCACATATTTTTAGATGATTTTGAATAGCTTAGAAAATTATTGGCTCCTTGGGCATTTTTTTATTTTCATCAAAAGCATTACTTTGAGCATTTTTCTTTAAAGATTATCTCCAAATGCTATAAAATTCCGTTTTCTTCTATTGCCTCTGTAATTTTCCTTCTCATTTCCTTCTTACAGTTTCAGGCCTGCATAAAATAACTCATGGTTTAATATAATGCATGTTCTCCATACCCTTTTCAGTTTGGCCTGCTTGGATGTACTCTGTTATGAAGTTTCAATCTTGTAATAAGATTGTAATCTTCTTTGCTTTTCCACACATGACTGGTACTTTTTTTTTTGACAGGGAAAAATATAAGGTATTTCAAGCCCTTATGCCTTACAAACTCTATTATTGGTGGTTTAGCGGCTAAGGAACATGGGGTATAATACCAAGATTACCCCTCTGTGCTTCTCAATTAGTAAAGAGAGCTATGTATTTCACCAAGATGTCAGATGTCATTCTATAAAGAACAGACTGATTTTAGTCTTTCTAATACTCTCTAGGCCTTCTTGGTTATTCATTCATTCATTCATTCATTCACTTATCCAGCAAAAATTTATGGAGCATCTTCTTTGTCCAGTAGAAATATAATGTAAGCCACAAATGTGAACTACATATGTAATTTAATTTTTTTCTAGTAGCCACATTAAAGAAGAAAAAATAAACCTGTAAAATTAATTTCAATAA
Organism: Pteropus medius; assembly: GCF_902729225.1. NCBI lineage: Eukaryota > Metazoa > Chordata > Mammalia > Chiroptera > Pteropodidae > Pteropus > Pteropus medius. The sequence continues at coordinate 14,979,014 of NW_024340701.1, read as the reverse complement.
TATATTCTATTTAACCCAATCTATTCAAAATATTGTATGTGTAATCAATATAAAATTATCGAGAGTTTTTTTGCTGTCTTCAAAATCTTGTGTTTATTTTATACTTTCAGCACATCTCAATTTGAATTAATCTCATTTCAAATGTTCGATAACCACATGTGGCTATGGCTATCATATTGGACAGTACCCTTGCAGACACTTATGCTGAGGACTCTGTGAAGAGCAAGGCAGATACAGCCCTCAGTCATACATAGCTCATACTCTAACAGGGAAAAGAGCCTTATACAAGTGTTTGTTAATACAATGAAAGCAATCAAACAAAAATGCCAGGCTAGGGGAAGTGCAAGTCTAGACTACTATACCCAACTTTTTTCTGGAGTGGGATATGTACAAAGAGATTTAAGTTTTCTTTATTGTTTCCCCCCACTTGCTTTGCAATTAACCACTTATGTGATGATTTTGGGCAAGTTAGTTAACCATTCTCTTCTAGACTCAGATTTGAACTATCCCTCACAGCAACTTGACTCTGAAGAACCTCCATTAAAAAACAAAACAAAGAACTGACATTTAGTCATATTAGGCACTCTACCCTACTGCTTCCCATAATTATTAGTTTAATATCTGTATTCCCTGCTATACTGTAACTAAGTGAGCCTGGAGAGTCTGTCCCATTTGTCTATTTCTGTCTCTTTAGCACTCTCTCCATATTTTCAAAATGAATAAATGAACTGAAGAAGTGAAGGAAGGTTAAATAAATCTTAAATCTCTTGTTATGATTAAAATTCATTTGACAGTTCAAGTTCTTCCATATGATAAACTTCTCCTTGCCTCTGCTTCCCTGCCTCCCACTTTCCTTCTTTTCTATCATTTTATAGCTATTTAGCTAAGGCCTGCTTCTTAAATACCAGGAATTGTAAAAGGCATTGGTATGCAAAAGTATAAAAGACGCAGTCTCTGCCCTCAAGGAGCTTAGAAACTTTTTGATATATTGCTATAAATGATAACAGCTAACATTTACCAAGTGCTTTCTTTGTGCCAGGCACTGTGTTAAGCACTTTATTATGCATTTCTCTTTTAAAATCTTCAGTGTAGAGTTGTATGTTGGGTACTGTTTTATTCTCATTTTATAAATGAGGAAATTAAACCTTAAAAAAGCTAAACTGCAGACGTGGTTCCATAGTGTAGCGGTTAGCACGTCTGCTTTATACGCAGAAGGTCCTGGGTTCATGCTCCAGGGGAGTCATGGTCTATGGCCGTGCCATCCTGAACAAGCCCGATGTCTGATCTCGGAAGCTAAGCAGGGTTGGGCCTGGTTCAGTACTTGGATGGGAGACCACTTAGGAAGACCAGGTGCTGTAGGCACAATAATAATAAATAATAATAACAATAATAAAAAATAAATTGCTCAAAATTCCATAGCTAGTAAGGGTTGGAGTTGGGATTCCAACCTAGGTCAGAGATTGTGTTCTAAACCACTGTGCTAAAAGACCTGCTGAATCCCTAGAGTCCCTGGAATGACCTATTACACATTATGCAAAATTAGATAAAGTGTCATCCTTAAAATGAATAACTAGTTAGATATTAATATTTTAAAAATAATAAAGAGAAGTGTGATCTATCCCCTTACTAAAATTTCCAAACTATTTCTTAGCCCACTGACTTTATGCCTATTTCCAAATATATATACATATATATTTAATATTTGTATTTATCCATATGAAACCTAAAAGATATATAATATAGATGGCACTTCTGAGATTCTGAGTCACGTACTTGTTTTAAGTCTGGTAGATGATCCACCATTTCTCATTGATCAGTTTCATTCTTTTCAAAGGCATAGTTACTCTTGAAACCTCAACTATTACCATGAAGATTCCACTAATTTAGTTATTTTGCTGATATCTTCCTGTCCTGGGGGTGTTTATCTTCCTTTCATTCCCTCACCCAGCCCCCATAGCTTCCCTCCTTCCCCCATGCCACTGGCTCTGTGTATGTAAAGCTCTCTGAGGAATTTATGGAGCAAGATCACACCAACTTTCCCTACCTATTTTCTTTAAGTAGTGATGTCTCAACTTCTCTCTTCTCTTTCCTCCATTCTTCTCTAGACCTGTTTTATTTTCTGCAAAATGTTTCGAGTTCCTCTCCTGAGATTCTTCCACTCAAGAAGATACTAGTTTTTATTTAATTCCGGAGAACAATGTTGCACTATGCTTATTTTCCACATCTAATTTTGAACATTGCTTTCTTTAAAAAAATACTAAATAGAAAGGGAAAAATAATATGAAGTTAAGAATAATGGTCTCTCTGATTTAATTTTTGAACAATTTGCCATCTCAAACAATATTTGTAAAACTGCAATAACTTCTTTTCCACTTTGACTTATTTTTCTGACTTTCCTCTTTCTGTCAGATGGCATTCTGTAGTGGTTAAAGGCATGGGACTTGGCGTCAGACAGACCCAGTTTCAAATCCAGTCTCTGCTAGTTGCTCCTGGGCCATCTCGTTCCTTGTGTCATCTCTGTTATTCAATTGCCTCATCTCTAAAGTGAGGATGATAATAACTGTATTGTATGGCTAACACTTAGTGCTTACTTGCTCTAAGTACCTTTATGCTAATATTTAATCTTCATAACAATCCTATGAAGAAGGTATTATTAGTATTAGTCATGTTTTATAGATGAAGAAACAGACACAGAGAGGTTAATATTAGTATTTACAAGGTGGCATTGTTTCAATTATAGCACAGCATTTTTCGTGTTGATATAATTTGTAATGACTTTGTAAATATATGTTTAAATGGTAACATACTATTTCATTCTGTGGTCATGCCTTAACTGACTTAACTGTTAGCTTATTATCAGACATTTGGATTGTTTTGGATTTTTCTCTATTGTAAATACTATTGTGATGAATATATTTGGATATAAAGTTCTTCTATGATTCTGACAACTACTTTGTCACATATTCAAGAAGAATTAGAGTCCAAGGGCAAAATCACTTTTTCAGGCTTTTGTTGCCTGTTGCTACAATTGTTTCCCAACTGGTTATATAAATTTACACTGTCATTAGCATGAGAGTGTCTGTTTTACTGCACTCTTCCCAGGTCAAAGTCATCACATGAAGAGCAAAAACAAAGGTTAAAACGCTGTATCACGCAGAGTGTCTTTCACGCTACCTCAGAGAATGGCTAGTCTTTTACATTGTCAGCTAGCTTGCATTGGCCTAATTATTCCTGCCATCTTCATCTTAAACTACTAGATAACGGTCAGATGGAATTTAACTTCATCAGAGGAGTTTTGATGTTAAGGATTGTGTCTCTGTTTTTCATGTGGACAATTAGGGCCTTTATTTGACAAAGTCCAGCTAAATTGGGTAGATTTTTAAAAACCAAGGTGTAATTCATAAAATAGAATGATTGTAGGCATTCTGATTTCATTCTTAACCTGAGAAGTAATGAACACTGACTGCTTTGGAACAGAGCAGAGATGATGGCAGAGTATCTCCATGAGTTTCTTTTTAGGGAAGAAAAGACAAAAATAACTTTTTCAGGAAGATGATGTTAATTATGTTTCCAAGTATGAAATCTTTAACCAAAATTTATGTTCCTCCACATACTAGCTTTGCAGCCTTGGAGAAGCTATTAAATCTAGCGAAATCTCTGTTTTCTCATCTATAAAATGGGGGTAGTGATGCCTATACTTAGGGCTCTTTGAAAAATAGACACTATGCGTGAATTCTTACTGTGGGTGCTTGAGTCATCGCTTGTTGCATGACTGAAATTCTGTTGCTTTTATAAAGAAATTGTTGGGACTAAAGTTTTTTTTTCCGAAGTCATTTTTATCCAGACTAGATGTTAGTTGATCTTTGGCTTCGAAATTGAAAGAGCTATTAACTAGACTAAACTAAATACCTAGACCTTTAATATCCCTGGGGCCACTGCTCAAACCTCTGAAGAGAAAGCACACATTAAATCAGGAGTACTGCTCTCAGATCTGTGCTTACAGCACTGTCATAAAATAATGCTCATGATATAAACACCTGTTAGAGAAAGAAATTCCACAACTTGAGAAAGAAAAGCCTGTGGAACTCTGGTGTCTAAAGCATCTGTCGGGGGATAGCACCCTACTTTGACTTCTTAACACTTTATTTAAAGCAAATATATGCTTTCAAGAAAAATTAGTGATCCACCTGCTGTCACCCCTAGCTTTAATTCATTGTTTTGGATTATTTGGTGTTTCATCCCCCCACCCCAACTCTTCAGCAGAAAGAATAGATCAAGGGAAGATGCTCTAGATTGCAAGAGAATGGCCATGGTATAGTAACCACTATCACCAAAGCAGCAGTAGCTTATATTTATTCAAAGTACATAAGGTGCCAGGTCCTATATTTAAGCACTTTCCATACTTTGCCTTTACAATAACCAATGAAGAAAGTACTACTGTTATTCCTGTTTTACAGAAGAGAAAACTGAGCCTTGGACTGTTTAAGTGCCTTGTCCAAAGGAAGTGCATATTAGATCTGGAATTTAAGCCCAGCTCTCAATGTCTCCAATTTCTTGGGTCTCCTCTAGATCTCCGAATAAGAAATTCATGAGATCTAATAGGTACTATGAAAAATATGACTAAAGGAAGAAAGTGTCATAGAAATCAATAGCAGGAAGGAATACCTGTTGAAGTATCCAAACTAACCAAACTTTCTCTGTATACAGCTTATGGAAACTAAGGGTCAGGGATGGGTGCAGCTTTCTAGAGAACATACAACCTACTTTATGGCCAAGTAAGGACATAAATGGCTATCATTTGTTGTTATCTTTTTAAAAACTTTTTATTATGAAAATTTAAACCATATACCAAAGAGAGTAAGTACCATAATGAACCTTCTTCATTCAGTTTTACAATGACCTACATTTTGTTATTTTTGTTGACTTCTTCCAATAGTTTTCTTTTAGCTCTTAAATGAGAGGAGAAATTTAAAAGTGACTGAAAATCTTCAAGAATTCTTTCTATCTTAGTTACTGCCTTAAACAATGTAGCAGGATGAGGACATTTATGTTGCTACTGACTAATATTCCATATCAAATGTCCAGAGTCAACTGAGGCAAAGCGAAGAGGTACTTTGAGCATGAATAATATTTGGTCTTATAAGTTTAGCTGTATTCTTATCTGATGTTAAGTGGTTTGCTTTTTAGTGACATTCTCATTAGACCTGTCTTTCTGTTTGATCCTATGTCCCTCCACCCCCACCTCTAAGGGAAGCACATTTTAACAAATTTCTTCAAGCTAAGACATTGGAAAGATTAAAAAAAAAAAAGCCAGAATTAACATTTTATGAACAATAGTTCCCAAACACCCTTTTGCTTAAAATCCTATTATTTTTGTTAATAGTAACATTTTTATTATTTCACATTTGCTAAGCACCAATGATTAGCTAGGCCAGTTAAGAACTAAGAAAATCCATATCAGCATTTAGGTGCTCAAGACCCAATTCTCATGCCCCTCTGCCCTCTCTGTGTCATTTCTGTGCCCAGTATTTGTCTTTGAAGTTCAGTAGAGCCCAACTCGCAGAGCAGAACTTCGGGGAAATGGACAGAGCCGAGTATGGACTGCCAGATACCAGTGATGGCTCAGCTCTCTCACAGAATCAAGGGGTAGCATTGCTGCCAAGAGGGCAGAAGGAGCAGTAGTTAGAAAGAAAGAGGAAACTTGAGTAATTCCTTTTAAAAATCAGTGAAGCTCTAGACCTAGAAATTTATCTCTGAAGAGTCAAATAGGAGGAGGGAAAGGGTCCATGCTTAAAATGCCAACGCGTAGCCCAGCAGATTGATTCTGTGTAGCCAGTATCAATCATGCAGATAGATTTTGCCACAAAATGGTCCAATATTCCTTTTTTCCCCCCTTTCTCTGACTAAGGTGTCCAGATGGTGCATGAACAGTGAAGAATGGGAGGGTATTTTAAGACATCTTAACTAAGATGGGGATGCTGAAGCTAAACATGAATTTCCCAGTTCTCCTTTCTCTATACATATGAAATTAAATCCCTGTACTGAACTGCTAAGAAGTATCTGTTTCTGTGTAACTTTGTGTTGTGTTATAAAATCAGAGTTTGAGTGTTTCTTTAGAAAAGGTTTTGAAACAAATTACTTTCCTTTGTTAAGATCTATTTTTGTAAGAGCACATTTTAGGTGATTTTAATGTATCAATGACCTACTAACTATTTCAGATTTGTTTTTGTTTTTCACAAATAAAAATTTTAAAACTTTTTCTAAGGTTAGAAATGCAATACATGACCACTGAGGAAAATTTGGAAAATATATAAAGGACAAAGAAGAAATTAATCACCCATACTTCTGTCTTTCAAAAATAACTACCGATAGCATCTTGATATATTTCCTTCCAGGCTTTTTTTCTGTAAATAAGTAATCATGCTATCATAATTTTGTCATTCATTTTCCTGTCATTGGAACTTTAATTTACCAAGTATGAATGAAAGACTACACAATTTATATCAAGTAAAAAAAAAAAAGTTAAAATATAGGCCAGAATTTTTAGAATTGATTTTATAAATTTTAAACATCAATGGCAAAATTGTAAATTCTATTGTCCTAAGACATGTTATAATTCTCTTTAATCAGCAACAATGGCTAAAACATGTGATCTAAAATTGTAGCATTTGCTTACAAACAGAAAACAGAGGAAACAAAGAGAAACTATATGTACTTACAGGCAATAAGAAAGTCTTGTGTTATTTAGCATTTAAAATTGTCAAAGATAGAAATTAAAAGTACAAAAGTTGAAGCATTGGTGACCATAACGAGGCCTCCCAGACATGAGTCAGTCACAAAAAATGCTCAAACTCATTTAAAAAGCTCTTTGTCATGGTCCAAAAAAACAACATTTTTAGTGTTTTCCTTTGACTTCACATCCCGCTATTGCAAGTACATGGCTAATTATTATCTGAATGATATCTATTATTCCTGTGTTCTAACCGGATATGATCCAAATATGGCCACAACCACATTATAGTGTGCAGCAAAATCAAAAGAATAAGATAATTCTGTTTTTAAGGGTTAATGGTATTTTCACTCCTCCTCAGCTTGAATCATAGACAATAGCTCTACTGTTGTCTATTCTAGGCAGCTGTGCGGAATAGTAAAGATTTGGAGATCTCTGTAGGCAGGAGAAAAATTAAGCCTTTGTACACTTTTTATTCAGTATATTCTACCCAACACCCATGTGTAAGAGTTGGACTTGAGAGTTTCAACAGGCTGAGGAAAGTTTGCACAGATAAACAGAGTTATTCTAAATTCTGTGCCTGCTAAGCTCTGAATCACAAAGTACAATTGCAAATCTTTTAGAAATGATACATAAGATATTCGTTTTCTAAATCTGCCCACTATATTCTGTGAGTTTCTTTTATTATTTTTGAATAATGAACACAGAAAAAGAATTGATTGAAAAGTTAGCAATTACCTCATCATTTTCAGTTGTCAAACAGTTACTGTTCGTAAGCCTCTGAGGAGAGTGGTCTTGTGAAAGAATACAACCATATATGGAAGGAAAAGCAAAAATACCAAAAGAGTTTTAAACAACTGAAAAAAGGACTCCAAATAATTGGTCACTGTTACCACAACTGAAAAGTTATAATTAAAATCATTGGTGCTTCCATTCAGATAGCAGGATAGACTGATATGTGCCCTTCTTCACATCTCTTGTGCTTGGTTTAAGAGCGGACTACTCTAACACATCAAAACTGGAAATAGTGCCCCAGGATGACAGGGAGGTGGTAAACGGGGACACGAAATATTGTTTGAGTCTAGGATTTTATTCCATTTGTCACTTTGACAATCATTTCGAAGAAAGATCTGAAAATCCTGATGCCCTTTCTCATCTCTCTTTTGTAATTGTTGGGAAGGGAATAATAATAGCTACTACTTATTGAGCACCTGAAATGTATCAGGCACTCTTTTTTCAGTATCTTATTTAATCATCACAACAAATCTACAAGTTAGTCAAAAGCTTACCATGGCTGAGAAGTTCCAAAATATCGTTGGTCCTAGTTACCCCTCTGTCCTCATCTCTTGCTACTCTCTGCTTAAAATATATAACCCCAGCCATGCTGACTTCCCATTCCTCACATACACAACATGCACAACTTCCACCCCAGAGACTTTGTGCTTGCTGTTCCCTTTGCCTAGAATGTTCTTCCCCAAAACGTCTGAATGGTTTGCTCTCTCACTTCATTCAGATCTCTGCTCAAACTTCAACTCATCAAAGTTTCCCTGATAATCACAAAGAAAATACCAACCCTCATCAGTCTCTGCCTCCTTTCCTGCTTTATTCTTTTTCAAAGAATGCTTATCACCACTAACCTTATATATTTGTTATTGTCTCTCATCCCGTTAGGATATAAGCTCCTTGAGAATCAAGCCTTTGTCTACTTCTTTTTTCCTCCACTGATTTATCTACAATGCTTAGAACAGTGCCCGGCATGTATTAGACATTGATTATACTTGTTGAATGAATGGATGGATAAAGAAACTGAACTTCAGACTGATTTAGTAACTTGCTCAAGGATGCACAGTACAGTGGCAGAGTCAAGATTAGAACCTGTGTCCTCAATCCAACAGGTGGCTGAGAGGATGTGGCATTAGAGCTGAGCTTCAGAAGACAAGTAGAACTTAATATTTCTGGTTTTCCACTATTGCTGAAAGGATGTTGCCTACTTGTAGCTTTCACATCACCACTTAGGAATCAATCTTATTGTTATAGAGATGATGAATCACACAATACAATAAAATAGCTGGTCAACTTATATGCATCATAATCTTTTCCCTGCCAATCTACTCAACAGGCAATAGCTCCTGACTTATAAAGCTGTGACTCAGGTATAAAGCTTGGCACAATAGGGGGACTCGGTGTACCCTTTCTATTCACAAACATGGTTCTTAGTTACATGTTCAGATCAGCTTCTTATTCTCTGTGAAGCACTTAGTCTAGTACCTGGCGCTTTGTCTCGATAAATGATAATTATTATTAACATGATTATATTATCATTATTTTTCTCACTCTTAGGCTCAAGCCTAGCACAGTGTATGTCCTCAGATCTCCTTGGACCATGTTTTTCCACTAGCTCTGCTCTCTCTGGTGCCTTGGACAACCCTGTGTTACCCCAGTCTTTGGCGCTTTTTACCTGTGGGCAGTGCAAGCACCTCATTTGCTCTGAGCTTTGAAGTGGACACAGAGGGATCCTGAATACCTACTGATAGTATCTCCCCAGATATTTTATTAGCCTTTTGGCAAATTGCATCTGTGCGCGGTCTTTGAGCAAACTTATGGCTTATTTCACTAAAACAAGTGCACAGTGAACACACAGAGACTCGGAACTATGCCTTATCTATTCCCAGCACAAAGCACAGGGCTTAGAGGGAGAAGATACTCCAGACGTTTGTTCCTTGTAATGGGTGTCTATGTTCTTGCTAAACTTTTCTTTCCTCTTCTATCATCCTGTTCTATCTGCATGTATTTGTATCATCTGATTTTTGTACAGATATTTCACCTCAGCTCGATCCCTCCAGCCCCTTGTTTTTACACCAGTAGGCTTACATTTTCTTTTTTTTAAATCAATGCACTCAGTTAAATACTTTGGCTTCTGGGAATACCTATGGGTCATTAGTGCTTTTAGGAAGTTTCTCGATAGTATATTTTACTGTGTTGTTTTCTTCATTGACATCTTAAATAGAGAGCAGAGCCCTCCTTCCTTTGAGCACTGCTTTTTATCACTTGTTACATTTCTTCCTTTTTTAAAAATAGGAATTTGCACCTCTTTCATATATTTCTGGCAAATTTCCCAGGCTCTGGGAAATTAATTTTGGTTATTACCCTAGCAAGAAAGGGAGCTATCTTTCACTTTATATTCATAATCTCTGTTTTTTTTCTTGTATCTAAATCCTATTAATTCTACTAGCCCAGTTCCACTTTTTTAAAATAATAATAACTAACGTTTGTGTAGTTCTTTACAGTTTAAAAAGTATTTTCACATCCACTGTTTTATCTGAGCCTAGCAACTCTATGAGAGTGGCAGAGCTAGTACATTATTATTCGTTTCACAGATGAGAAAAAACAACCACACTCCAGAGAGTTTAAGTGATTTATCTTAGGTTATATAGCTTATAAGAATTAGAGCCTTGGACTTGAACACAGTTTCTGATTTCAAATCCTGTTTGTTTCCTGCTGTTCTATATATATATATATATATATATATATATATATATATATATATATATATATATATATATATATATATATATATATATATATATATATAGGCTCTTACAGACTAGTTCCAAATATTTGGCTTCAAAGGTCAGCTTGACTGTTTTCAATCTTTTTCTTTTCTTTCTTTCCTTTTTTTTAGGTCGTTGTTGATATCTATTCAAACCTACCTCTTAACCATGATTTTTTTCTGGGGGTCTCTTTCTCTTGGCTCAGAACTCAGCTAAGATAACCTATTCTCCAGGAAAGTTTTCCTGGATCTTCAGATCGGATTAGGTGGCCCTTCTTAATGTACCTGGCGAACCACAGTCCATCCTCATACACCCCTACATGTCACCGTAATTGTCCTTTTCTTTATCAAATCTCCAACTACCAAACTATAAACTGTGTCAGGGGAGAGAACAGCTCATCATTTTCATTTGTGACCCAGCATCTATCACATTGCCTGGTACACAGAAGGTGCTCAGCAAGTATTTATGGAATGAATAAATAACTAATGACAGTAGGAGTGCACAGGTTCTTTTGATAGCTAACCAGAAGAGATTTCGAATGGGTCTTGAGGAAGCCTTATTTTGTTTTGTGTGTTTTTTTTGGGGGGGGGCGGGGTGCATTGTGCAGGGTGCAAGTGTGGAACAGAGCATGTGATTATGTGAAGGGACAAGTCATCACAACGCCATTCTCTCAAATACAAAAAATAGCCCTGTGACATTTCTTATAAAGGAGAAAGAGTATATTCAGCAGTGAACTGTTAGTTTTTTTTCTTTCATTGTTGATCATTGTTCTTCAGGGTCTGTGACTTTTCATAGATCATGTTCTTGTAATTTTTTCTTATAAAAAGCAAAAGTGTTTAAAAAAAACCAAATAAGTAAACTTACTAGTTTTACAAAATAAGTAATGGTTTATGAAATTATACATCTCTCTGAAACAATCTTAAAAATACTGATTTACCAGATTACTACACACATCCAGCCTACAGTTCTCTGCTCTACCATCTAAACTATTGAAGGATGCACCCAGATTACTAGAAAACAGTTGATACTTATATATTCATGAAACTAATATGGACTCATTTAAATCTGGCCAGTTATATGTAGTCTGAATTGATACCGAGACCAAACAGTGTTATCACCACATTTGCATTTCCAATTCATCTAGCTGACCAAAGATTATATTATGTTTAACGCTGTGTCTGTTTCTCTATAATTAAGTTTACGTTTGAATTTTTTGTATAACTAAATCCTATTTCTAGAGATGTAAAACTCCATTACAAAAATCCCTTTTGGCACACATAGTCTTTGCCTGTGGAAACAAACAAACCTCAGTCCAACCACTGGGTGAACTGAGAAGGGAAAAGGAAAACAATTACTTCTAGTTATTACCACCTTTTTTAGGCACCTTAAACAAAACAGTAGCCAGAGGGTATGAACATCCTGAATGTAAAATAGTGCTATTGAATTTTGTGTGTGGAATTATTGATTTCTTGGTATCTCGAGTTTGGAAACTCTTCCTTCTGTTCAAGGTAAGTTCAAGCATCTGCTCCCAGTTTGCCTTTACCTACCTTCATTTCCTTTTGTCATTTGAATGCACTTGCTATTTGGGGATGGAAATTCCTTGGCCAACAGCCTGTGGTGACATCAGAAATGAAAAAGGGAGCCAAGTTCTTTTATGTGTGAGGAGAAAGGACACAACTTCTCATGTGAGCATAAATTTCAGATTGAATGTGATAATAAGGCTGAAGAACATTATTTCAACTTTACAAATAATTCTCTCTGCCCTTCTAGGACTGTCTTTCCTAGAGGCCAGATCTTTTCAGAAAATGATTTTGCTTCCCTCAAATGGGAAGAGGCTAGGTGTTCCCTCCTCCACCGAGGGATAGATTTTGCTGAGGTACCAAAAGCATCTGAAGCTCTTTCTAGGACTCTAAGCGGAGACCTATGACTGAGCCACAGCCAGTGAATCTAACAGGGCCTCTGAACCAGCCTGGGGAGCTCTGAAACAAGCTTACATCAGACTTTACGGGACCTCATACAGTAGAAGATGATGAGATCTACTTTCATTTTTCACTGGGCCTTGGTACATACCATTTCTTCTGGATTCCCCTCTCTACAAGTTTGATCTTTTTAGGACTGACTTCTACCGGTTCTCCACAACTCTTCTGAAGCGTCGTCTTTTCTTGGAAGCCTTTCTTGCTCCTCTGTCACAGCCTTATCTCCATTCTCTTTAGATTGCATTTGTTACCTTACCCGCCTCTCTTATAGACTATAAGCAACCTGACATTTAGTGCAGTGCCCAGTACATATAGGTTTTCAGCAAATGGCTATTGAATAAATTATTGAAGAAATGAACTAAATTAGGTGAATTTGGGTTAGTTTTATATAACATCAATGTATTTGAATCAGTTGATACCTTTAGCCAAGAGAATACAGCTGATTCTGTACAAATGGTCCCCTATAGACATAGATTTCAAATTGAACTCTCTGAAATCTCCATTCTATGCTGTGAGGCTCCTTAGTAATATTGCCCTTGCTACTTTACTGCCTCTCACAGGAGAAAGCACTCTCAAGAAATAGTTACCTGGTCATGAATGCACTTATCTGATGAGTTGTTTTAAAAACAGCAGATTTCAGCAAAAATGATAGCTGATATAACCTTTATTATTGGAGAAAATATACTAAACTGGTCTAAAGAGCTACTATTAAAATAAAAGAGTTACTCTTCTGCATAACTGGCGATGGTCCTCGATGTATGAGGTAGTCATATCAGTCTGTACAGACAAGTCTAGACTTCTATAGTTCATTGAAAGTACTGGTTTATTTATTTGGATTTGATCACAAAGGAAGTTAAGGAAATTGTTACTTTCTAAAATGAAAGAGAAGTTTATTTAGAATCCAATAGTTCTTTTTGAGACAGAATGCAGAGCTTTTGTTGGGTTTTGTGAATGACATCAAACAACCATGGGTTTGCTCTTTTTCAGATTATTAGGGATTCATTAATCGAATTGTTCATCCTGCCAACTTGGGAAAGGAAGGCTACAGAAAGAAAGAAAAGCATCTCACAGGTGCTACAATGACCCATTTTACTTGGGTGCTATAGGACAAGTGATGTCTTTCCATATGTTTGATACTTTCTCTTATTTATATTATTTATAAACATTTTCTACCTTTGAATGAAAATACTAATGGGCAATGATGTAACTGTGGTACCTGGCCCATAGTGGGGACTCAGAAGTATTCTGTTGACTTGAATTAACATAAATCATGAATGCTGAAATAGGAATTCAAAAAGGCTCCCACATTATAATTTGCAGTGTTAGCACTTCTTTGATAATCTATTAATTTAAGCTTTTGCCATTAATATTTTAGACACATTAATTAGTAATAAAATATCACATATTTTATCATACTTTCCAATTATAAAAATGTTTTCACAAACATTAACTACTGATATGTAATAACCCTATGAAGTGGACAGGACAGATTTTACTATCTTTATTTCTCAGAATAGGAAATGGAGGCTTAGGAAGGTCAAATGACTGACTTACATAAGATTCATCCTACATAATAACATCTTTAGCTCACAAGATTCAATTCTTTTTTAGTGTAAAAACAAAACACCCAGCATGTTTTAAGTAATCTCTTTTATTGGGCAAACTACAATATTGACACAGAGGCTTCTCTACCTACAGAAATCCTTTCCTCAGAGTCAATCCCTTACTGACCTAGAGGGGAGTTTTCTATATTCCCAAAGCTTATCTGTCAATATTGCACCATTAGTCCAATAAAAGGTATTACTTGAAACTTGACTCTACATTTTGTCTGACCAATAAAGGCAAGTAATTAAAAATATTGAATTAGGAACCAAGACATATTGGGTATTGTGATGCTCTAGTAGCTACATTCTTGAAACATAATTTACTGCCTCGCTATTAAAATACAGAGTTTTGTTTTTGTTTTTGTTTTAAAAAGTTGGTTGTCAGGACTTTTCCAAAACCAATCTATATTTTCAGAGTCAAGTATACTTCAGCATGCATCTTTCCTGACCACCTTTTCAGTTGGAGAGAACACAGACGAGGCACTAAGTAGCAAGGAATGATGAAACAGGACCAAAAGGTAAACAGGTTGAATTATTAAGCTGGCAAGACAAGGTGGCTCCTTGGGAACGGGAAAGGCAGAAACATGGAAGGATCTTTAGTTCTATTTTTCCTGTATTCTAGACTTAGCAAAAAGTAAGATGACTTGGTTCTGTTTAACCACGTCATAAGATTATTGTTATTCAGAACTCAGAGTCTGTGTATGGCCTCACTAGAAAAATGAGGTTTCATATGGGACAGCCATGTCATTAGTGCTTGGTCTGAAACCCTGTAGCCATCGACCCTTTCCATCCTCAGTCCGCACTCAGAATGTTCCATTCTGTGCTACAGGTGTAATGAATGATCAAAGACTCCATAGGGTTAGGATTTTTTTTTTTTTTTTTTTGGTCTGATTTTTTGGTGCTGACTCAAGCACCCAGAACAGCTCCTGGCACACAATAGACACTCAATAGATGTTTATTGACTGACTGAATAAATAACAATGTGTAGATCTGGAAAACTGAGACAGAGGGGAAAGAACTTCAGGCAGAGAACACACGATTAACAGATTCTGAGGAAGGGAGGATGTATGAGAGGATTGGTAAACAATCAACTCTAGCCTAACAGAGAACACGTTTATCAGGAAGTGCTGCTTGTTGTGTGTCAAAGACCTTGGGCAACAATCCTAAGTGCAGCACTTTCACAACAAAACCTTAGTCTGTATCACAAATTTTAAAGTTTGCCAGGCTAAGTAGAGAATCCTCAACTTTAGTGTGTGGACAAAAGCTCCCTATCCTCATCAAAAACCTAATAAAAGCGGAAGCTTCAAAGTTCTGTCGTCAGCATTATTAACGACTGCCAATGGAGATGGCAGTGACTGTGCTCCTCATGAATGATGCTGTGTTCTTAGCACCCTCATTGTGAAGATGGAATGAAACAATATAAGTAAATTTCTTGCACGATGCCTGGCCTGGAGCCGATGTTTGATAAGTGTTTAGCTCTAATCCTAACAACAGTCCTGGACGGTAGCTATTATTACCTCCATTTTACGGATGAGAAAATAAGGCTGAGAGGGGTGAAGTAACTTGCCCAAATTATTCATTTACTTTGACTCCATAGTATATGTGCACCCCTCTATTTCTCGAGGTAAAGATGCTTCAAGATTCAAGTGTCATTTCTATTGGGTGCAGAAAATATATAGGCCAGAAAGTACCATTTTATTCTGTTCCAGTAAGAGTCATTGTGGGACAAATTCTTGGAAATGTTCAGAAGAGAGTATAGAGTATAAATGGAAACAGAATTAGGTTATTGCTTTTGCTAGATGACATAATATTGTGCTTAAGAGACTAAAATCTAGGATTGGACAGATTTAGGTTAGAGTCCCAACTGCTCCACATAAGGAGCTATGTGACCTTCAGCAAGTTACTTAACCTCTCTGAGTCTCAAGTTTCTCTGCAAAATGGAGATGAGAAACAACACCTCTCTCACAGAATGAAATTTAAAAACGCATTTGCGTCTTTATTACAGTGCCTAGCATAAGATAAACAGTCTACAGCACACCCATATATATCCCATTTTGGTTATAAGGAATTTGCTTTATAATTGGATTTGTTTCTTTGAGTCTGGATTGATAACAATTAAAATAGCATCATGGAAGTAGTAAGAAGTCAGTTTTGAAGTGGGCACACCATTAAGATAAATGACTTGGAGGGGATGCTCCCACTTCCCTTGATGCTATATTGTTTTGGTCTGTCTAGCTGGAGCACAAACCAAGCAGCTGTGTATTGATTTACAGTATAAAGACGCTACCTTTACAAGATGAAGGGCTAGAAACTTTATTTTCTTTTAATGAAAGTTCAGCTTCTGTAGACCATAGCCAAATTGGCTAGAAGGAACAAAGAAGAATGTGGGTTTTTTTTTTTCCCACCTACAGATTTGATTGCTTTTAATCCCATAGGAGAACAGTGTCAGAAGATATTATTAAAGCATTAGCCCAATAACCTCTTGAAAAGATGGTGACCAACGTAAGCTTATGACCTCAAACTGATTTTTTAAAAACAGTAAATGATGCCAAAAAGTGACATAAATCTGTCTTATACAAGGAACTGGCAATTCCTAAGTTAGCTGAGGAAAGTTAATTCAGTTTGTTATTTATTTTATAGAAAGTCATACTATAACATAATTACTTATAATAATTGGTATTTTGAAGAGACATCAATTTATTAATAAAATCTCAAATACTGTTATTTTTTTCAGTTGCAGTTCTTTATTCTGGAAAATGTTTTATGAATTTACATAAATTCTAGAAAAGGGTAAGAATGTAGATATAAACATAGTGATGGAAAAATAATAACTCTGATTTTGAAGAACTATTATCATGTCTCTTATTAATTTAAAATATATTTCAGGAATGTAAATCCATTGAAATTTTTTAACACTCAGCAGTTAAAGTTTAACATTTTATAACATAGTATACTTGCTCTGGATAGTTAATATGCATAAATATTAAAACTCATTGACAGCATGTTTTAACACAATTTACATTTGAGATTTGAAAAAAGTGGTTGAAACTAATAGAGAAATATTAGGTTTCACATTTCATATTGAGATATACATTAAATTTTCTTTTGACTTCTTTTAAATGAACGGTTTTGAAATTAGATTATAGAACAGACTTTTAATGAAAATATAGAAATAGAATATATACATGTTTCATTCAAACAAATAATGGGGTTGAAAAATCAGGACATAAGAAAAACTGGAAGATAGAAGAGGTTTTGTGTGTTATAGCTAGAGGTTTCAAACAAAACTAAGCATCAAAATATTAGAACACACTAACAGAACCCCATTGTCACTAAAACTAATTAGTGTTCTGCTGTTTAATGCAAAAGCCTACATGCTGTCTTGACCTTTTTACGCGTCGTGTCTAAGGTTGTGCCATAAAACAGAGGGAAGCACAGAATGCCTCCAGATAGCCTCAGAGGTTTTCCTTTTTAAGTAGTTCAATTGATTATAACAATGCAGGCTGTGTGTAGGACTTATTTAAAGGTGCTGTTTATTAGATCTTGATTACAAGGAGCCAGTGAATTAAAGTAATGTCATGCTAGGGAACAGTTTCCAGGGCAGAATGACTGCCACTTCTTTTTAATGTGAGGCTGCATGGTTTAAAATACACTTACCATAGAATGCATGACTTTGAAAGTTAGCTCTCAGTAAACCCACACAACAGGCAAAATGTAGAGCTGTGGATTCTCTGAAGAAGGTATAATAAAGCAAGATTTTTGTGGTGTAGCAATGCAACACTAAGTAACAGTTATTGAATAAGATAACCCAGCAGGGTAGTAACTTGCTGGCACATAGGGGCCTTTCATTTGAAAATCCTCAGGCAGTTTGGAGGCTGGGACGCATGAGCATCCTGCAAGGCAGATGTGGTTTGGTAGTTTAGCAAGTGTCTTTTTCTTCTGTTTGGGTCTGACTCAAAGTGTTTTCAGAGATTTGTCAAAGGAGAGGAAGAGATATAGAACCTTCCATCGTTCTCCAAGGCCTCCACAGTGGTGTCCAAACTGCTCTCCAGTTTCTAGAAGCCGGAGCATCGCCATGGTTAAGCACACAGACCCTGGGCTCTGATAGGTCAGGGTTGTATTCAGGCTTTGCCATTTAGATAGCATGAGAACTTGGGCAAGTTACATAACCCCTCAAAGCCTCTGTTTTCACATTTGTAAGCTATAAATGATAACGGTACCTGCCTTCTAGGATCGTAGGGAAGATTTATTGCTGTAATGAATGAAAGATACGCTGTATACGCTGTGATGCTTAGCATATAGCATGTATTCAATAGATGGTAGCTAATGACAATAATAATGATAACTATTGCCTATCTTTCTAGACTTATCATCTGCCACACTAATTACCAAACCAGCATTCATACTTGCAGCCATTTGAATCACTCAGTCCTTCCAACGCACATCATGAACTTTGTAGATATTGTAGGTAAATAATGTCGGTTATATGACAGCCTTCCTCACTAGATTTTGAGTTCCTTAGGGGCAAAAGTCCTGTGTCTGACACATAGTATATTTCTAATTAGTGAATGATGATTAGAAGGAGGACTTCCTCAAGCATCCTTTGTTGGCTTCCGCAGAGTAGCATATCTCAAAGTGTGTTCCAAAAACATTAATTCCATAAAAATATTTCTTAAAAAGGGATTCATGGTCAAATAAGTTTAGAGAGAAATGCTTATTCCATCACTCTCTTGAGTTCAAAATGCACAGCCTCATATTAAAGAATCAGAAATTTGGATAAAGAAGATGGTTTAACTTTATTCAACTCAGTGTCTTCTAAATTTTTGACCAAGACTCTCTCTTTCCTCCTATCGATTAACCTCTATTATCTCCCTGAAAAATAAATTCACGTACTGCTATTCTAAACTATCCAGAACTTTGCAAAATCATAAATAATGGCCTTAGCCATCATTATTTATAATATAATTTAACAAGATTTCTTTGCAAATTGAAGAATGATGCTAAGGATTCCACCAATGATTACCCAGGTCTATAGCCCATGACTCATCTTTAATTCTTTTTTCCTCATCCTTCCCCACCTGATCATCTCACAAAGACCTGTCAAGTTGTCCTTTGCAATGTCTTTGGCACACGTTCCTCTCTGTTTTCACTGCCACCACTCTATTCCATTCCA
Source organism: Pteropus medius (assembly GCF_902729225.1). Lineage (NCBI taxonomy): Eukaryota > Metazoa > Chordata > Mammalia > Chiroptera > Pteropodidae > Pteropus > Pteropus medius. Next base: position 14,959,980 of record NW_024340701.1, on the reverse strand, counting down.
AATCCTTATCACCTGACAATGAATGCTAAGTGGTCATTTGTGTTTCTGTCCCCCATTACATTCAGCCTACTGTTGCCAGGTAAATGTTCATTGTACCACTTTCTTGACAGAAGATTCAATACTTTCTGTTGTCAAAAGACATGTTTTCCAACCTGGGTTTCCTTCCGAGGGATGTTGGGGATGGTGGGGATACTGAGCAGGTAGGTAGGCTCTGGAGTTTCCACATCTGCTCCAACCAGAGCAGTTCTACTTGTACCTTTTTTTATAGATTGAGAACAAGATTTTATTTCAAGAAATGGTTTTGAATTATAAATAGAAATAAAAAGACACTAGAGAAAATTTATTATTTTGATACTGGGGAGCCCCTGCACTTGAGTCTAAATTTTTTTCCCAGGATTTTCTCATTATTCTTTTTCGCAAAGTTTTGCTCAAACCTGACTAACTTAATTACTATATTTTGGCAATCCTTCTTATAATTTAATCTCTATTTCTTTGCTTAAGCTCTTCTAGTAACGAACACTGATTCTGTACCAGCTACTACTATATCAAGCACTGTACATACACTATCTCATATACTATTAACAACAATTCTCATATACTATTAACAACAATTCTATAATTATTATAATCCTAATAATTATTCCCATTTTACAGATAAGGCTTTAGAGAAATTAAGTGACTTGTTGGTAACAGCCGTGCAGCTAATAAATGGCAGAGCCAGGACTTGAGCCCAAGCTTGTCTGACTTTAGAGTTCCATGTTCATACGTTTGGCCTTTTGCCCAACAGATTTCTCTTCTCCCATATAATTACTACCTTTTTTTTTCAAGTCTTTCTCTTCCAAGAAATTTTCTCTGACTTTTATATCCCTTAATATTTCTCCCTTCCATGAACTTCTTAATACTGACTACCTATTCCATTCACTTGATAACTACTACATACACATGTACTGTCTGCTATATTTTTAGTGGCAAGTGTTTTGTTTTTCTGGTACATCCTCTGAGGATGTGGAGATTTTGTACTAAATCTTCCCCCCAGGCCTCCATAGCTTTTAGATCAGTGTTTTCCCAAAGGCGAGGGGTCATAAGGTTGACATGAATAGATACTAGACCAAGTGTCAGGAGACCTGAATTTCAGCTCTTACTAGCTGGGGATGGGAGGAGTGAAATGGGAGTGCAGGGCTTGAGTCCAGCATTTGGTTTATTGGGACCTCAGATTCGTTAGTTGTTATAAAGGAAAAATGATGTGCTCCACACCTGCCATTTAATGTTGTTTTCAGGAGAAAATAAGACCACATGTGTGAAAGAATTTTTAAAATGCTTGATTGTTGCTCACACTCTAAGTATTGCTATAGCAGTGGACATGAATATATACAGTTAGTGGAGTCCGACAAGGAAGTTCTGCAGAAGAGATGAGCAGGAATGGACCGAGAGAAATTCAACAGAGGTTGACAATCATAGTAATATTAGCAATCTAAAGGATATATGTCATCAGTGCAACATTGTTATCTTCTTAACCATCATTTAATGCAATCTAGAACTTTCTGTAATCAGAATCAACCTCTCAGGTCATCAAGTCAGAGACTAACCTAAACAGAATATTTGCAATTTTTTTTTTTTAATATAGTGGCCAGAAATTAAACATTTGTTAAATTAAAGAAAGGATACTGCATGCCACGCCACATCTCTTTTTGTTGTCTGGAGAGTTATAACAGTCCTCTCCTGGCAGTTAGTTTTAAGATCATTAAATGATCCTCATTTGCAATATATTTGCAGAAGATTACAGCCATCTAAATTGACCCTGAAGGAAGACTTATTTCATTAATGGGCTGTCCTGTGCTAATGCATAAAGCTAGAAAAATATATCTATTAAATTCTTAATGTGTAAATGATGTTTCTGGCTTTCTTCTTAATTATAAAGCAAAATGAGCCTGAAGTGCACTCTGTCTAGGAAAAAATGATCAATTTAATCCATCTTTCAGGGGAAGAACTTTTTTAGTTGATCCCCAAATTCCAGCTGAAAGAGCTGTTCCTGGGCAGCAGGCTCTGGACTTATTGCTTCCATCAGGGTTGCAGCAAAATGTGCAGCCTGGCAACCTGGGCTACATTTTTCTCCAGATTCCAATGAACACAACAAAGAAGTAATTCGAGTTCTTAGAGATGTTTCCTCCTTTCGTTCACATAGTAAACCAAGCTTCTGCTAACTCTTCCTTGAAGAATCACTCAGGGCCTTTCTCTGCTTTGGTGCAAACTCAACAAGAATGAGCATGGATTTGAAAATGAATGATGTGCTATTGCTAGCTGATCATATACATGCTGAATATTAATGCAGCTTTAGAAGGAGATTTACTGTACATATATATTTCCAGTGTATGCACAGAATCGCCTAACTAGAATCATAATATAATGTAACCATAACTAAGGAGACTCAAGAGCAGCTCCATTTATCTACAGTAAGGTTACAGTATACAGTGGCAGGCAATATTCCTATGGGAAGTTGAGGGGTTTCTGCTCATAGATGGCAGTTAGTGATGGTACTTTGATTTACCAGGAGCTTTAACTGGTTAATACTAGTAATTCTCTTCAGACAAAAACACAAATACATCAAGTGCTTTCTCTTTCCAATTTGGCATGTTTTCCTTTGAGATGTGGAAATTAAGTAGAATCAACTCATACTTGCTATGATTTTAGGAAGAGAGCAATGGTTCCAAGCAGCAAATTAATAGTTATTGGCAGTACAGAGATATAACACATACGCACATATTTGATTTTGAGGTGCTCTGATTTTTAATTATGTCATATGTGGTATCATTTAAAAAGAAAAATAGGTACTTGTATGCTCATCTTCATAATTCCAAATTTCATACATATTTGCTTCTTATCCCAGTCCTGAATTTATGATACATTTATAAAAAAAGATATTTGAGAATATATAAAAATTATAAAACAATCAAAATGAGTAACATATATGAATTTGAGAGTTTTTTAGAAGGAAAATATGGAAATTTTAACTTGAACAATTCCAAATTTTCATCAAATTCATGATTTTGCTCATTGTGAGTATGATTTTTTTCTGCTCTTGTAATTTTTAGTATATATATATATATTATTGTCAGGTTCAGGTTGATAGGTGTTGCTATGAGAACCAAGGGAAGGAAAAGGAATCGATATTTTTGTATTTTCATGTGATGTGTTGTACTCATCAAATTTGAGAAGGTAAATTAGCACATAACTCTGATTTGTAATAGAATAATGCCAAAATTAAATCTGGTCAGCAAACCTTCAGGGATTCTCTAATATATTTTTAGCATGGTGATATAGAAAAGAAACATTTTGAAGAGAAAAAAAAGAAAATGAAAAAATTTTTATCTTGTGGACATTTTATAAGTTTAAAAATTTTGCATTATGAGTTTTTTTAGAATGATGAATAAAATGTTTAAGAGAAAGTGCTCACATATTGCTACTTGGCTTTTACTCCACAAAAATGATTTCTGAAAGCTGAGTAGAGGGAAGATTTTTATGTTAAACCATTTACACTATCAGATCATTATATTCTTATACACTGAAGACAAGCAGGAGATATAACTCTGATGAAAGACCAAGACGCTTCTCTACCAGGGCCATTGCCAAGAACAAGAATAAAACTACCTCAAGAAATAGTATTGCAACAGTTGAAGATCTCTGAATAGCCATAAGCGCAAGAAGCTGTCTTTAACTGTGGGCCTCTGATCCAGTTGTAGTGCACCAGCAGGTTTGGAAAGTAACTTTTTTCTGAAACAGGAGAAAAAAAACCCAGAAGTTTAATTATATATATATTTCTTGTTTATGTGAGAGATACCCAAGAAAACTGTGTAACTCCCCAAAATAGTTCAAGCTATCACTGTAAATACCTGGATCTCCAGCTAAAGACAAAAGAAATGTGTGTGTGTGTGTGTGTGTGTGTGTGTGTGTGTGTGGTGTAGTAGGTTATGGGAGGTTATCAGGAAAAGTACAGTAAACAAGGATAAGGTTTTTATGAAGATTTAAGTCCATTCCTTCTCCTTCATTAAAGGTTTCTAGAGTTATAGTCATCCTCCTCTTTGTGGTACAGGGAGAAGGACACTCTTACGAAGAGAGATTTCTCTTATAAATGTAAATTTCTCTAACAAAAGGGTGACTTCTACTTGTTTTTCAGAGCTTCTCCAGTGTCTACGATTTCTTTCCTTTTTTCTTGTAATTAAATTTATTGAGGTTGCATTGGCTAATAACATTATGTAAATTTCAGGTGTAAACTTTATAATATGACATCTGTATGCTCTATAGTCTGCTTACCACAGAAGTCTAGTCTCCTTCCATCACCTTGCATCTGACACCCTGTACTCTCTACATCCTCTCCCACCTGCCTCCACCGTTCTGTTGTCTGCATGTAGGAGTTTGTTCTGTTTGTTGTTTTTTGTTTTATATCCACATATGACTGAAATCCTACAGTTCTTGTCCTTTCCTGTCTGACCTAAAAAGATTCTGCACAGCAAAAGAAACCACCAACAAAACAAAAAGGCAACCAACTGAATGGGAGAAGATACTTGTAAACGATACGTCTCATAAGGGGCTAAGATGCAAAATACATGAAGAACTCATAGAACTCAACAACAACAAAACAATTGATTAGAAGATGAGCCGAGGATCTGAATAGACTTATCCAAGGAAGACATACAAATAACCAACAGATTTATGATAAGATGCTCAATATCTCTAGTTATAATGACAATGCAAATCAAAATCACAATGAGATACCACCATACACCTGTTAGAATGGCTATTATCAATAAGACAAGAAATAACAAATATTGGAAAGGATGTGGAGAAAAGGGAACACTTGTTCACTGTTAATAGGAATATAAATTGGTGCAGCCACTATGGAAAACAGTATGGAGACTCCTCAAAAAATTAAGAATAAAGCTATCAAGCGACCTGGTAATTCATCTTCTAGATATCTATCCTCAAAATTCGAAATCACTTATGAAGGTATTTTTACCCCTATATTTATTGCAGCATTATTTACAATAGCCTAGACATGGAAACAACTTAAGTATACTTTGATGGATGATTGAATAAAGAAGATGTGGTATATATACAATGGAATACTTCTTAGTCATAAAAAAAAGATGAAATATTGCTGTTTGTAAGAACACAGGTGGATCGTGAGCATATTATGCTAAGGAAAGTCATTTTGTTTAGAAATTATAATCCTCAGAATCCGATTCAGCAAATTTGCTCATGGACACACTTTTAATCTGTAGTTTGGGTTGGGCTCCTTAGCTATTTTACTACTACCTTTGGAGAAAGTCATTCTTTCTACCTCAGTCTTGTAGAGATCAATTTTTTCTTAAAACGAATTAATTCTCAAGTATAGTTAAGGCAGTGGTTCTCAACTAGAGGACTTCTGGCTGCCAGGAGACATTTGGCAGTGTCTAGAGACATTTCTGATTGTTAAGGGGGAGGAGGGATGTTAGGGATTCTACTTAACATTCTACAATGCACAGGACAACACTCCCTGACCCCCCAACAAAGAAGTATCTAGCCCCAAATTTCAATAGTTGAGGTTGAGAATCAGTGAGTTAATGTAACACTGGCTGTTAAAATATGTAAATGTAGAACTCAGTAGTTTGCCACAGGAGATGTTTACTTTTTGCTTATGTAAAGTCAAAATGTATGTCTTTGATCAATGTTCAGGTTTCTTCTAAGCAAGGGCTTAGAGACCCAGGATCCTTCCACCTGTGTCTCTGCAACAATCATGAGTACATGGTTTCCAAGTGTGCTGGGGGAGAGTATATGAAGGATTGCATTTGGGAGATTTTTATGGATTAATCTTATGCACATATTCATTTGACCTGGACTTAGTCACATGGCCACATGTACCTGCAGGAGAGGCTGGAACTTTTTGTTTAGCTGTGTATTCAAGAGGAAGACAAAATGATTTAGTGAACAGATAGCCACTCTCTCCCTGTAGAGAAATTAATATTTGTCTCTACCAAATATTAATTTCTATTTAGTGAATATCTATCCTATCATTTTTTGTAAGCCGTTGAAAAATTATCATAGGTTTTGAAATTTTCCTAACTTGCAGTTTTGGTAACATCACAGCTTTTAAAGCATTTTACTTACATTATCTTTCCTGATCCTCATGAGAATTACATGAGGTTGAAAGGAAAAAACATTTATTGAGCATTTACTCTGTGCTCAAGAATTTATTTATATTATCTCATTTAATGCTTATAATACTCCTATGTTATAGATATCCTTATTTTGCATGAAAATAAAAAGGAGCTTAATGAGGTTAAGAGACTTGGTAGAAATGCTAACGTCTGTGCTTTTGTTGTCTCCTGTGACGTGGTTTTTAGTGATGATTATCCTCCTTTTTCAACTAAGGAATTCACATCTCAGAAACTTACCTGGAGTTATATAATTATAAATTGGCAAATCTAAAACATGAAGTCCATTCTTCCAATTCTCAGTCCAGTACTCTTTCCCTAACTACACTTATGCAAATGTACTTTATTTCACCAACCAAATAGTAAAGAAAGCATTACATTTTCTTCCATAAGAATCAGTCTTTCTAGGAACCCATTCAGTTATTATTCCCTCAGGGCTGATAATAACCCATGAATAATTGTTATTTAAGCTTGGTACTCACAGTATAGAGCACACATCAGATAAATCTAAGTCCAAATCTTTACTCCAATGCTTATTAAATGGGTGGTGCTGGGCAAGTCACTTAACCTCTCTGAGCCTCAATTTCCTCCTCTGCAAAATGTGGATAAAATGCTTCTCTCTCAGAATGACTAAGGGCGAAATGAGCCATATGAATAAGAAAATTCACACAATATGTACTTAGTATGTATAGATGATCAAGAAATGTTTATTCCTTTCTCCCCTTCTTCATTCGCTGTATGGACATTTCGACCTCATGACATTCCCTTTTTGGCAAAAGGCACCCCATATGTGTATAGTGTTGACGGGGACATAAATCAACGTTCCTTTTTCTCCAGCCTAGAGGTGGGTCCATGACCTAAGTTAGGGCAATCAGTTGCTTTCTTCTAGGTCTCTGAATCTTGAACAGAGTGTTATAAGGACGGAAAAGAAATGGTTAACACTCATTCACTTGAGAGGCAGGTGATTACACACTCATAAAGCTGCCTTTCCCTTTCCAAATCTGATTCTTCAGCCATCTAGTAACTTTTCTAGACTGCTATAGCTTTCCCATGTATTCTTTTTCTGCTTAAGTTAATCTGAGTGAGTTTCTTTTGCTTGCAACCAAAGAACCCCACTTACCCATCTATACAGTGATTAAACTTTAAAAATTTTGACAATTACAAAATTACAAGCACTAATTATAAAAGCCTGATAAAGACAAGATCTATTATAGATGTAATTTTTACCTCAGTATAATAGACCTGTTTAGGAGAGCATTAAATTAGTACAATTGGATTGTTTTTGAACCATAATCTTTCAGAAATTGATAGATGGTTTTTTGATGATCATTCATTAATATTTATCCAAGTATGACTCTCTAGGACCTATGCTAATTGATTAATGCAAAGAAAATTTAGACACATTCCCTGACCTTAATGGACTAGTAGTCATAGTAGTCTAGGTCTACAAGGTACAGTTTTTTCCATAATTAAGGCAAAACCAAAAAGGTTGCTTTATTGAATCCGGAAATTATGTGTCCCCCCCACCCCCGCCCTCAATTAATTCAATAATCAATTCTGGGCAGCCACCTTAGAGATATAAAGTGTTTTGCTTGCGTAGAATGTTCAAGTCTAAAACCACCTGACAGTGCTTCCTTAAGCCTTGGCTTGCTTTGGAGGGCTGGGTAGGAAAGAGCTGGCAGAGACAGAGGGAGGTATTTTACAGTAAAATTCCCCTAGGAGGCTCTGTTTTCAAACCTCACAGGCTTCAAAGCCAGTGTGTTAGGGAGCTCTGGGATTGCTCCAGGGGGAAGGTTTCATGCAGATGAAATGCCTCTTCCACACTTTGCTACTCCTAATTATTAAACTGTCAGTCTCTTCCCATCAGCATTCACTTTCTGGGGTGAATGGCTGGAGCAGGAAGGTTGGAAAAGATTATCTATTAGTGCTAGGAAACAATGCCTTCCTACTCAAGAATGTAGAGTACAAACAAAGCAAATATTACTATCTGATGAGCCTATTCTAGTCCTGTTATAAGCCTTTAGTGCACATTGTATAAAATTAGACTTATATTTTCCTCTGACTTGTCCAAATCCCAGAACCAAACTGTAAAGGAATGAGTGCATTTCTTAAGGGCTGATACAATCAAATATCTATTTATTGGCAGAGCTAAATTAGTGAGTGATCCATTGAGATAATGATGAAAAGCCACTTTTGAAGCTGAAATTTGATATGCAGAGATAAGATAGCAAAGCCCCAATCGACCAGAATTATTTTTCTATCAGTCAAAATCAGATTGAGTGCTTTCTATACTCAAGTCATGTGTACTGTGTCTAAGATACGATTACAGTAAACCTGATTAAAATATGACTGAGGAGCCATTAGCTCCATATTCGTTGTACATATAGATATATACATTTGAAAAACAACAAACAGCAAATGAACAATTAAACTGTTTTAACTACACTGGCTTTTCTGTTCCTAGAAGATGCCACATCCCTTTCTATGACAGGGCCTTCATAAATGCTAGTTTCTATTCACTTGATTTTTATCAAGTGATTCCTTTGTGTTAGGCACACAAAATTATGGTTCACATGGAACTTACTTTCTAGTAAGGGGAAATAGATACAAACCAGTAAACAAATCATGAAGCACTGATAACTGCTCTAAAGGAACTGTGATATTGTTATATAGCACATGGTGACTGGTGCAGTTGGGGTGGAGCTGAGTCCCATATGGTGGATGGGGTAGGCTTCTTGAAACAGGAAATTTTGAATGGGGTCTAGATGCTGGAACCAGTTGTGGGAAGAGCTGGGAAGAGAGCATTCCAGGCAGAGGGAACAGCAAATGCAAAAGCCTCATGAGATAGAAACAAATTTGATATGTTTAAAGAAGAGAGAGGCCAGGGGGCTGGAGAAGAATGACAGAGGGGAGAATGATAAGAGACAACATCATGAAGAAAACAAGGACAGATAGTTGGGCCTCATGGGCCATGATAAAGAGTTTGCTGCTCTTCTGCCTGGATGACCTGGCTCTTACGCTCTGATTACATCAGGCTCCTCCTCTTTAACTCGTATGCCACCTGCTCATAGATGTATTTCCTTATGCCCCAGTCTGGGATAATGTTCTCTATTATTTGCTCTCATAATACACTGTGCTACTTTTTTGCAGCATTTATCACAATTGAAAATAAATAATCATTAGTATAACTATTTGTTTAATGTCTGTTCTCCAAACTAGGCTCTAATTTCCTTGAGGGTAGAGATTGGTTTATCTGGTTCACTGCAAAGGAAACATTAAATTAATTTGGAAAATACTTGTATTTTAGCATTTGATATATACCGGATGTATTAAAGATGCTTTATAAATATATATAACGATGGAATGAAAGAATTAATTAATGAAGTTTTTTATCCATTGTCTCCTGGTCACTTGCTCTACCTGGATGTGCAGCAGCCCACTTGGTCCATAAGGAAGTGGAAGTTTCCATAAAATGGGTGGTAGGAGACTGTGTCCTCCTAGGAGTTTGAGTTAGAATTTGAGTTGGTGAACAATGGTTCCATTCTTTTTTTGAAGGATTAATTACATGTTCTCAGTTCTGAGTGGGTACAAAGTATTTCCTTTTCTAATCTTTCTTCTTTCTAAGTCTCCTTTCCTTCTTTCACTCTAAATCAGCAAGCAATGTGTGGGGAGTGGCTAGTATCAAAGAATGAGATTGTGAGAGGTGGAGATCATGAAGAGGGAAGATCATGAAGAGGGTGGAGATCACTCTAGTTCTTTTTTTTCCCCCATCATAAGCCATGATTTGGGCCATATTATAGATGAAAGCTTATTAATTATATTAACATTTACATTATGGTATCTTATATGACACTGCTATCTTCATATAAGAGTCATGCTGAATAGCCAAGGGAATTAGATTTAGAAAGAGATTGTGTTTCACCCTGTGGAACTGCTCATGGAAAATGGACAAGATTTGCTTAAAATATTGTGGTTTGTCTTAGGTTGTCCATAACAGATCGAGAGGCAAAGGTGCCAAGAATGAGCACTAGATCTAGAATCAAAGACCCTGTGTTGACTCCAGGTTTTGCCACTTAGTAGCTGTGTGTATGTATGCAAATTAACTAAATTGTTGGACTATAGTTTTGTAATCCATAAGAGAGGATGATACTTTCCTCACAGAATTGTTATAAAAATTAAAAGAAATGTCTTATGAATAGCATCTGGTCCATAGTAAGAGTTCAGACATAAAGTTTTGCTGAATGAATATTATACTTCCCAATGCATTATTCTCACCCCGATTTATCCTGAGCTAGAGTTCTTTCCATTTATTCATTTAATAAATAATTATATTTGCTTGAAAATTGATTTTCAAGACACATTTTGCAAAGTACATTTCTGGATTAGAAAAGAGTAAGTTATTGAAATCATTAAGTAATAATAAAGACAACTACTACCATTGTGAGTATACCATGAGGCAAACTGGGAAAATGCTTTTCCTATATCATTTCATTTATTCCTATTATAGTTTCAGAGAGGATGGCTAAGTTTCCAAAGTGATTTAGCTAGTATGTTGAGGGCCTAGGATTTTAACTTAATTGGCTGGACTCTAAAGACTGTGTGTGTATACATGTTTATACAGAGAATGTGTCACATAAAAACCAGAGAAAATAATCTTCTAAATTATTCTTTTATATGGAGTAAATCATTCCTGTCCCTTATACCTACTGGAGAAGCACTAATGGCACTGGAACATCTTCAGAGTGGTTTATGCCCTTGACAGGTCAATCAGAGGGTAGCTGAAACCAAAGAAGTCATATGCCACGGTGCCAGCGGAAATGAAAATTATACCATTTATACTAACGAGTGCATTTCCAAAGGGACTATTTAGTGGTATTAGAAGTCTCTGAGCAGATGCCTCTGAACTTAAAATACACTTAATTCCTAAGGATTGTCTTGTAATTAATTTACCCGGATAGACTCAATGAGGAGAATGCAGGGCAAAGCATCACATTGCTCAGCAGTTTGCAAACTTTGGGGAACACTAAGATAAATAATTTGAGTTTTTAAAACATCGGAATCCATTTCCCTCATCACAGCATACAGTAAAAAAAAAAGCACCTCCCAATTTATAATCTAAAGATCTTAAAAAAAAATCCAGCTACTGTAACAGGAAGGACTCCATGTAGCTGACATCAAAAGAATATCACTCATACTTTGGTTACAGCTTTTATTCCTATCAACTTGCCAGTCTGTAAACATCTCATTGAACATGGGAGGCTTGCTCCTGACTGTTTCAGTTATACACACTGTGCTGTACAGCAACAGTTTTCACGTACCTCCCGTTAACACAGCTTGTATTTCATGAAGAACAGCCAAATCTCATGTGACCCCTGACAGCTGTATTTTTCTAGTATTCAGGAGTTAATTTAAAAAGTGCTTAGCTTTTTTGAGGTTTTGGTACAAACTTGATAAAATAACTACCTCAGGAAAGTAAAGTATAGTGGTGTGATATTTGGATGGGCTGGTATACCAGTAGTTGGGGTACACTGTCGTGCTCTTTGTTTTTTTTGCTGGAAGCTAAGATTTTGGACTCATTTGGATCAGAGTCCCAATCTGGCTCTCCCTTTGATCTCAGGTAAACTTCTTAAACTGTACAGGCCTCAGTTTAATTGCTTTTTAAAAGAAAATGATGATAATAATAATTAAAGGGTGATATTTGAAGAATGATGAGATAATTCTACATGTTCTACCTAAAATAGTGCCTGGCACTTACTTAATAAGTGATAGTTTTTATTATTACTGTTTGCTTTTGTACCAAGGCACCTTACTCATTTATTTTATCCCATTAAAATATATTTATCATGTGTTTACCCTAGCTTATCTCTTTTCATCTTCACTATAACGTTATGAGTAGGCTTCATTACCTCTATTTTATAGATGAGAACCCAAAGAGAAAGGGGTTCGGGAATTTGCTCAAGTTCACATAGCCAGTCAAGGATGCAGCCAGACCTGACACCGATCTTTAATAAATGTGCGTTTGCGTCTACTAGGTATTAACCACGAAACTAGGCACTGGGTAGACTGAGATTAATGAGACAGGCCTCCACTCCCGAAAACTCATGTTTTATTTGGGGATGTGAAGGAGGAAGATAAGCACCAGATAAGCCAGACCATGACAAGTTCTGTTATTGTGATATAAAAGAGGTATTAGAGAGAACTAAGAATGTATAACTAATTGTGACTGGGGAAACTGGGAAGGAGATCACAGGAGAGGTGACTTTTGAACGAGGTCTGAAAGAATGAATGTGATTTTAGCAGATAAAGAAAGATATTCCAGATGGAAGAAATTTGCCATGCAAAGGCATGCAGGCTTGGGTTATTTGGCAGGTGCTGAGAAATCCTAGGTTCAGCGCCCCCTCTAGTATTTACTAGCTGTGTAACATTGGCTAGTTATCTACCTTTCTACCCCTTGTCTCTGTTGTCTGAAAAACAGTGTGATAAAACCACAGAGTGGCTGTGGAGACGAAAAGATAAGTGCATATGGAGTGTGTAGCACAGCGCCTGGCTCAGTAAGTGTTAGCTGTTGTTTCACTGCTGTTATTTCTCAATTTTGCTCATGCTGTACCTTCAGAAACACCTGGTGTATCTCCCCCTTCCCCACCTTCCCTCTTCAGCCAGCTTCTCACCCATTTACTTCCTCTCTTCATGACTCAACAGAAGCATAATATCCCCTGGAACAATGCTTCTCCACTTCAGTGTACAAATGAATCAGCTGGGCGTATTGTTAGAATACAGATTCTGATTCAGTAGGTCTGGAGTGGGGCTTCAGAGTCTAGATTTCTACAAAGCCCCAAGGTGATGCTGAGGCTGCTGGTCCCAGGACCAGTTTGAATAGTAAGAGCCTATAGTACTATTTGCTAGAGTGGTTTCTGCATTTCTAACGAGCTTCCAATAATGCCAATCTGCTGGTCCACAGAACGTACTTCAGAACGCCATATACATTTTCATTTTTAAAGGCATTCTATGAGCAAAGCAACACCTTTCTTTCTACCCTTCTCCACACTATGATCTGTTCTAGGCAAATTGGACTCATCTGCTTTTTCTTGAACATGCCCTGTGTACTGGAAAAGCTTTTCTTGAATCTTCACTTTCTTTGTGAATCCGTAGATGCCTGTGCATATCTCCATTGCAGCCCTTACCACACTGTCTTAAAATATGTATTTACATGTCTCTTTCTACTTCCAAACTATTTTTCTACTAACAATACATACTTTAATAATCACCGTATTGTTAATACTCATCGGCGTGCCAAGAGAGCAGGGCTTGGGAATGGTCATTGTATTCGTTTCCTAGAGCTGCCAAAACCAAGTACCACAGACTGGATGGCTTAAGTTAGAGGAATTTGTTGTTTCACAGTTCTGGAGGCTACAAGTCTGCTATCAAGAAATCAAAGTATTGGCAAGGTTGGTTCTTCCTGGTGGGACTGAGGAAGAATCTGTTCCCTGCTGCTTTCCTAGCTTTAGGGGATTGCCTACAATCCTGGACTCCTGGGTGTTCCTTGTCTTGTAGATACAGCTCTCCAATATACCACTTCCTGTTGTCCTATGATGTTCTTACCTTGTCTTTGTCTACCTCTTTCCTACTTCTTCATTTGGAGAAATAATACACCATTAAGAAAATAAGGACACCAGTCACGGGTTTAAGGACCCGCCCTACTCCAGTATGACCTCATCTTAACTAAGCGCAGTATCTGCAACAATCCTATTTCCAAATAGAGTCACATTCTGAGTTTCTAGAAAGGACGTGCATATGAGGTAGGGGAAAACACTATTCCATCGAGTACAATCATTGTTTAGAATTGCTGATAATAATAAGAAGTAGGCCAAGATGTGCTCAGTTTTTAAAATTCTCTACAGATAATGCTTACACCTGGGGCAGACCATTCCCACTGTCCATCCCCACTTGTCAGTACACCAGTGTTAACATGTCTTACCCGTTCTAATAAAAGAAGTTGTCACGTCCATTTTATTTTCACTGGAACAGTACAGAATTTGTTTCTGAGGGCAGGTAGTATGTTTTATTCATTTTAAAATTTACTTGGCACATGATAGTTACTCAAGAAATGTTCGCTGTATAAACTGTTGACGTGGAATTTTTATGACTAATTTCCTTGCCTGAATTATAAGAATTATGTAGTGTCAACAGTTATACACAGATTTTCAACTACATGGGGGTCAGTCCCCTTAACCCCTGCACTGCTCAAGAGTCAACTGTAATTCCTTAAATCTCTACTTCACATTCATAGTAAAGATATTGAAGGATATTGGAGTCCTGATAGTTGATATTTTAAGAAACCATAGGATAATTCTATTTCATCTTGTGAGAAAATTAGACTCTTCTAAAATGCAGAGCTATATTGTTTTAAATTCCAGGTTGTGCTCCTTTAAGGACACCATTATATAATTATATTATTATAACATAGGATTATTATGTTTTGAAGTAGACTTGATAAAGCATGAATTAGAAAGAGCTGTTTTCCTCAGGAAAGCTCAAAGTTTACCTGTTTAAAATGATACTGTAATTTTTTGTAGATACGGTTTGCCTGATATAATTTGGAAAGTGATTGAAGGAAATAAGAATTATTCATTCATTCATTTAACAAATATTTTATTGACTTTTTTACTACATGTCAGTTCCTATCCCACATGCTTGGGATTTCTTTAATGCTCATTTTTACATAGTCATGTAATAGTTTGCAGCTGATAAGTGTGCAAATAAAGAAAAAAGTCTCCATCCTGAGCAATTTATCATACAGAAAGTCAACTGCAAAGACACCGTCACTTGCAAAATATTATTATATTTCCAATCCTTGTTTTTTCTTCGTTTGACTTTCTGATACAGGTTGGGTATGGCAGAGTAATTTGAAAGTTTGAGGGCATTTACAATGAACAACCTATAATGCTAATGACAAATTTTGGGCATTCTACCCCGTGTGGAGGGAAATGTCAGACATTAGAGACAGTATGTGTACTGAATAGCTGATGTCATACATTTTAATGCTGTAGGTTCATGACAATGGCTCTTATAACAGTATGTCTCGTTATGTGGGTTCTATAAAAATATTTTTGTTGACATGTTCAAAGTAATTTGAAATTAGGAATTTGTAGCCTTATTATAAAAATCAGCCATCTTATTACATGTACGCAATCAAATAAATGTACCAATTTCCTACTTTAAATTATTTTTTCTCATGTATGTATTGTACATTGATGTTTGACCAAACAATCTGAGGTCTTAGCAAAAGCATAGAACTGAGGTGAAGAGATCTTGGTTCTAGTCCTGTCTCTGCCTCTATCAAGCTGTGTCATCTTGGACAAATCATTGAAAGTCTCTAGACTTGTTCACTAGGAGATCGAATTGGTTGAGTTTATAAATATTGCTGTTCATAGAATAAGAAGTCTTCTTTACATCATTTCTAGATTTGTTGAATTATTTTACTTTCTAGTCTTTGAATTTCTTTTTATATTATAATACGACCGATTTCATAATTTTCCGAGGACTGCCTGGTCTGTTTAGAATAGGTTTATAGGGAATTTTGCTTAATCGACTGTTTAGGGACAGAAACACAAAATAGTTCAACAGTTCCTAGGGTGGACTGTTTTATGGAAGGGGCATTTTGATCTAAGAAGTTTTGCTTCCATCTCTACCTCCAAGAGGAAAATGGCTTTAGACACTGTCACTTTTGCCAGTGAGGCCGAGCTTTGCCACGCTCAGGGATTAGCATCTGTTTCAGTGTTTATATAAATTATTTAGATTAACCTTGGGCTTTCTCAGGGTCTTCAAAATGAAATTTTAAGTAAATGACTTAAAATTTATAAGAATTCCTGTGATTTTTATTACCGTGCGAAGCCTAGACTGGAAGTGTTTCATCTCTATGTCCCAATACCTGGCATAGGGGCTGGCATGTGAGAGGCTGATGTAGAATAAAATAGGTCAATTTCCTCTGATTTCTAATACAGCTCTACCTTATTTTGCAGCATATATGTTTTGTGTAGGTAGAATTATTGTATATTGGACAGTATTTTCAATATCCTTTCAATTTTAATTAATCCTGATCAATTTTAAAGCGATTTGAAGCAAATGTATAGCTAATTACTTCATGGAGCAATTACTCAATCAGAGGTCCATTTAATAACCTTAGATGTGCTTCTAGATAAATCATGTACCATCTCATCCCAGCTTCTTCACCTGAGAAATAAAGGTTTAATTTAGAGGTTCTTTTACCACTAAAATTTTTTGATCAAAATTTAACTTTTTATAAATTAGCCTGTACTAAATTACATAGTTCCTGTGATTAGTATCACAACTGGTCTTGAAAAAAATTTGATTCCCAAGACTTCCAAGTATATGTTTTGAAGTAATTATATTACAGTGAGCATATATTTTGGACTTGGACCAGCCTGGATTCAAATCTTTACTCCGACAGTTGTTAAAAAGTAAGTTGCCACTCCTTTGTCAGACTCGCTTTTCTCATCTGTAAATGCAGATAATAATAATATTGACTTTATAGGTCTGTTGTCAGGATTAAACCAGACAACGTATGTAAGCACTTAGGACAATGCCTGGCATAAGTAACTATTTTTCTTACTGTAACCACAATGGGATTGAGATCACTATGAAGAAAAACACTATAAATATATTTATTTAATTTCAGATTAAAGATAATGACTACAAGTAATGATTAAACAATTTTACCTATTAACATGTACTTCAGACTCACTAGAACACTCTCTCTCAACTGGGTAGGAAAATGTCCATGGAGATGAGAACAGCAGTTACACATCAGAGTGGCACTTGTATTGATAAATCATTCCTTGCTGTTGCACTTTTCGAATTAGCAAATGAAAGAACATCTTTTGGCAATGAAGTGATATTTATAAATGAAATTTATTGATACACATGGTCGTGGTTATTATTTTAATCTTTCTGAGTATTTTGTAAGAAAATATGTCTTGTGTTTACTTCTGTTTGTTAATGCTTTGATAAATCAGACATTTTTAGTATTCTATCAATGGCAAAAGTCTAATTGCCTTATTGTATTCTGATTTATTTCTTTCCTTACTTTCTTTGCATCTGCAGCCCAACAAATGAGTCTCTGAAGAGATATATGTTATGATACAGTGTCAGTGAAATTAATCCTGATCAATTTTAAAGTTCACATTTTTATTTGATGACTTTCTAGGGATTCACTAAAACTGAGATTGACTTGGTCTCTTCTTTTGTTGGTTAAATATTGTTGTTTGAAGGCAGTGGGGCCAGAGGGAAGAAAAGGGCCCTTCTTGTGCTTTTAACTGTGTTCTGTTTCTGAAGAAAAGCTGCAGCAATTCCTCTTGTCCATGTCTAAAATGAGGCTAATTGGTCATAAGAACACAGTGGCTATAATGGGCTTATCATGTTGGCATCTCACCAAGGCAAGAAGCCTAATTCTGTTTAAAATGAGTGAATATTGCATGCTTTTGAAAACCTACCTCTCATCCTTTCAGTTTCTCCAAACATTTTTATTTTTCACAGTAATAAAATTGTTGTCTCTTGTCTGTATGGTGTTTTACAGCTAACATCTTGTCTAATCCTCTCAATTACTCAGCGAGGTACTAGAGGCAGATATTACCTCCCCCTCTTCTCTGGTGGGAAAACTAGGACTCAGAGAAAGGAAGACATTTGGCCAAAATCATGCAGCTAATAAATTTGGAGTGAGGATTTCTGATAGGTGGTTACATGTTCTGCATTTGAAAAAGAAGAATTTGCATCCAAGAAGAACATTGAGATTACATGTCGTTTAAAAATAAAGAAAATTAAAAATAAAAATCTGGACAATATTTAGTACCTACTTTTTCATGAAAGAACATTTAAAACACCTTATATAATTTTATGTATAATTTTCAAGTTCTAACACAAATGACACAGCCTACAGTTAAGTGAGAAAAATAAATAGTCTAGGAAAGAAATTTCTGTTTTCCATAATTGAACCTTATCCAGATTTTTACACTGCTAATATAAAATATAATTGTGTATAACCTTTGTACTGTTTATTATGAGCTTTATCCTTGTATGCATTACTCGTGTATTTCTTATTTTTGTAATGCAATTTTTCTTTGCTCTGTATTTATTCACATAAAAGGCAAAGAAATCTGAATGTTTCCAGGAAAATCTTTATATAGGAAATCTTGTATAGGAAAACATCACATCCAAATATGTATTGTTACTCAACATTGCAATGTACAGATAAGTACATTTTTAAAATGTTCTGGTTTGCATTTTAAACTTTATCTCATGCTAAGCATAAATAAATATGGAATAAAACTCTCATTATTTAAACAGAAATTTGAAAATAATACCAATCTGGTGATAACCAGCATTTGATACTTGTAAATCTGGTGCCATTTATGGAAGAGAAAAAAACGAAAACAAAAAACACAAACATTTATATTTCTTTACTTTCAAATTCATGGAGCTAGATAAATGAATGTTTGTATGATCACAATCAGAATATGCTAACTATTGAAAACCACCCCACTTCCTCTGCAAATCTCCCCTTCAGCATAACTACCAAAAATCAAATCTTGAGGGAACTTTGGTTAACTTTAAATCACATAGCTCATTGTTCTTGGAGCAAACCGATTTTATTTTTTTGCCTCTTTTTTTTTATCGTTAATGTCAAGCAAACATTTATTTCAGGTGCAGAGCCTCAGGATATGTTAGTGAAAACAGTGGCTGGGCTGTGCTAGCGCTTACTGCCCACTAAGTGGGTGGGAAAAGGGTGTTGTGACCCTCTTACCCTTCCCACCAGTCTCCCTAACAGCTTTGGCCTTTGGGTCAGCTCAATTTCCCCTCCACTGAGTGGCCATTACAGTGCCTGCTCGGTGATAAATGCTTTTTATAAGAGACTGCATTGCCGGCAGCTAGCGCTAGGGAAGTCTGCCACCCGGGCCAGCCAGACAAACTAACACGCTGGCCCGCGATGGGCCCGTTACCTAGCAACGTGCCTGGCCTCACCAAAATGAATAGACCCACAAACAAAAATGAAAAGGAGATAAAATGAGTCAAAGTACAAGGGGCGAGGAGGTTAATATTCCTCTATCGAATAACTTCGTTTCGGAGAATTGCATTTTAACCTTTTTTTTTCAAAGCTGAAGGTGGAGACATGTATTGGAAATTAAATTACGCCACATTTGTATTTTTAAGAATGTTTTTTTTTATGCAGAATTTGCTTTCTCTCTATATAATTTTCTATCTTTGTATTAAAGTGAAACAAGAAGCTACGTTAGAGAGGAACACATGATGGATATACAAGTATTTTACTTTTCCTGCATCGTCTTGCTGTGTGGCTTTGGCTGGTAGCTTGGGTTCTCTGTTGCCTGATTTCCCTGTTGCTAAAAGAAGATGGCGGAGGCAATTTATTAAACACAATAAGAAGGCGAGGTGTAACATTTTATCCCAGGGAAAGGCTTTTATTTTCCTTAAATTCAAATACAACTAACCCTTCCTCTACAACTAATTTAAGATATTGCCTTATAAATCAGAGAAAACTGTGCTCAATTAAATAAATGGCTTTTAGCTTTGAGGTTCAGGACGACCCCCAAATTATTAGTCCATTGTGTGTACAAATGTGTAATTTTGAGCATCTGCTAGGTACCAGGTACCATACAAGGCCCTTTAAAAATATGTACTAGTGTTTGTTAGGTAAAAATGAATGGATCAGTTCAGATTCATTCAAAAAAAGTCATTTGACAAAAATTTTTTAGTACCTACCAATCCGAAGATTGGTATCTTGATACATGCTACCTACTTCCATAAACAGAAATATAATTGCAGAAATATAAATGTAGTATTCAGAAATCTTTCAAATCCCCCTCTTGTCATCCTCTTGATCACTGGCCTAGTTCAGGTTACAGTCTCTCATCTGGATTACAACTTTAGCTTCCTAACTAATTTCCCTACTTTAAATCATCTTCCCTATAGAACACTCTCTGCCAAAGTTAGTTGCAAAGTTATCTTGACTCCTTTGCTTAAAATCCTCATTTGGTTCCTTATTGCCCAAACTCCTTATCATGACTCATAAATCTATCTTAACTAACTCATAAACTCCTTATCATGACTTCACAATCTATCTCATCTTTGACTCCCGTGCATTGTAGTCGTAGAATTGCTTTCAGTTTCCTAGATATACCATGCTCGTGTGCTCCCTCCTCCCTCGGCATATACTATTCCCTGTATTAAGAATGTACTTCCTTGTTCTACTTTATCCAGAAAATTCCTGGTCCTTCCTTAAGGTCAGGTCACATGCATTTCTTCTTCCCTCAGGCAGATCCCTCCAATATGCTTTCATAGGTCTCACCTTGTCTATCCCATCTGTAAAATGGCATTAGTAACAGTGCCTACTTCATGGGGCTGTTGTGAGGAGTAAATGTTAGAAACTGCTTAAAACTAAGTATAGCATGTCATAAGCAGACAATGAACATTAGCTATTGTTGCTCTTATAAAGTCTCAAATATAGCATTTGTATGATAATTGCTGTTCACATATTTGTCTTCCCCCTCAGATGGTAAGATTTTCTTGAGGGCAGTAAGCCTGCCTTAGTTAGCTTTGCATCCTCTGCACTGAACATTTGCTTGCCCTTGTAGTAGATGCTCAATAAAGATTGTTGCACTAATGAACGAATGAATAAATGGAGTGAATGAATGCACACTGTTTCTAGGGCTGCCTGGGTTAAGGAGGGATTTTGTTCCCTTTACAGTTAAGTATCCTTTCTTTTTAAAACAAACTTTTCATACCTAGTAAACTTTCCTCAAGAGGTTTTTGGTTTTAGGATGCTCACTAACACAAGTGTTCTCTTCTTTATCTTCTACTTCTATTGAAAAACCATCATAAACTCTCTTTTATTACACAGATGAATTTGGACACTTGAATTCCGGAGTTGCCTGGAAAACCTCTGTAAAGCGATTGTGCTATTTTTTGTTTCATAGCTGTTAGATTTAGCTTCACTGTAGATTGCCTGTAAACTTTACAGGGTTCAATTTTTAAGCCAGCACTCAGACTTCTTACTCACACTTCTCTTTTATGTTATAAGAAATGGAATCAATGTTATATTTTAAAATATTTTAAAAATATATACTTATTTATCTATCTGCTACAAAAACTTGTGTTGAGCACAAAGCATTATTTTTAAAAGCAGTCAAAAATTTGTGGCCAGACCATAGAATCAAATTGCGGGGACCAGCAGATCCCCTGTGACGTTGATTGGTGTGTAGTATTAAAAACAGGGCAGGTGAAGAGAGAGCAGAACACGTGTTCTTTCCAAACAGAGATAAATCACTTTCCAGTGAACACCCTGTAGAAGATGAAACTTTTTGGCACACTTAAAAGCCTGACAAATCTGTTTTTCTTTTCTTTAACCTTAGAGAGAGGCAGACTGTACTCATGGAGAGAGCATGGACTTTGGAGCTAAACTAACCTGTGAATAAGCTTCATTGTGCCATTTAACAAGATGGATTCAACTGACCAAGGTGCTGGATCTTTCCGATCCTCAGTTTCCTTATCTGTAAAATGGGAATTTTCCTGCCAGAACTTCTGTGAGGATTACGTAAGCACCACATATAAATCACCAAGTATAGTGAGTGTCCAATAGTTACTCACTAATTATCAGCTCCCTTCCAACTCTTTTCTTTTGTTCTTTCTGTTCCCATTGAATAAAACAACCCCCAGACACACCATCTTAACTCTCTCCCTGAGGTTTCCCTTTTTTGTTACCACTATTCTGACCTCCACAGACTGGACTCTTTTTCAAGGTTCTGGCCCCCAAATAATTCGTTTTCCTTGGTTTCCTTTGAGATGCTCAGGGATATCAAAAAAGACTAAGGGACTGTATTGTGGGGGAAAACATGAAGAGTACAACAGATATATCAATAGCTAGCTCGTAAGGCAATTCTATAACTTGGGACTTGAATCCTGGCTGTCCGGCGTCTAAGCTTGTGCTTTTAACTACTCTTTAGCTTCTACCCACAAAGACAAAGGATTGTTTGGGGATAGTAACATGGCACTGGAAAGGATGCTGGATCAGTCAGGTTGAATTTGAATTCCCCCTCAACCGCAGATATTTAGGGAACCCTTCCATGGGCCTAACTGCATATGTGCTGGTGCAGCCATGACCAAGTGGACATGGCCCTCACCTTCGTGGTGCTCACTGTCCACTTAATGTCCCTGACTGCCAATGTTTTCACCCACACAATGGGGCTGAGCCCCTCTTCACCCTGTAAAGGAGAAAAATGAAATAATGTTAAGAGACTACCAAGTACTTCATTTGTGTGCTGAAGGCTTCATACACGTTGTCTTACTTCATGCTTCCAATAACTTTGAGGTTATTTTGCACATAAAAAAAACTGAGGCCACTCACTCGGGTCAGCCCAGGGTGGCCTCTGATGCAGGGCTGTCTGCTGCCAATGCATGTGCTCTGGACACCATGCTAATGAATGGGAAGCAGCTCGCAGAGTGCTGGGCACATGCTGTAGGCAGTGCTCCCCTCTTCCTTCCCTCCTCCCTCCCTCCTTCCCTTCTTTTGTGTTTTCCTTCTCCTCTTCACTCTAAGTGCCCAGATAGTGGGGCGGGGGCTGCGGGGGGCGCAGCGGGGAGATGGAAAAGATGCAGAACGACAGACACGGCGCACTTCGCAGTTCTCCCTAACGTGGCCCAGCAGCCAGTACCCATATTCACTGTCTCCCATTCAATCAGTTTGTTTCCCAAACTCCAGTAGTTAAGATCCTGTAATTTGTGAGTTTTATGTGGGCTTAATGTCTCTTCATTTCTCAGTTTATACTTTTTAACCTGTTTCCTTGTCCCTCACTCTTTTTCTCTCGTATACACATGCCCAGGCCCATGATAATGAATGGGCTCGTGTTAATTATAAGGCTGTTGTTCCATCAGAGGGCTTGAATGCTGCCACTCTTTCTATCAGTGACTTGAGCAAAGCTCCAGGGGTTTATAACTCATCTGTGTCTTGATGGAAATTTGGCCTGGCAATCAGGATCTAATTGTTCTAGTGCTGTACACATGTTGCTCTAGAGAAAAACAACTTCAGAATCACTTGCTCTCTTTTAGTGGTTACTGCTGATATGTCTCTTAGGTCTGGAATTACCATTTACAGATAATTTTGTAAAAGGTCTTAGCAGCTTAGAATGACAGCGTAGGATAGATCTTGGAAAGGGAGCCCTTTGTGCCAAGAAATGATCTTTCACTGACCCTAATTGACTATTTCACAAGATTTCTAGGAACAGAATCAGTTATCACAAAAACGAAAGTGCAGATGTGAAGAGCTTAAGATTTGGAAACTGGGCACACTGTATCTATTGTCAGGGACACAAGTACCAACATTTAATGAGCATCTTGGTTATATAACCATTATTTAAGCCTCATAACAACAATCGTGCAGGTAATTATTATTAGTTTCATTTTCCAGATGAGAGAAATGAAGCCTAGAAAGATTCAGCAAACTTCTTAAGTCCTCACAGCTAGGAGATGGGATGCAGGCTCAGATGCGTGTGACTCCAAAGCCATTGCTCTTCCACTGCACTATATCTAGAAGGTAAAAAGTTACAGAAGATGGTGTAGACTAGCCATTCGCATTGGGGTGGAAGGGAGGGTCTGGCGCCTGATAACACAGTTACTGCAGGGAATGATGAGGAAAATCAGGATTGTGTCCTGGGGGTAAAGAGGTAAAGAACATTGAGAAGCTTTGGTTGTAACCTCAGGGCAGGGGTTGGAGGGAGTTAAGTCCAAGGTGTAAGAAAGTCTGACAGGAGCAAGGCTGGGTGCTGGGGTCCTCAGCAGGTGATGGAAGTGTGCTCCTCAGACCAAAGAGAATATCACTGGAATTGAAATTATGTAAGAGATGCTAAGAGATGTCTAGTTGGGAGCCTAATTACCAAGAAGGTTGGCAGTGACTAGGGAGGATTTAAAGAAATAGAAGACCCATGGTTCCTGCCTTCAAGGAATACATGATGTGATTGGGCAAAAGTATATATATGTGCACTTACACTGTAAGGCTGTGTGGGAGAAGTGTCAGGAGACTGGGAAAATGTTAAAACAGTGTATTCAGTCCCTCCCTCCCACCTATTTGTTCCGATTATAGAGACCAGCACTTCCACGGTGCTAACAGGCCCTTTGCCTTCCTCTCCGGGCTCTCCTTTGTCAGCCCTCTTCTCCGTATCACAGCCACAGTGACCCCCCTGTCTCCGTTATGCCATCTCTCACCTCTAGAACACGGCACATACTAATCCCTGCCTGGAACACTCTGCCCGACTACTACCAGTCCTCAGGTCTTAGCACAGTCCGCATTGCCAGGAGCCTCCCTTTTCCCTAACCCTGTCAGCTGGGGTCTTTGTCCATCACTGCCATCTGTGCTCCCAGCTATAACGTAAACTCTATAAGGACTGGCACTAGGTTTATTTTGTTCATGGTATTCTTAATCTGGCACAGTAACTGGCACAGAGTTGACGCTCAATAAGTATTTGTTTAATGAATGAATTCATTCTTTGGCCACTCAGTGTCTATAGACATCTTTCTAAGAGCTTTACGTACGTTACCTTCTTTAATCTTTGTTATAACCCTATGACAAGGGGACTATTACCATCCCCATTTTACCCATGAGGAAAGGGAAGCACATATCCTAGATAGTCTGGTAGTAGAAACCGTACTCTTATCTCCTACACTATACTGCCCTAAGGTTAGCCTCAGGAATGAATACATTGGAACATGTAGGAATTACTGTGTTATTTTCCTGGAGTCATATTTCTTGAAGGTATAGGGTGTATTAAGTACATTTTTATTGGTTTAGGCCTTGACTGGAGCTGTTCATGTAAATTCTGCTATGAGAAGCTCCAATTCAAGTGAAATCCTGGACTAGTATCTCTGTCACTTTTAAACAGGAAGGACAACCAGAAGCACTTCTAGAAATATGAGAGAGGTTCAAGGAGGTTAGTCTTCCTTTCTCTGGAATATCAGATGCAGAGGCCTCATCTGACTGTGAGTGAGAAAGTTAGCAAACTAGTTGGACACATTGCTACTAAATATCATTCATAAGTAGCATCTGCTATAATTCACATCCTTTCAGAAAGTAATAACATATTAGCAAGTGCTGGTAATTGAGCTCCTAACACCTGCAGGTGAGAAAACAAATCATTCCACTAACAGGAGATTTGGTTACATGTGCACTGGGCAAAGAAGAGAGGAGAGGTTGAAATAACACTGCTTTTCTGAGCAATTTTGTTCATGACTGCCATAGAAACAAACATCCCCCACAAATGTACTCAGGCCGCCTCCAGACCTAATAGTTTTAGGCTTGTTTGATGCCATGTCAATAACATGAGGTTTGCCCATGGAGCCCATAATAAAGTTGTGTTCCTTAACAATGTCTGCTGTTTGGCTGTTTTATGGCGAGCCACCAATGCCTCTTCAGTAGCCATTGGATGTCAGGCATTGAGCTAGTCCAATAGATGCTGTTTGTGTCCCAACCATACAGGTGGCTTACAACAAGCACCTGTAGCTCTGCCTGCAGGCTTTTCCAGGTCACAGGAGCACACGTGACCTGCGAGGAGAGCAAGCCAGAAATGCTGGAGAACTCATACCTCTAGGAACACCCCTCCACTGACAACAGATGGGGAGTTGGTGGATAAACACCCCAGCCCCCTCACCCCCGGAGTGGGACAAAGCTGGAACATGTTTTGCACAGTCTCCCAAGCTCTCCAGAGCAATTGGTAACTTGCTTGAGAACACATTTCTTATTAGCTTCTTTCCCTTTGGGATTTCCCCTCCTCACTCCTCTCCTTGACTTTCCCGGGTTCCATCTCCCAAATAAACTATTTGCACTTGAATGCTTATCTTAGAGTCAGCTTCTGGGGAAAACCAAACCATGACAGCTAGGCCCTGGACTTGTAGAGACAATCAAGACAATCTCTGCTTTCAAGATGGTTCTAGTCTAGAGGATGAGACAAAACAAATCCCTGATTGTAAATGTATGGAAAATGCTATAGTGGAGGCATACCAGGAGGTTATGGAGAATCACAGAAGACTCACAGGAATGTGTAGGTGGGTGATGTGGAGTAGTTAGAGAGAGCTTGCAGGAGGAGGCAAAGTGTATTAATTGCTTACTCCAATGATAAGTATCATGCTATAAAATAGCTTAATATTTGTATAATAAATGATCTGTAAAACAATTCTTGTGTATCTATACAGTTACAGAAACACTATAAAATGAACATTTCAATAAGTCAGGCTTTTAGATCCCTAATGGTTTGTTCTGAGAAAATACTTCCATGATGTATGTGTGTTGGTTTCTACAATTTCTGTGCACCTGGGTTCCCCTATGCGCACCTCTCCATGCACAGTATGGACCTGCGATACAAGCACACTGACATCCATGCTCTGAATGCCCTTGGCACATTCGCCTCTCCCAGCACATCGTTATTTTCTGTTTATATGTTGCTCCTTGACTCCCACACATGTCCTTGGTGATGCTCTCCATTGTTTACCTTTGCTGACATCAGAACAGTTCATCACTGAATACTTTTTGTGTATAACTTTTAAAGATTTGCCACTAAACTCTAAGCTCCATGAGGGCAGGGAACTTCCTGTTTTGTTCACCATTGTATACTTGGTACAACATCATGCCCGGCATATAATGGGTGTCAGTAAATGTGGTGAATGGATGCATTGCTGTAAGATTAAATGACTAAGAGCTCCTTATACAGAAAGGCAAGACTTTATGGTCGTAGTGTCACTGGTCCAGATCACGTGGCCCAGCACTTGGTAAACACCATTAGAAGTTTACCAAATAATTTTTTAAAGCCCAGCGTTAAAGAATATTCTATGTTAATGATAGATGGGAACTGGAGCAGTGAGTTTAGTATCCTTTAATCTTCTCGGTTGCCACTTTTCCACAAATAGAAAATCATTTCCATAATTACAAGTGGTCATCACAGAACTTCTAATCACCCTTCGTACTTCTTCAGGTGTTATGGGCAGATTCCAGAAGCTCTTTCGGTTGCATTATCAGAGCTTCAGAAGACAATTGAGACTGGAAGCCAAGTTCATGTTGAACATAGCAGTCACTGCCAGTATAATTACCCAAACGAGAGACTGGCCAGACTGCCAAGGGTTAGCCTCTCATTCCTCTCACAAGTCCACTTTTGACAGGTGGTCAGGTTACTTTCAAAAAGAAGATAATCTTTCTCCAAAGTGAGTTGCTAAATAACCCAAAGAGAAGCCATATGAGAAAGCCAGTTCCCAGAACTTGTGAAAGCAGCACTCCCATCAGAATAGAACCCTTCTGAGATGCTTTAATCCCCCTTAAGAAATTCTGTGCTACTGGAGGATCACAAACCTTGGATATGAGCTGGAAGATCGTTTTCTCCAAATCCTTGCCTCTCAGCTGATCCTTAAGTAAACTCTCTAAGAAGAGTCTTGGCTTTCTGGTAAGGACTTTTTGACGCTTGGTTTTAAGCCTATCCTGATGGTGAAAAATAATGAACACACAAACCGTAATAATAATTACTGTTTATTGAGCTGTATGTGCATTATGTTATTTAATTTCACAAATCATCTCCATGAGGTAGGTATTGTTATTATTAACATTTTATAGGTAAGGAAACTGAAGCTTAAAGAGATTAAGTAACTTGTCCAAGACCACATAGCTAGTAAGTGGTAGAGCTAGGATTTAAAACCAGATACTAGATTCTAGAGCCCTCTGCTCTCAGGCCCATGAACAGGATGTGAAAGGGCAAAGTCCTCTGGAAGACTAGAAAGCCATACTCTTTCGCTATTTGATCTCTAAAGGACATAACTTCTCATAGGGGCTTCTTTGCCAACAAGGATGTAACACCGAAAGAGTAGATGAGCAAGTAAAACCCTGACTTCTTATCGTTTGTGAAGAAATCCACCAATATATCTTATAACCTGATGGTGGATAAATGCAACACCTAGGTAGAACAAAACTGGAAGTCCAATCTCTTGACTCCTTTGCAGTAGGTCACTCTAAGGGCTGCAAGTGGCAAAACCAATACTCCAGAATGTTTACCAGGGTCAGAATGTGAGTAACCTCTTCTTCTTTCTTATATTAGTCCTATTAGGCTAGATTGTGCTGCAATAACAAATAAACCCCAAATCTCAGTGGCTTAAACCAATAAAGGTTTATTTCTCACTCATGCCATGTGTTCTTCATAGGTCTTCTGCTCCTGATTGTCTCAGGCAGAGATGTGGGCTAACAGCACCTCCCACACTTGGGATGTTGATGGGTGCTGTGTTCGTAAGAGAAGGAAACTTGGGAAATCACTGGTTCTTAAAGGTTCCTGCCTGCAAGTGACACCTGTCACTTTTGTTCACAGTTTATTTCTTTTTATTATTTTCAAAAATCTTTTATTTTAAAATATTTCTAGTTTTATCAACACATAGTTGACATATAACATTGTATAATTTTAAGGTGTATAACATGATTTGAATTATGTATGCATTGTGAAATGATTACCACAATAAATTTAATTAACATCTATCACACCTTGGTTATAATTTTTTTTCACAATTTATTTTTAAAAGCAAATCACATAGACCCAATTAACTTCAAGTGAGTGGGGAATTTGCCTAGAATGAGAAAAAATTGAAATATTGGTAAATAGAATTAATGGCTCCAATACCAAATCCTTCACTCATACTCAAATATGCTTAACTAAGAACAGATAAAATTTTTCATGTAATAAAATAAACCATGATTGTTTCAAGCAGGTGATTACATATCCACCAGGAGGTTTACACTGGCCATTGTTTGTCTATTGGTGACTCTATCCCACATAGCCTGAGCTTTTGAGGGTAGTGAGTAGTCTTATTTATCTTTTGTTACTCAGTGCCTGGTACAGTGCTAAGCTTGTGCATTAGTCAGCTTGGGCTGCAATAACAAAATACCACAGACTAGATGACTTAAATAACAGAACTTTTTTTTCAGTTTCTGGAAGCTAGAAATCCAAGATCAAGGTGCCAGCATGGTCCCTTTGTGGTGAGAGCTCTCTTCCTGGTTTGCAAATGGCTGTCTTCTCACTATGTCCTCACATGGCCTTTCCTCAATGTGTGAACATGGAGAAAGAGAGAGCTATCTGATGTCTCTGGACCTGCCCTATGACCTCATTCAATTTTACTCCAGATACAGCCACACATGGG
Source organism: Pteropus medius (assembly GCF_902729225.1). Classification (NCBI taxonomy): domain Eukaryota; kingdom Metazoa; phylum Chordata; class Mammalia; order Chiroptera; family Pteropodidae; genus Pteropus; species Pteropus medius. The sequence goes on along the minus strand of NW_024340701.1, from coordinate 14,930,557 downwards.
GTTAGGGCTTCACCATATAAATTTTAAGGGAGACATAAACATTCAGTCCCTAACCTCATGGTAGTCTTCAGTGATTTTTTAACGAATGAATGAATGGATGAATAAATTATTCCAATTAACCAATAGTCTTCCTTTCGTGTCCAGCCCCTGAATGCATGCTACTTCATCTTCCTCTCATCTTCGTTCCTCTGGCACTCTTCTGCAGTTGTGAGGCCTATTCATCCTTCAAAACCCAACCAGCACATGGCTGCTCTGAGGAAACCCTTTCTGATCTGCACGCCCTCCTGTACCTTCCCAAGCCTGAACTAATTGTTTCCTCTTCCTCTGGGACACGCGATGCCTCCCTTGGCTACTATAATGATCACACATAATTGTAAATTTTTACACACTAGCCTATCTTTTACACTGATCAGGGAGCCTTTACAGAGCAAGGGACTGGAAGGGGTGAAGGTAGCTGGCAATGGCCATGGGGCCTGACTCATGTAGGTGCTCAAATATGTTGGTCAAATAAATAAATGGATGAATAGGTCTTCTGGTTCATATCACTTTTTGACATGTTAGTCTTCCACTGTGTGTGTGTCTATGTATGTGTCTGTACTCCAATCTCTCATATGCAATTTGACCCTAAGACTGCAAGAACACCCGTCATGCTTGTCATTAAAGCACATTCAAACTCATACAATGGAGACGGCTGGTCTTGTCTCATCTTGGTTTGATCCCTTCTTAGCCAAGATGCCCAACTGGCACCTGCAGGTTTGATGACATCTCTGCAGAATCTGAGCAGTCCTCCAGGATGGCAGGGAACACACATATTCATCACTGTACCCCCAGAGCCCAGCATGAGGCATGGCACATAGTAAGGACTTACTAAAAGTTTGTCGAATGATTGAATTAATCCATCAAGATCTTAGGAAGACAGGTCACAGAATATCATTTTAAGAAATTCTAGGTCTTTAAAGAGGAAAATATCATGGCGTCATAGAAGCCTTGACTTAGAAGATACTCATGTCACATATGCTTGGCCTGATTCTGAACTGGTGTTATTCCAAAACCTTTGAGGAGAAATGACTATTTCTCCTACTGATGCAGACTTCTGGGAATGGAGAGCCCATGATATTTCAGCCTGCAGTGGCATAACTGGCATGAGCACAGGCTTCGAGCTCTGAGGGCCTTCCCTGTGCCTGTGCCTGTGCCTTCCCTCTTTGCATCCCTGGTAGAGCAAGTTCACTATTCTATTCCGTCTGTCAAAGAAATGCGTGTATGACTATGGAGATGATGTGGCATTGCCTTTGTCCAGAAGGTGCCAGAGATAGAGCAACGCCTTATGGTAGTAGAAACTCAACTACTATAAGGAATGAAATTGCGGAGTTAGGTGTAAATATAAAGCACATGTGCAGGAATACTTGTTCTATATGGGAGGCAGGAGCCAGGAGCCAGGAGCCAGGAGCCAAGAAGGAGGCGGGGCAGCCATCCATCAGCTTTTCCTATCTTCCTCTGCAAATGCTCGTCTAATTACCTCGCCTCCACCGGCAGGCCCTTGGCAGAGGCCGTGGTGGGTCTGCGCGGGCCTGGCAGCCACAGTGTAGAGGGTGAACCCAATGGCCTCTTCAGTCTATTTAGCAGGCTCTGAGATGTGTAAGTACATTATCTGCAAGGCTGGTAAAGAGCGCTTGGGGAGGATTTGTGGGTCTGTGGGAAGGACAAAGAAAAATGTTTTCTAATAAATTATTCACCATCTCACAATCCCTTTTGGGCAGATTGTTACTCCGTTTGCCCTGCGCTGCTCTGCGCCTCTTCCCTCCGCATTCAGACGCGCAGTTTCTCACCTCCAGAGAGCAGCAGAGATCTCAGGCAGGCTGCTGCGGCTAATGGTGGCAATTAATAACTTGTCATAATCCCGAGGATGAAAGGGAAGGCGCCCCATCAGCAGGCGGGTCATGGCGCTGCTCAGAAGTAAATGAGGTGCAGGTGTGGCCTCTGCGAAGCGCTGCGGTCGACTCCCGGCGCGAGGCGGTGCCAAGCCCCAGACCCGGTTCCCGGGGCGCCCCGCCCCCCACACTGTGCACCTCGCTGCAGAGACATCCCCGGAACGTATCAATAAATCAGAGCTCACAGCACAGAACCTTCCAAACACTTAATTGCAGTCTGAACACTGTTAACTCTACCAGACCCAACTCGCCTGGTTTTCCCTCCTCCCTCAGACTTGCTTGGTAAGAATCGCACACCTCAAACTCTCCCCTCCACTCACCTGTGCCTCGCCCCCTCCCCTCTCGCGCGTTAACATCCTTCAACTCTACCCCGTGTAAGCACTGCCACCTTGAAAAGTGAACGTGGTAAATAAACAGCCAGCCTGCTGAGCCTGATCTGGTCTGCTCCCAGTTTCCCAGTGGAGCTGGAAAACACGAAATCCTCCTTATGGTTTTCAGAAACCGCAAAACACAGAATCACTGTCTTCCCGACAGCTGCAACCCAGTTGCCTTTTCTCTTGTTTCCATTCCTGTGGGTCAGTTCTGCTTGAAATGAACCAAGTTTACAAATCTCTTCTGGTTTGTACACTCCTATTATGCATACGAGGTGATGCATTTGTAACTGTCACACAAGTCAGGGTGATACAGCGCTCTCATCTGACCCTATTCATTTAAATGGGTGCGTCTTGATGACATTGATTCATGTTATAAGTTATATCCATGCATTATAATCTTTATGTGTCACCCTACTGGTTGTTTCTACTACAATGCTGGGGGGTAGGGAGGTAGAGGGGTGGGTTGGAGATATAGCAAATGATGGTGAGTGGGATTTGAGAGTGCTTTGAACAATAAGAAGTCCACATAAACTCTAAAGCCTCCTAGATAAGTATATTATGTGTCCCTGTCTTGAAAGGAGAAAATTTACATGCAGAACAGTTTTGGGTGAGGTGTCTTTTGCTGTAAATATTCTGCTGAGTAACTTATTAATATTTGGAGAATGTGTGCTTCAAATGCATATCACACCAAACTAAAGGGGTAAGTAAACATGATTATGCATGCATGTAAGTCTTTATCAAGGTGGGGTTAATAATGTTTTAAAGCAGAACTATTTCTCATGAAAATAGCCACTCTTAATAGCCTCTGTCTCTTTATTGTGCTTCTTACTGAAACATAAATCACTAATATGTTTTCAGCAGCAAAGTACTCTCTTTTTCCATTGTATTCACAGATTTAGTGGCATTTCAAATAGATAAACACAAGCAACATCTATCAACACTACAAAAAGGGCGCCTTAATCAAAGCTCCGGGTCCCGGGTCTCAGCATCTCCATTTACCTTGAGATAAATCCATTGGTGTGACCACCACTGCACCGGGTGACAAATCACCCCAGCCGGCCGAGCAGTGCAAGGGCTTATTGGCCTTCCTTTAAGTGGTCTTACCCTTCAATGAAAAGGATGGGGCTTGTCAAGCAGGACCAGATTAAAGTTAGACAAAAAGAAATGATCTGTTATTAGAAAACTCCGATTGAGAATCACAAAACAAGAAAGAAATATGAATAAAAATTTCCAGGGGAAAGACCATCTGATCCCAACAGAAATTAACTCCCATTATGGGCATGAGGTAATAGATGGCCTGCAGTTGGAGTTAATGAGGGTTTCAGATTAAGAAGGTGTAAGGCTTGGCTAGGGGTATTAACAGCTGCTCTGGTCATTCAAGTGCAAAGTTCAGAAATGGCCTGGATTCCTGGCTTCCTGGGCTAGGTGGTGCTGTTTAGATGGGGCATGGAAATTACAAGCTCTTGGAAGTTAGTGCACTCATGATTGTCTGGGTACTTCACAGAATGTTAACCCTGGCGGGAACCTTGGAGGGCAAGCTGATTTCCTCATTTCTGAGAGAATAGGAAACTAAAGGCCAAATGTGACTTGTCCAAAGTCATGCAGCTAGCTAATAGTAGGGCTGAAGGTAGTAGGGCTGAAGGTAGAGATGATCTGTCTGCATCCAATTCATTAGGGCTCTATTGTTTGGCCTAATCCTGGGGGATGACTTTGTTCTGCCTCTAGTTTTAAGAGTCTTGATTATTTTCCCAGTTAACAGGAAAGAGAAAAGAGAATGGCATCCCATAGTTAGTGAGCCTTCTTAGTGTAGTCTTCTGTTAAAGCCTGATGCTTATACAAATAACAGTAACTAATGCTTTCAGGTTCTTACTAACTGCCAGACACTGCCTATGCATTATCTCATTTAATCCACAAATAGCTACCATCATTATCATCATCATCCTCATTTTACAGATGAGGATGCTGAGGCTTAAAGAACTTAAGCAACTTGCCCAAGGTCGAATAATAAATAAAGGAATTTGTTTAGGAACTAAGTCTTGAAAGCTTATGCTCATAACCACAGCACAACACTGCTAGGCAAAGATGTATGCTTCTTGTAGGAGGGCGTGTGCAAACAAAATTTGATAAACAAGGTGATTGTGATAACATATACATAAGTGTGAGGTAAAAACATAGCTGCTAAGGAGAAAGCATTAGATACACTGTCTAGGTTCCTATTATAAATAAATAAAATACCTTCTGATTTTTCCCCAGACCTTCTGATTCTTCCCTCATGAAAGGATTAAAAAACCAGGCTACTAAGGGCCTTATGGCCAATTCCATGATTTAATATATACATATATATATATATATATGTGTGTGTGTGTGTGTATATATATATATATATTTATATATATATATATATATATATATATATACATATATATATATATATATATATGCTATAGGAAAATATATTGCATAAGTATTCATAAAGAAAGTAGTCCAGCATAGTAAAGAGTGTGTTTGGAAGACAATGGCCCTCGGTTCAAATCCCAACTCTGTTATTTTCTCTTTCTCATTTTGATTTACTCCTATATCTGAATCTTGATCAAGTTACATAATTGCTCTGTGCCTCAGTTTCTTCAATTTTTAAACAAGAAAATAATGTTCACCTCACATAGTAGTTATGAGGATTAAAGGTGATTATGGCTGTCACGAGCTCAGAGGAGTTCCTGAGGAAGCATAAACACTTGGCCGCTGGCTCTGGCCCCAATCTGTTGGAGCCCTGGAAGTCACCCTCCACTCACTCACTCGTTACCCATGCAGCATCATAGGAAGGTGCTGACCTCAGTGCTGAATGAACCATAGCCTTGTCCACACCCTGCACAATGTCTAGTGAATGTATAAAAATGCAGCTAAGCTTCCAGATATTGAGCCTCCACAAAGATATTTGGAAATTGCTGTTTTTCATTGTCTTATTTCAGGCCTCATGTCAGGTGAGTATGGGCAGGAATTCTCAAATATGAAAGAAAGCCAGACATCTAGATCACCAGAGAGAAAGAAATAGTAGACATGTAGATAAGGATATAAAAAAGGGAATTTCAATCCGCATATCTGAGAAAACCAGACCAACATTTGCCCAGCCAATGAGTTCATAGGTCCATTGGATCTAGTGACACAATAAGATGCCACAAAGTATCAACATATTTCCCTGGGGCTCAATCTGAGGAAACGAATTTAAAGGTAACAAGTTAGTCATTGCTACATTTGTTTTGTAAATATGTCTTATTATGATAGTATTCATAGAAGCCATCATGTCAAGAGCTTATTTTCTTTAATTATTTACACAAAGAATCAAGTTGGGTAAAGGAATGTTTTATATTCATCCTAATCTAAGATATTTGTTGCTAATAATAGCAAAGACAGTACTATATGCCAATTACTAGTGCCTTCATTCATCAATACAGCTGCAAGTGATATTCTCTGTTTTTAACTGTATAACTCAATCCAGTTTAAAAGGAAAAATAAAATAAAATATGTATGTCAAACAATTGGTCTAAAATGGCCTAACTATGTATTATGTTTTATTTTTATTTAAAAGTACTAGAATGTGCAAGGCAACTGATAATTACAAGCACGGGTATTGGTATATTTAGCATTTGTGTTTGTGTTTAAATATCTACTGCCTTTTTGATAAACTTCAATTAATATGCCTTTAAGTATTCTGAATGTAATTTCCTGATTAAACACATACATCCGACTCACCACCAACTCATTAATTTCACATAGATTGAATTTCAGTGTTTGTATGTAATTAAATGTGAGAAGCAGGACATTCAATAATCATTTTGTATTTAATAGGAACAGATATATAGTTTTTCAATTCAGTCCAAATCAAATCCCTAAGACATAAACGAGGTGGTGACTGACTTCTGTGGCTGCCGAATTTGCACGTTTAATGGGAAACAATTTCAAAGCCTCTGCTGGTCTTTGGGAAGGCTGTTTCATTCTGCTTTTTCCACAGAGCAAAATCTTTCTGAGAACAATGCTTAATATTGATAGGTTTAAAGCACCTCAGGTGCTTGCCCATTGTGTGTATGCTGTCACTCTGTCTTCTGAGCAGTGGGGAAGCAGTGATGGATAACATGGAGAATAATACATGATTCTTGATTGAATGCAAAGCTATAATTCAGTCTTGGGGTTCTGCTGACGTCACAGTGCGTGAGAACACAGCTCAAAGAGGTTTTTAAAAAACGGGCAATCCTTGTACTCAGGTGTGGAGCCAGTGGTTCAAGGCACATACACTCCAGTCCTCCTTAACGGATTTTCAAAGGAGAAAAGCACTTGGGGGTATAATCTCCTAGATCAAGGTCCCCTGTGCCCTCAGGTGGGCAACGAGAGAAACTAGCACAGAGCCTGCTGCTGGCTCCTACCCAATTCACTCCTTGCTTTGTTTTGTGACAGATGAAGAAAAACTCTCAGATTTGGAAAATAGAACTCTCTTCTCTCGACCCTTCCAAATGTTGCCTAATCCAGGGTTTCCAAAATTTCTCTGGTGAGAAGTATTGCTTGAAGACAGCTTAAAAACATAGCTTCTCAGGACCCACGCCTGGAGATTCAGATTCAGTGGGTTTAGGTTGTGGTCCGAGAATATGTATTATTTATCAAGTAGTCCAAGTGATTTCTTAGGAGAGTTTGCAAACAGTCTCTCTTGGTATCTTGTCTTAGAATTTCTTCAGCACTTTCAAGCTAATAAACACAACTTAGGAACCAATATAGTGTTAGTTTATTCTCCCCCAGTTAAATGAGAATATTTATGCAAAGGATTTAACATATAATACTTTTCAATACATAAAAATTTCTCCCTTTCTTCTTTTAGTTGCCACATCAGAAACCTGTCCTCCTAAACTTGATGTTAACAACACAAGAGTGAAGACCATGCTGCAATTTCCTCTGCAGGCCCTGAAGTATTAAAGTAAGTATTTTGAAAATGGTGCTTTGAATGAAGTTGTGAGAGGTAGAATGAGACCTGTAGATCTTTTTCTGCTCATGCTTCATGTAAAGGTGGAACCCATCTAGAGTTATAATACTTCTGAGGGGTAGCAAGGAGTGATTCTCTTTTCAGGTTTAGTTTACTCAAGCGAAAACTCCCATGACCCCTTGAACCTTCCAAAAATCAAGAAGAATAAGAGGGGTGGGGTAGGAGGAGGAAGAGGAGGAAGAGGAGGAAGAAAAGGAGGAAGAGGACGTGGAGGAGGAGGAGCATGAGCATTTGAGGAGTGTTTAACACATGTTAGGTACTTTTTTCAGTGTTTTAAAATAGTGACTCATTTAATTCTCCCAATATTCTCATAAGATAGTTTCTATTATTATCATTTCCATGTTATAGATGAGGAAACTGAGGCACAAAAAATTTAAAAGTTTCCCTAAGGACACAGCTAATAAATAGCAAGGCTAGAATTTAAACTCACATAATCTGGCCCCACAGAATGTGCCTTTAACAGATTATATGTTGCTTCTACGAAGAACATTGTAAATTACCAAAGAGGTCTGGAACTATTACAGCACCTTTGACATAATCTAATCTAAACTAATTTTACAAATAAAAAGACTGAGACCAAATTGGGGAACTCACCGACAGAAAGTAGCCCTGCTGGATCCTCTCTTCCACCCCTGATCCTGACTTCACCCTCCTGTGTGTGAAGGATTCAGAATGTCTCTGCTGGATGCAGACTGGTGCTGCCTAGTGCAGGCTGCCCCTTGTTAAAACCACACAGTATTCTAGGTGTTATGTACTGGCCAAAAAAAAAAAAGGAAACATAAAGCTGGGCTTGCAAGAAAGAAAGGGACATCTTGATGCCAGATAAAGAGATAGCTGCAAATATGAGTGTGAAACTCAACTCCTAAGCAGATACAAGATGGCTGTGGCAGGTTGGAGGTCCAGAAGGCATCCACAAGGTAGGGGCTGGAGTTGCTGTTGCTGTTACTGTGTAATAGACAATACAAGTACAAGATTCAAAGGGTGCGAAAGTACCAATGACTACTAAGGCTCTCTTCTGCCCTTGAATCCCAGAGGCAACCAGGATTGTATATATTCTTTGCGATGGAGACTGTGCCAATGCATCTATATATATTTATAAATTCTTTTGTTGTTTTTTACTCAAATGGTGGCATACTATACAGATTATTTTTTACTACACAGTGTATCTTGGAGATAGTTCCATATCAGTACCTACAGCACTGCTATTCCTTTTATGGTTACATAATATTCTATTTTATGGATGTATCAAAATTTAAGCAATTTCCTTTCAGTGGAAGACAAGTTGTTTGCATGTATGTTATCTTTTCGTGACTATATCTATTGTTTAAATTTCCAGAAGCAGAATTGCTGGGTCAAAGAATAAATTTAAAATTTTGATCAATAAAGACTGTGTTAATTCTCATTCCCTCCAGTAACCTTTGAAAGTGATTGTTTCCCCACATTCTTAACAAGCCAATGCTTTATGCAAATCTTTGTCTTTTGTCAATCTCATATATAGTTTTCATTTGTACTTCTTTTATTATGATGAAGTTCAACACCTTTTCATATGTTTAAGAGCCCTTCATTTTCCCCATTCTTTAAACTGGCTGTCTGTATCATTTGCCCATTTTTACTCTCGAGGATTTTTCTTACAGTATTGGTGAAGCACTTTATGTATTAAAGAAATTAGACCTTTGGTTGCAATTCGTAAAGCAAGAATATTTTCCCAGTTTGTTTGCTTTTTGATTTTGTTTATGGTAGGTTTTTTTTTTTGACAAAAAGAATTTTAAGTTTTTACGAGTTTAAATTTATCAAAATTTTCTTTTATGGCTTTTGAATTTCATGTCATACTTAGACAGACCTTCCTATTGCAAGGTTATATAAAAACAAATTCATTCTTCTCATACAACTTTTATGAATCATTAAAAACAATCTTTGATCCATCTGGAATTTATTTTAGTACAAGATGTACAATGGATCAAACTCTTTTTTAAAACCAATTGTCCCAACACCATTTGTTAAATTATCTGGAACCCATGTATATTACTCTACTAATGATGTACTCAAAAACTAGAAAAATGGTGGCCACTATTGGTTGTTCTTAATTAGATAAATCTTGAAAGAGAGAAAGAGGAAGGTGAGGTGGGGCAGAGAGTGTGCGTGCGTGTGTGTGTGTGTGTGTGTGTGTGTGTGTATGGAATGAGAGAGAGAGAGATAGAGAGAGAGAGAGCAGAGAGAGAGAGAGAGAGAGAGAGAGGAGAGAGAGAGGGAGAGAGAGAGAGAGAGATAGAGAGAGAGAGAGAGAGAGAGAGAGAGAGATTGAGGGAGAAAGAGAAATAAAAATGAGAATGTTTGGCCAGGAATCCAAATGTACTGGAGGTTTGGAATAAAGATACAGTAAGCTTACAATGAATCGATCCTGATTGACTCTGCTCAGGATGATTTCTCTTTCCCCTTGACAATCAGATTCTTCATTCTGGAGATGAGTCTGTTTTTCTGAGAAGAAAAAGAAGAAAAAACTATTTGATAGGTCTGGGTTGGCATAATATTTTATATATTAACTGGTTTTTTTCTTTTTAAAAATATATTAAGTGTATTTTTTTGATTTTAGCAATTTATTTCCTGTGGTACTATTCCCTCGTTCAACTAGGCTGTGAAGTAAAGTTGGCTGCAGAAGAAAAATAATTTTTTTTAATTGTGGCAAAATATACATTCTATAAAAGTTACCATTTTAACCCTTTTAAGTGTACAGTTCTGTGGTATTAAGTACCTCCATCCATCCATCCATCTCCAGAATGTTTTCATCGTCCCCAACTGAAACTCTGTGCCCATTAAACATCAACACCCCATTCCCTCTTTCTCTCAGCTCCTGGCAACCCCCATTCTACTTTCTGTCTCTATGAATCTGGCTCTTCTAGGTACTTATATAAGCAGAATCATACGCTATTTGTCCTTGGTGTCTGGCTTGTTTTGCTAAGCATAATGTCTTCAGGGTTTATCCATGTTGCGGAATGTGTCAGGATTTCCTTCCTGTTTAATGCTGAATAAATCCATTGTATGTATATTTTGTTTATCTATTTATCAGTCAGTGGACATTTGGGTGGCTTCTACATTTTGAACACTGTGAAAAATGCTGCCATGAACATGAGTGTACAAATTATTTGAGTCCCTGCTTTCACTTCTTTTGGGTATATTCCCAGAGGTGGAATTGCTGGATCACATGGTAATTTTATATTTAATATTTTAAGGAATGACCATGCTATATCATTTTACATCCCCACCAGCAGAACACAAGGATTTCAATTTCTCCACGTCTTCATCAGCACTTATATATTTATTTTTTAAAAAAATAGCCATCTTAATGTGTGTGGAGTGATAGTTCATTGTCATTTTTTGTGTCTCCCTAAGTGACTAATGATGTTGAGTAACTTTTCATATACTTATTGGCAATTTGTATATCTTCTTTGGAGGAAAAATAGTTATTAAATTTCAAAAATTTAGTTTTAGGAGTAGCAAAGTTTTTAGCAGAGAAGGGGTTATGACAAAGATAACTAGAATACAGATAAGTAAGGTAATTTGGATGGACAACAGGAGAGGAAATTGTTGAGGGAGAAGCAAGAGCACCCAATAGGGATGCATGCCCTCAGAAGTGGGGCACTGCCCTGCCACCCTCTTCTCCCAGGCAGAAACTCAGAGAAAGGAGCAGAAACCCAGATAGGTTTGGGAGAACTCAAGAGCAGAGATAAAACATGAGCTCAAATTGTCAGTAAGCTCTTTGGTGAGGCCAGGCCTCAGATTGCAAGGAAGAGTAGAGTAAACGTGGCCCAAAGGGAATCAGTGGATAAATGGGAGACAGCCACATACAATGGCCCACAGCAGAGCTGGCGGAGAGTGGGGAGCCACCATATGCCCTCTGTGTGCTCATGAGATGCAACAGTCCTAGCAATGAGGACACTGCGGTGACCTAGATGGACAGATGACCCAATAAGCAATGACTCATTCCAGAAAAGGCTAGTACAGATAGGTGACTACTGAGCATATGGTAGTTTCCCCAAGGCCTTGGCCCTGCATAAACCCCTGGAACAAGAATGCAACCTCAAAGAGATGTGAAGTGAAACACTGCACTGTCCAAGATGGAGAGTTTGGCCCCTGCCGTGTGTGGGCTTGCAATAGAAATACACTTTAATAATAAAAACATAAAAGACATTTCTTGCCTACTTGAGTTTGGGGGCAAGATTTATAACTTCTAGAGTCTGTTAAAAGATAAATTGAGGCATATTAAAAATTTTAGGAGTTTGAGCAAAAATCAATTCAAATCAGACGATGCCAAACTGGAAGTGGTTAGGAGTGCTCTACCGACAGGAGCTGGGAGAGACTTTTATAGAGAAAAGGTGGAAGCAAAATAATGAAGCTAGGGATTGACTATAGCTTAAAGCCTAGTTGGCTGTTTGAGCTTGGTTGTCCTCAGGTTTCAATTTCATAACCTTGAGACATTTACAGACTTAGGTTTTGGTTTACTTATAGAGGCTGCCATGACATTAGAGCCACTTCAGTCTAAACCTCCTTGTTTAATTAATTTAACAAGGCCAAATATTAAGGTCGTTACCACAAACTGGAGAAGTACCTTAGACCCAATGTCTAAGAGAAGAATAAGAGGATAGACCCCAATAAAGTGGCTCATAGAGCAGCAAAAGTGGGTTAATAATGAGGATAATCCTCCATTTCAAAGCACATTAAATTTCAAGGCACTTTTGATCTGTTACCTAATTTGGATGTCAACCTTGTGGGATGATAGAAAGAGGCAGATTTTATTACCATCCCTATTTTACAAATGAGGTCACTGATAACAACAGAAAAGCTATGACTTGGCTAAAATTATCTAATATACTAGAGCATGTTTTCTCAACCTCTGTGTTATTAATATTTGGGGCTGGATAATTTTTTGTTGTGAAGGAAACCTGTCCTGTGCATTTGTAGGATGTTTAGTAGTCTTCTTGGCCTCTACCCATTAGATGCCAGTGGCACCCCGCAATGGTGACAAATAAAGATGTCTCCAGATAAGGCCAAATGTCCAGTGGGAGGCAAAATCTACCCCGACTCCACCTCACCCACCTTCCCTGATTGGGAACCACTGAACTAGAACGAGGGTCAAGACTTAACTCAGTGTCCCGTCTCCTAGTTCAAAGTGCATACAAGAAATCCAGTGTTCCTCCCCCAACCCCAAGTCTAGACTACCATCCCACCAATAAGCCCCAAAACACTTAAAATGTTCTCATAGCATTTTTGTCACTGAAAGAAACCTTAGCATTGATTTCTACCCTTTCAATTTACATGTAAAAACACTGAGTTTCAGAAAGTTTCAGTTATTCATTCAAGAACACACAGCTGGTATGTGGGGAAGCTGGTACTGAAACCTGGGTCTTCTGTGTCTAATTCAAGGCTTGACCCACTACTTTATCAATGCCTAGAACTGACACTGATTCTGAAATGCTCCAGAGCAGCCTTGGGTGGAAAAGCAGGATATTTCCTAGCTAGCTCTTCCTCTACAAAGGGATATTTTTAGCAAAATGGGGGGATATCAGCATTCAGCTAAATTGAAAATACATCTGGTATTAATTCATTGTTAATTGACCAGGATGAGTAAAAAGGTGGCTACTTCCAAGGCCTCTCTAATGGAACTATTAGTGAATTTTCAGGTCAACTAACTCCTGTCACTGCCTGACAAGGGAAATGGCAATCATTTGCCAGTGTTAGCAAGGCTCTCACTGCTCTTAGAAACTGGAATCAGTCATCCTGAGCTGTCAGTTTCCATGTCTCCACTATGTGTAGGGTCTGCACCCCACACTCCTCCACCCAGAGACCTTTAACATCATTTGAATGACCTCAGGGTTGCCCGAAACATGCATAATTTTTGCCACTTCTAAAAAGCCTTCATGGAAATCTAGATTAGTATACTATCTATTACTTCCATTTACCTATGTGGAAACTGGATCTCAAGCAATTACTTGACTTGTCAAAGTTTTCACAGACGGTAAATAGCAAGGCAAGGTTTCAAATTCAGGGATTTGGCAACAAGTTCCATGTCATTACTGCTTGGTGGGTTTATTCTGCATTGTCATCTACACCATCTTTCCTCACTTTGCTTTCTTTTCTCTCTTTCTTTCCCAATAACATTTCATTTTTCCTACACAGTTTTCCATCCTTCAAAGTCTAAAGGGATGGAGAGTTGGGATAGTTGGATAAATGGAAAACCATCTCAGTTACTGTAACTAATCATAGTTTCCTCATTTAACAAATATTTATTGAAGATTTACTTCTAGGAACTCTGCTGGGTGCCAGGGATGCATGATGCATAAGCCAAGGCCCCAAATCCTCAGCCTGGCCCACCACAATTTGGTTCTAACCTACCTTTCCAGCTTCATTTTGAACCACTTCTTATCATGCAACCTACACATCAACCATACTAAAATAATCGCTCTCCAAATATGCTACCTCTCTCTCTTTTCTCTCTGTCTTTGCATGTTTTGTTTCCTCTGTCTGGACTACTCTTCTCCCTCCACTACTGGCAAATTCTATTCTTACATTAAGGTCCTTTCAGATGTCACCTCCTCTGTAAAAGCTTCCCTGCTTTTCACAGCAAAACTGGTAAGTCACCCCTCTTTTTACTATGATGATTTGTTCATTCTTCTATTGTAAAGTGTTCATACTGTGTTGTGATTATTTATATTCATGTTTGACAAACATGGATGTGGCCCTATTAGACAACTCCTCATGGTGATTTTATTCTTTTGTGACCACTATTTATGGGCTACTTAATATGATATTAACCATAAAGAACTATTCAAATGTTAGCTATAGTAGTATTTAATGATTTACTACATTACAAACAAAAACTGGGAAAGTTAATTTTTTATGAATTATTGTTAGGCCCCTGAACCTCATTGAAGTTTAAGTAGTCTTGTTCACAGATAAAATAGGAAAAAAAAGAACCTCTAAGATATGTATTCCATTTTGTCCATCCTACCAGAATAATTTTTCATCATGACTTCTTATTACTCAAAAACATTTGACCGTATGCTACTGCCTTTAGATTATCCAAAATCGTTATTCTGGAAGAGCTTTCATAATTTTTCCTAGTATTCCTTCCCAATCCTATATTCTGTCACCCATTCCTCTCTTCCTCCCACCCCTTGTGAATCTTTTGCTACAACAAACTGCTATACTCACTGTTCATAAATTATTTCTTGTGCATTCTCGCTTCCTTGCCCTTGATTAAGCCATTCTCTTGTTTTTCATGTTCTCTTTACCCTGTAACTGTCCATCTAACTTTAAGCCTTCTGCAAAGATAAGTTTGGTATATACCTTCTCATAGAGATCATTCTTGCCCCTCGACTCTAAACTTCATTAGCAATTTGACAACTAATTATATAGTCATTGTAGTATTACCAGCGGCTTCTCTGTTTTTGTTTTGTTTGTTTGTTTGTTTTGTTTTTACTTAATAATAATGATAGCTGCCCCTTACGGAGCACTTACTGTGGGCTAGACACTCTGCTGAGTGGCTTTATGATCACCGTGATTAAGTCTCTCAGTTACCCTATACTGAATGTCCCCCTTTTGCAGATGAAGAATTAGAACCATAGAATTGGTTTTATAAGTCACCTAAAGTCATAGAGCTTATAAATGGCAGAGTTGAGGTTCACACACATGCTTGATTGAATCCAGCCTCTTAACCACCACATGTACTGCCTGCATTTTAGGATATAGCACAAAGAGATCTAATGGTGTGACCAAAGCTGGTAAGTGATAGCCAGTCCTCCCACCGAGCTTAGTCTAAGTCCGGACAGCTCTCCAACATGCTGAATATATGATATCATCTATTATTGTATTTAACTTTGGTTTTGTTGTTTAACCTAATGTGTAGGGTTGTCTACTCAGCATAAGATCTCTGAAGATAATGATTAGGTAACCGAGGGGTTGGGCATCAGACAAATAGGTAGCAGTTAGTGCATCAACAGCGGGGCTGGTGATGTATGTAGTGGTCTGGAGTGGGAGGAGATGGGGTCTTGTGGGGTGCAATAACTGCCTTCTTAGTAAACCTGGGGGAAAGCTTCACGGACTTCTCTCTCTTTAAGGAGTGATTACCTTTGTATTGTTTGTTCGTTAGTTTAAAGCAAAAGCCATCTTGGCTATGACTTCTTTTTGTTCAGCTGATACCAAGGTTATTCCGTCCAGCATCTGGGAATGGCCAGGGAAGAAGGCCAGGGAGTGCCAGGAACTGGTTAAAGTTCCAGAGAAAACATCAATGCTCTCGCATTCTTTCAACAGAAGACCAGATGCTCAGCAGCAGGTATATGTAGAGTGAAAGCAATGGCAATATAACAGTAATAAACATTTTACGTGCCTGTAGCTACTGTAACAGGAAAATCTAATGTAAATGGCTTGCAATGCCCATGTGGGGTGTGCTGTGGCTATGCCTCTCACATGTGTCTTGCCTATGGTGCCCATAAGTACAGTATAAAAGATGGAAATACAATAAAATCTCTTCTTTTTCACTTTTTCTGGGGGGAGGCGGTTTGCTGTATAGCAAATAGTGGCTTCATGTAAATTGAGGGAAATTTGCGTAGTTTGTTGTAGTGTAGCAGCCTTAATAATAATCAAGCATAGTGCCTGCACTGAATAAAGTGGGCATTGTGCAGTTTTCATTTTAGTAATAATATCTCACAATTATATAGTCTTTATAAACATGCATTACAGCACCAGCGAAGTCTCTCTTCCAGGTTCACTTACATCTGTCCATCTGGTAAACTTCTGTTCACCATCTAATTCTCGGTGTAGTATGTAGAAACTCATTGCTGCCTCATACCTACCTGATAGTCCCCAATGACTTTTGCCTGTAATAAAGCTAACATTGTGGTCTCCACCTGCCTAACTCCTTTGCCTAAATCAACTGGTTTAGAACTTGTATAGGGAGAAGAGGGGCCCTATTGATTGGGCCTCCCTCAAATTCCACAGACAAAGAATCATGACAATGTATGGTAAACACCTAGTATAGTTTTTGGCACAATAAAGGAAAGCTGCTTTTAACTAAGAGTGATATGGGATATAACAGACTCACTCCACTTCATCTTCCCTAACGGTGGAGCTAAGAAGACCCAGCAGGTGGACCTGACAGATCAGAAAACCAGAGTTTCCAGGACACCATAGAACGTTTTGGAAGGGAACCAGCATTGCCACCTTGAGCTGAGGACTGTTACTGGGTCACTGGGAGCCACAGAAAATATGTCATTGGGAGGATGGAGATTGTCGTGATGTTATTATGATTATTCCTCCATACCTCAACATATATCACCCTACTATTCTCATGCACACACACACACACACACACACACACACACACACATGAGCTCTATGAGTACAGAGACCTCGTCAATCTTATTCAACACTGTATCCCCAGAATCTAAAACTATCCAGAGCATTTAAAGCATTCAGAGTGCAGTTATTGAATTTATTCAGTCATTTACTCATTCATTCTGCAAACATTTATTGAGCAATTACTATGTGCTAGGCACTATGGTAAGCTTTCTCATGTGTGGTGACAGAAACGGGCAAGGGTTCCAAACCTTCCACAGCAATCGATGTACCTCTCTGGTCTCAGTTTCCTTACCTACAGAATGAGGGACTGGCCCATGGGCTCCTCCTTCTCCACCGTTTTCCTAAGGATGGAGGCTGACTCTCCATGGCCTTGGAAAAGCCAGTCACTTCTTCAGTGAACTCTTTCTTGGCCGCTAGGAGGCTGTTTGTTTGGCCAGTGATGCTTGGAGGGCTCACGCCACAGAGGAATGGTTTTCTAGACCATAACTAGGGAAGCCTTTCTCTACACTTCTAGGATTTTTTTTAACCTTTCAGAACTTCAAGCTTTCCTGGAGTTTGAGTAACTGTTGTTTTCCTTCAAAGCGTGCTGTGCTGGAGGGATCTTTATTTATTTACCCAAAACATTACAATCTGCGTAAATGTTATATTTTAGATTGCCACGGGAGTAGGCATTATTACCCAATGACAGAATGCTTTATGGAAGCCTGTCAAAACTGCTCCTCCATGAGGTTTCTTGGATAGATTTAAAAAAAAAAGAAAGAAAGAAATGACACCCATCTGCCACCTTCTAAGCCTCCCCAAGTTTCTTACAAAGTTAACTTCGAGTTGGGTGGCATTGACCCCACATACCTGATGAGAAAATTAGCCATAAGTCCAGAAGGCAAAAAGAAATTTAAGAAAAAAGTAAACTATTCCCTTCTTTACCCAGATGTTGCCTTTTTTCTTAAAGAAGAGAAATAGCCTTGTGCCCCTGAGCCCCAAGAGGTGGGGTGATGCCAGGAATCTTGTCTCTGCTACCATCAGGGAAGAGACTCACCCTAGACTTCTGAGCAACATCTGGTTACAGTCCGCTAGCTTGGAGCTTCCACCAGCTGACCATGAGAACTTGAGCGAATTGTCTTTTTTCTCTGAGCCAATCTTTTCTCTTAAAGCTGGGGAGGTTGGTCTAGTAAATTCTAAGGTCCCTTCCAATTCTTATATTCTGTGTGTCCGAGATTCAGTGTCATACTTCTGACTCTCTTGAGACCTACACAGCTCCAGATCCTGTCTGCTTAGATCTCCTTGGATTTGATTTTCTTCTGCCTTTGACCTAAAGCAAATGTGCAAAGACTTGTTTGGCAAGGGTGTAGATAGTAAATAATTTAGGCTTGTAGTCAGTCGTATGGTCTCTGTTGCAACTACTCAACTTGGCCATTATAGCCAAAAGCAGCTATAAACAACACAAAGGAATGAGTGTGGCTATGTTCTAATATGACTTCATTTACAAAAACAGGTGACTGTCCCACTGGCAGTAGTCTGCAACTCCTGACCTATAGTATCTTCCAAACACTGCCACCTCTTTCTGCATTTCCACCTCAGCCCCCATACACACAGGCTCCTGGTGCAGCCTGACTAGCCTTGTTGACTCTACCCTAGCATGATCTAATAATTTCAGGATGATGGTTATTTGTCCCCTTTCCAATATATAGCAGCCAAATTATATTAGTTTTGTTTTATTTATTTACCCATTTATCCACACATCCTTTCTTCTATCCATTCCGTTCAACACACATTTCCCAATCATCTACCACAGAGCAGACAACCCTGAGCTCCAGGAAGACAAGAGGAAGACTGTCCACCATCCGGAGGGGAGCCCAGCTCAGCACTTCCCGGAAACCTGGGCACCTGCAGTGAGCTGTTCAAGGCCTAGTCACTTTGCTGTCCTGCTTCCTTTTCCAGGGTCCAAAGAAATAGCTTCATTCTAATTGTCTCGCCTTTATTCTGTTTGTAAGTATGGCCACCTCCTCCACCTCCCTCCTAGTTCTCTTAACTTGAGGAGACGTTTCCTTCTCAGTTAAATAAGACCCGATCACATTTTCTGTCTGGAGAGGACATTACACAAAACAGGAGGGACTTCTCTTAGCCTCTGAACAGAAGTAAATTATCTTTGGGAAAGCATTGACAACAAGGAGAACACTTCATTCTTAGAATTTCTATACACTCATGTAGAATCCCAGCTGAACCATTCAGGAAAATGCCAAAATAGCCAAGTTATCTGAGTCAGTCCTGTAGCAAAAAGACTTCACTAGAAAGAAAGGAAAAAGAGGAAAATCAATATTTTTTTGTCTAGGCTAGGAAAAGTGCTAAAGCTATTTATGTCACTAAAGAGCAATGACTACAAATAAAAAACAATACCTCTCATCATTAGTAGTAAAGTTGCTGTTGAGTCTTAGATCTCTCATCAGGAGGTACACATAAATTTTCAGATACAGCAGACATGGAAAGCAAAGTGATCCCCAAATCTTGGACACGAAAACATAGAGAAGAGAATATTCTGATTTGAAATAGTAATAACATTTTCTAATGAAATAAATTTCGATATTTTTTAGGAGAAATGATTCTTTAAATAACAGATGATGATACAATGATGATTTCATTTAGAAAATGAATTATTTGAGTGTGTACCTTGCCGATTTCAGACAGCTGAAATTCCATTTGTTACATAATATATAATTTGAGTGAATTGAGGAAATGCAAATGCCATCTCTATCTCATTTTTCCTCCCATCTTTCCTTTCTCAAATGTTTATTGAGCTACCCATGATGTTTTAAATGTTGAACTAGGTTCTGGAACTAAAATGAGATAAGACACCATTATTCTTCTGCTTAAGATCCTTTGCTAGCTGGCCCTTGCTGTTAGGATGATTTAAATGTAATCTGGCCCCTGCCCTGCTCTCCAGCTGCATCTGTCCCCCGTTCTCATGCTCCTACTGCAGTTATCTGGGCCTTTCGGTTTTTCCCACGGGCCCCAAGGCCCTCTTCCCTCAGAGCCTTCACACATAGTGTTTCCTGTGTTACCTGTGCCCAGCTTCCCTCCATCAAACTCCATCCCATGACCTGAGGATATGCCTTGCCCTGCCTATCTCCTAACCAACCTTAGGTCAAAGCTTCTTCTCCAGGGAAGCCGCCCCTGACTCCGTTGATTTGGTGTGATCTTGTTATGTGCTTTCAGGGTGATTGTCAAAATTCAGTCAACTATCTGTGTAGTTATCGTAATTACTTGTCAAACGCCCCCTTTCTGCTTTAAATGGTAAACTTCACAAGGGCAAGGGACTGGTTATCCACTATCCCATGGCTTTAGACACCATGCTTAGCACAGAGCGGAGAAGCCCCAGCACTCTGCATGGGGACTGGGGACTCAAAGTAGAGAATAAACTTAATCCATGTTCACAGTTTTGCTTCTAAAATTAGTCTTGTATGAAAATAAGATGATTATTACACACGTACACACTTTTCTTTTTTTTAATAGATTTTATTTTTTAGAGCAGTTTTAGGTTCACAGAAAATGGAACATAAAGTAGAAGAGTTCCCATAAATCCACTGTCCCCACATATGCACTACCTCCCCCACCACGACTGATGAACCTACACTGACACATCATTATCGCCCAAAGTCCATAGTTTACATTAGGATTTTCTCTCGGTGTTGTATATTCTATAGGTTTTAACAAATGTATAATGGCGCATATCTACCATTACAGTATACAGAATAGTTTCACTGCCCTCAAAATCCTCTGTACTCCGCCTATTTATCCTCCTCCTCTCCACTCACCCCTGGCCACCACTGATCTTTTGACTGTCTCAAAAGTTTTGCCTTTTCCAGAATGTCATAAAATTGGAATCATACAGTATGTAACCTTTTCAGATTGGCTTCTTTTACTTATTAATATGCATTTCAGTTTCCTTCCATGTCTTTTCATGAGTTGATAACTCATTTATTTTCTGTGCTGAATAATATTTCATTGTCTAAATGTACCACAATTTATCATTTACCTACTGAAACAATTATGAATAAAGCTGGTATAAACTTCATATATATGGTTTGTGTGGACATAAGTTTTCAACTTCTTTCAGTAAATACCTAAGAGCGTGGTTGCTGGATTGTATGGAAGAGGATGTTTAGTTTTGTAAGAAACTGTCAAACCGTCTTCCAAAGTGGCTGTACCATTTTGCATTCCTATTAGCAATGGATGAAAATTCCTGCTGTTCCACTCCTTGCCAGCATTTGGTGCTGCCGGAGTTCTGGGTTTGGGCCGTTCTAATAGGTACGTAGTGGTATCTCGTTATTGCTTTAATTTGTGTTCCTTTGATAACATATGATGTGATGCATCTTTTCCTATGCTTATTTGCAATCTGTATAACTTCTTTCGTGAGGTGTCTGTTAAGGTCTTTGGTATATTTTTAAGACAGGTTGTTTTTCTTATTGTTGAGCTTTAAGAGTTCTTTGAATATTTTTGATCATAGTCTTTACCAGATGTGTCTTTCTCAAAGATATTCTCCCAATCTGTGGCTTGTCACTTTTCTTTTAAATTAGAAATCTTGACCTTTTTCTAATCAGTGCTATACTCTCTGTTTTCTTTAGCCCTCTCTGGTTTTCCTATTCCAGTGCTAGGAGAAGATATCAGAGCCTTTTCTTTTCTCCTGCATGTTTTGTCACAGAGTTAACTTTTTTAATTTGTCAAGCCATAGGAATCTTTATTTGTCTTCTACACACAGAGGACCAAACTCTAGGCTGTTATTTTATGCCAGTAACATCTAAAGACAGGTTTCCAAAAATTCCTGAGACTATACATTGTAAGCAGCTTGCCTGTAACACATAGTATTTAAACTGAATTGCCATTTCATCTTAGTCTTAGCAATGAAATAAAACTATAAACACAAAAATAAAGCCTATAAAAGGTACACTAAAGAGATCTCAGATATGTGACCCTTTAAAAAATAATAATTAAATTATTAGGAAAATAACTATTAAATAATTAGGATAACAGGTTAACTCAATATCTTTGCTACCTAGCCTGGGACCAGTCTCCACTTAGTGTGTACAGAGGCAGTCCCGAGTTCCAATTAGATTATGTATTTTGGAAATATTGACCTGTGAGTGCAAATATTTTTTTCCTGTGGTCTTTCTGTCGCCTCTCAGTCTTACTGAATTCTCATTTTTGAGCTGTAGAGGTACATACTTATTTTGACTTACTTTGGGTTGGCAGCCTTTTTTTTCCTCCCTTTTTTAAATCTGTCATTTTATTACTGTGTATTTTCAGAGTTTGTTTCCACAAATTAGATTCTTAACCCAATTGTCTATATCTTTTTCACATAAACTGTTTTAAAATAGAATATGGTGAAGTGAATGTTTCTGTGGTAATAACCTTTCTAAGTTTCTGCTTCCTTCTCTGTCAAATGGAAAATAATTTCTACCTCAAGGTTGTTGTGAGATTGAATGAGACAAGGCAGACATTTAATGTTATTCCTGGCAAGTAGTAAAAGTTCCATAAATGTTAGTGGTGATGGTAGCGATGATGATGAAGATAGGATGATGAGTCCTGTTTATTTCAACTCTGCACATCGATACCTGGCTCTGGAAGAGCATTATTTCAATGTTCCCCCGTGCACTTGGAGCTGCAACAGGCGTACAGATACTAATATGAGAATGACTTATGCAAGCTGGGACTGTGGGACCATCTCATCGCCCCTCTTTAGGGCATGTTTTTCTAGGTGAATCAAGTTTACAAAGGAGCATCTCATATAGACTCTCATAATCTAGATGACAAGTGTGTACTCTGGGGTCAGTGGAGTCTGGTATTCAAAATTAAAACTGTCTTAGACAATCTGGGCTTATGGCTTCAGCATGTATTTCTGTCTAAGGAGGCTTTACTTTCTTCCATAGGACTCTTTCTTAACTTTTTTTTTTAATTGCAATGGTAATAATATCCATCGTAGAGACTTTAAAAATTACAGAAGGAGAAAAAAGGAGAGAAAATTAACATCATCCAAATTTTTACTACCCAGAGTTAAATGCTGTTAAGATTTCGATGACTTCATTTGTATGTGTGTGTATATGTGTGGAGAGGGAGAGAAAGGTTGTGATCTGTTTTCAGTTCTTTGACCCCATTATTAGAACCTGGATTTTTTAAAAATGTGTTATATGGAGATTTCTTGATCTCAGTGAAAGATGGAGTTGGCTCCTGATGGAGAGGTAGCCCTGTGATTGACTTTTGGCCAATTCAATGAAAGGAAATGACAAAGACGTTTTGATTCCTTCCAAACGGGAACGGGGGAAAAAGAAGTGTACTTTTTGTTACCAAATAAATTTTTTAAGGCCTCTAATGTACTTCTTAGTAAGTAGCAGTTTCAAGACTCTTGATATGTCAGGATGTCTAGAAAAGGTTCGTTGTTTTGAAATGGTCTGTACTCATTTGACATATATTTCTTCATCATCATTCATTTCTTTATTATTTATTCACTCCACAAACATGCAAGGTACAGTCTTTGCCCTCAAAAGTTTAAAATCCACTAGGGGAGGCAGAATTCAGGTAGAATGGAAAAAGATCCAACGTATTGGCTGAACGAAAGTTCTAAAGCATTGATGGAGAAGATAGAGTTGACGAGAGCAATGGGACAGGGTGCTAGTGAAGGCAGTTGGGACATTCGACCTGAAAATTTTCAAAAGTAATTAGTAATTGAAAGCAAAGTCATGGTTTTCAGATTCTCACTGTCATCAAGGTGGCAGCTCCCATTTATTAACTTACTTTGTGCCAACCGTGTTATTTTCATTTAATCCTCCAGATCTGTGAGGAAGGTACATTTGATGAAGATAGGATGATGGGACATTTGAGGCTTAGCAGATGTAAATGATCTGTCCAAAGTCTCATAACAAGATAGTGGACCTGCTGGGCCAGACGCCATTCATTAGTCTCCGAAGCCTGTGATCTTAAGAATCACAGTCCTCAATGGCATCTGGGTGCGGTTCGATGGGAGGTTGGGTCACATCATGGAACTTCTTGAATTCCTCTCTGACAGTTGAGATTTGACTATGTAGGTAAACCTAAATCTCTAGACTTCCACCTGAAATGTCCCTGTTGTGTGGCTTTCTTTCTTTGGGGGTTTTCCTCCTAAGTTTTACACCTCTAGTTTTTGCCAGTTTCAGAATGCGTGGAAGGAGAAAGATTTGTAGTTGCACAGGGTCGGATAAGGGGGAAGGGGAAGAAGAAAACACTGATGCTAGAAGCAAAACTAAGATAAAGACTAGAAAAATAACAGAGCTGTGGCATGAGGCTGCATAACACCCCAAGGGACTCCTAGAAGATGCACAGACCCCGGACTCCTATAGCATTCGTTCGCTTAGGCCCACATCCCCCAAACCTAGAGAGAGTCCAGGGGAACAATTGAGCCATCCATTTAGCATAACTTATTTTAACTCCTGGCTTGAAGCCAGGCTCGTAGCTCTGTACCCACAGTGTGTACTCACAGAGCAGTGAAACTGCTCTGCATCCAGGATAACAAAGCAACTGTTAATGGGAGTAATTAAGAGCCTAGGGGGTGATTTATACCTTTTGTTACTGTTCAAGTTGAAGTTACCAAAGATAACAATTATTAGTATCACAGGTGATCCTTAACCCAGCAGGGAAGCCAATGAAATCTAGCTTTAGCTCTAGAGTTCACAGAAAAAGAAACAAGCGGGATTTCCAGTCAAGAGAATTGGGAGAGAATGCCCACCGGGTTGGCTCAGCTTGGGAAGTGAAAAGAAATCTTTAGCTTCTTTAATGAAGATAAAATATTGACAAAACTCTGGGGTAGGAGAGGATGACAGTACTCTGATGATGATTTTCCTGAGCAACACCTAACTTTATTGGCTAAATTTTAAAATTAGATCTTTAAAACTTCTGTTTCTATTAGAATTAAGAAAGTGATTACAGAGGGAAAGTACTGTGTAAGCCAGTTGCAATGGCTGGTTGGTGCCGTGGGTGAAGAGGGACCCACATTCTGAGCTTCATCTTAAAAACATCAAATGATGTCAAGGAGGGAAAGATAAGAGCCTGTGGGGAAAGCTGTTGCTCTTTATGGAAAAATTCAGAGTACATGCAAGTTACTCATCCTCTCTTATTGCCAGCTCTAGGCCTACCCGAGTTCTGGCGGCTCAACTAGCTGCTGCTCCAGGCTCTCGCTGGTTGGGACCATAGCCACTGCGAGTCAAGATGATTCCATTAGGATCTGGTCAGCTGGAGTTGGCACATTGTTCCAGACTATTTTTTTTATTCTATTTTTTTTTTGAGATATAATTTCAATACAATAAAATCCACCATTTTAAAGTGTACAATTCGATGGTTTTAGTATATTTACAAATTTGTGCGATCATTACCACTACCTAATTCCAGAACATTTTTTAACACCCCTCGAAAGAAATTCTGTTTCTATGGATTTGCCTCTTCTGGACATTTCATATACATGGAATCATGTATTATGTGGCCTTTTGTATCTGGCTTCTTTCACTTACCATAATGTTTCAAGGTTAATTCATGTTGTGGCATGCACCAGTACTTTATTCCTTTATATGGCTGAATAATATTCCATTTTATTAATACGCCACATTTTATTTATCCATTCATCAGCTGATGAATATTTGGGTTGTTTTCACTCTTTGGTCATTCTGAATGCTATTATAAGCATTCACGTACAAGTTTTTCTGTGAACATATATCTTTAATTCTCTTGATACATATGAGTGAAATTTCTGGGCCATATAATTCTATGTTTAACTTTTTGAGGAACCACCAAATTTTTCCATAATAGGTGCACCATTTTACAGTTATATCAGCAATATGTGGTATGAGAGTTCTAATTTCTACATGTCCTCACAAATACTTCTTGTCTGTCTTTTTTATTATAGCCATTCTTATGGGTGTGGAATGATATCTCATTATGGTTTTGATTTGTATTTCCCTAATAAGTAATGATGTTCATGTACTTATTGGCTCTCTGCCTGGGTTCTTTGGAGAAATGTCTATTCAGATCCTTTCCTCTTTTAAAAATTGGGTTGTATGTCTTTTGATTGTTGTTTTAAGTGTTCTTTATATATTCTGAATGCTAGACCTTTATCAGATATATAGTTTGCAAATATTTCTCCCATTCTGTGAGTTGCCTTTTGACACATAAAAGTTTGTAATTTTGAGGAAGTCTAATTCATCTATTGCTTAACTCCAGGTTACAAAGATTTACACTTACGTTTCATTTTGAGAGTTTTGTAATTTTAGCTCTTCCATTTTGACTTTTGACCCATTTTGAGTTAATTTTTGTATATCATGTGAGATAGGTTCCAAATTCATTCTTTTTCATGTAGATGTCCATTTTTCCCAACATGATTTACACAAAAAATTGTTCTTTCTCCATCAAATTGTTTTGGCACACTTGTTAAATCAATTGACTACATATATATCTGGACTTTCGATTCTACTCCATTGATCCAGTTGTCTATCTTTATATCTTTACGCTAGTACTACGCCATTTTGAGTACTATAATTTTCTAGTTAGTTTTGAAAACAGGAAATGTGAATCTTTCAAATTTATTCTTCTTTTTAAAGATCATTTTGACTACTATGGTTCCCTTACATTTCTACATGAATTTTAGAATCAGCTTGTCCATTTCTGGAAAAAAAAAAAAGGCAGTTGAAATTTTAATAAGGACTGTACTGAATTAGTAGATCAATTTGGGGATATTGGCATCTTAATAGTATTAAGTCTTCCAATCCATGAGATCGCTCGTCATTTATTTAGGCAGAAATTTTTTCCTTTCTTTCAACAGTTTTATAGTTTTCAGTGTTCATGTCTTGCATTTTTTGGTTATGTTTATTTCTAAGTATTTTATTCTTTTTGATGTTAAATGGAATTGTTTCCCTAATTTTATGTTCAGTTGTTTATTAATAGTGTAAAGAATCAAAAACTGACTCACAGATATAGAGGACAATTTGGTGACGGCCAGAGGGGAGGGAGTTGGGGAGCCAGGAGAAAGGGGTGAAGGGTTAAAGAAGTACAAATTAGTAATTGATAGATGGTCACAGGGATGGAGAGCACACATAGGGAATGCAGTTAGCATTAATATATTGGCTAGGTGGAAAACCAGAGGAGAGAAGAAACAATTAGGGGAATCATTTTATAAACTATATAAATGTCTAACCAATGTACTATATAATTGAAACTAATAAAAAAAAATAGTGTAAAGAAATGCAATTGAGTTTTGGATATCGATCTTGTATTCTGCAATCTTGCTGAACTTTTATTAGCTCTGATAGGTTTTTGTAGATGCCTTAAGATTTTTTTTTACATGCGACATCATGTCATCTGCAAACAGAAGATAGTTTTTCTTCTTCCTTTCCATTCTGGATGGCTTTGATTTCACTTTCTTGCCTAATCGCCTTAGCTAGAACCTCTCATACAATGTTGAATAAGGAGTCATAATATTGAATAAAAGTGCACATTCTTATTTTCTTCCTGATCTTGAGGAAAAGCCTTCAGACTTTCA
The DNA here is from genome assembly GCF_902729225.1 of Pteropus medius. Lineage (NCBI taxonomy): Eukaryota > Metazoa > Chordata > Mammalia > Chiroptera > Pteropodidae > Pteropus > Pteropus medius. The sequence goes on along the minus strand of NW_024340701.1, from coordinate 14,903,332 downwards.
CCATTATGTGTGGTGTTAGCTGTAGGGTTTTTGTAAATGCCTCATATCAGGTTAAGGAAGTTCCTTTCTACTCTTTGTTTATTTAGTATTTTTATCATGAAAATGTATTAGATTTTGTCAAATGCTTTTTCTGCATTTATTGAGATGATCATATGGTCACCAGACTTACACTTGTGTTACAAAGTGGATGGAGGAAAAAACAAAGAATGGTTTTCTTAAATAGAAAAAACAAACCATCTTTCCTTGGTGACACTGTCTTTTCATACAAAATACAGCATATTCTCAAGTATGATAACAGCAATAATAATGCAAATGTGGTTCCAAAGTGCCTTCTTTGCATCCACAGTCTTTTCTAATCTTCAGATACCCATGTGTGGTGAATAAAAGCAGTACTAATGGCTCCATTCTAAATTTTGCACATACAGGGTTCTTTTGACTTCATATTTATAACTGTTCTCCAGAGGTAAGTTCTAGTCTATTCGGAAGTCACTTAAATATATTTTTTGTTTTTTGTTTTAGTTTTAAAAGGCTTTCAGTTTCATTTTCATTTAAAAAGTAATTCATGTGTCTTCCCCCAGAATACAAGCCAAATCAAAAAGAAGAATTCTTTATTCTACCACTCGGAAAAATGGCTTTACCATTTCAGTGCATAAGCAAAATATCTATTTTCTATATTCATGTGTGAGTATGTGTGTGTGTATGTGTAGAGAGAGTATATAGTAAATAGGCTCCTATTGTTCATGTTTTGTGATCTACTTTTTTCCTTTTCGATCAAGCTATAAAATTATCTTTCTCTGTTTTAAAATATTCCTCTGTTATCATTTTAATGTGCTATACAGTACTCCACATTATAATGTATTATTTCTTTTCCTTTTTCTATTATAAAGACCTCAACAATATCCCTGTATAAATTTTTACAGTATCTAGCATAAACAATTTGTGTACATCCTGGATTCCTTTCTTAGGTAAATTTTTAGAAAGAAAATTATTGAATCCAAGGGTAATAGAATTTTTTTTTGGTACATTTCACCAAATTACTACTAAAGGATTGTAAGAATTTATACTTCTACAAGCAGTACCTGACTTCCTGTATTCTTAACTACCATGGGCATTATAATTTTCTTTAATTTTTGCCAATCTGTTGAGTAAAATGTGATTACCAGTCTTTTCATCTGCATTTCTTTGACTCATAGGAAGTTTAACTTTTTAATACCTACTTGATTTATTTGTGTGTGTTCATATTTCCTGTGTTAGTGTTTCGTCTTTCATGATTTTCACCTGTCATATTAATAACACTGAATTTGAGATTAAGAAGTCTTCCCATGGCTGGCAGCATTAGAACTGCCTTTCCCAGGTTTCTTTTCTTCCAGTTATTAGAGATTAGGAAATACAGAAAAAAAAAATAAAGAAAATAATAAAAATTGCTCCAACCTCATCACTCTGAGGTCACCAAACCTTGAAAAATGAGAAATATCATATCCTGGGGCAAAGGATATAAGAATTTTGAGATTTTTCATACCTAATGTCAAATTTACCTTCAGAAAGGTTGTGCCAACTTGTGGACCATTAGCAGTTTGGAGAATGCAGAAAGAAATCATGAATTGCTAGACATGAGGAGCGTAGTTTTAGAAATGGTAAGTTTTGAGTCTATTTTTAGGGTATATACTTCAGCAGAGGCAAGATAAGAGATGTGGTTGGCAAACAGGGTTATTTCAAGACCTTTATAGGCCTTAGACATTCTTACTTTTGAAGGCTCTACTCACATCATATCAAACATTTCACGAGCACTCACATTCAAAATCACATGCAATTTTTTTTCCACACAAAATTTAAAAAGATTTTTATAATAGTGTTTGCTAAGAATTACTTAATTTTTTTTGTGATTCAAACATATATATATATAAAATAATATAATCATTGGCTTATTACACTGAACCAATTGACATATTACATTTTGTAAACATTTAATTAAATATGTACAAATTTTTATTTCGCGATGTCCTTTTTCCTCTCATTTTGTAAAATGGTAGAATCGCAGTTTTAAGAAAACATACAGAGGAATGTCTTGCATACTTTGTCATTCCCGCCCCCCCCAGTAGTGACATTTTGCAGAACTGCAGTACAATATCACAGTCAGGGTATTGACATCGATACCACCTCTGTCTCATTCAGATTTTCCATTCGTGTGTGTGTGTATTAAGTCCTAAACAGTTTTATCACCTGTGTATATTCCAACACAATTCAGATACTAAACTGTTGCAACATCACAAGGATTCCATATGTTGCCCTTTTGAGATGTTCTTTTAATAATTTTGAGAGAGTAATTTTTTAAGTTTCTAATACTTTTCATAGAGAGCCATAGTTTCTAAGCACTGTGATCTAATACCTACTGGATTGAACCGCCCTGCTATCAAGGTAAGGTTGGTGGTCATTTGCATGGGGGTGAAAGTGGTGTGAGCAGAGTCTAAGGAAATCAATTCCATAAACTTAGATACAGTATAGTATAGTTGTAAAGGGTCCTAACCCAGGAATTGAACTTCCTAGGTTCAAAAATCCCAGTACCAGTATTTCTTAATAGTGTGACTTTGCATTTAAGCTCAAGTCCTAGTTTCCTCAATTGAGAAAAACTGATAGTAATACTTAGCATAAGGTGGTTACAAGTTTGAATGAGAAAATCTGTTTAGATCCAAATTGGGCACATAGTAGTTACTCAGTGTGTTAGATGATATTTGTATTAGATATGCATGGGGAAGGAGTTTGGAATAGAAGGATGCAGAAATGTCACAGGAGTGATTCAACAGGTCTGATAAAAATCAAGAAGAAGAATTCTCTGCAAAGTTGTAAGGGAAAAAATTGGATAGGGTCTGACAGGCCCAGAGGAGGGAATTGCCAACTCCAAATAGGCACCACCCTGTGCATGGGACAAAGAGCACGTTACAGACTTGCCTCGATGCTATTAAATCTCTGGGAGCAGGAGCACATCATTTTGTACCCTGAGAGAGCAGCTCGGGGTAAAGAGGGGGGTCCCTGCTGAGGCTTGTATTAATGCTGCAGATCCCTCAATAAAACTGAAAACGGATGGGGCCATAGCCAGAGCTCATTTTGCAGAGATGACAGGATCAGTGGAGTTTTAGGATTGCCAACAGGTTCTGAGTGAAACGCTGAAGTCTATTGAAACCTGATTAACAGCTACTCCGGGGGCTGAAATAAGCCACCTGACTGACTAGTGGAGAAAAATCCCTTCCTGCATCAGCCTAGTGCTCTATATCATATGGGGCCTTGGACAACTTGAAAAATGAGTTAACAACTTTGAACCTGCCGTAAAACTCTTATCGAAGCATTTATGGAGCACCTTACAAGGTGAATTTGCAAGTGCTTTGTAGGTAATTCTATTGATATGGTTTTATTCAATTTAATGAGTATATATTAGCTACCCAGAAGACCTAAGTTCAAGGCCTGGCTCTGCCACCAATCGGCAGTGTTAACTCATTTTTCATGTCCCTCTGTTTGTATGGGCCTCAACTTCTCAACTAAGAAGTGAAAGGATTGCACTAGATGATCATCGCGGCTCCTTCAGGCTCTGAAAATGCAATGATTTTGTAAATATCATCCTTGGCACTGCGCTTGACACTAAGGATTGCTGTAGGTGGTTTTTTGAGGGAGAAGTTAAACCGAAAAGGGTCCATGGGCAACGCTGTGGGAACTCAAGCTCAGATGGCCTTCAGAGCCGCTCCATCTTGAGGCAAGAGAACGGGGCCTTTATAACCAGCAGCCACCAGGGGGCGTGACCAGGGTGCTTCTTTTGGGCTGAGGATAATTCCTGGACAGGGCCTCAGCAGCTGGGAGAAAAGAGGCATCTAGATAAATTTGGATTGGGCACCCCAGCATTTAATACAGGTAGGCAGTTTGAGGAGGGGAGAATATTCTTAGAAAGACAAGGAAATCGTTTGAGTTCTCCTATTTCTTCTTACGGTACAGCTGCTAGAAATATTTTTTCCAAGCAACATTTCAAACATTTCCTCTTTCCAAAACTTAAGATGTAACTTCTTGTTACATATAAAAAATAAAAGAGGGCATGGTAGAGTACGAAGGGCTCTAGGCATAGAGACAAGAGATCTGAGTATGAATCCTGGCTGGATCATTTACTGGCAGTGTCTTTGCTAAACCTGTTTCATCAACTAGAGCAAAATTTCTCAACCTTGGCACTATTGGCATTTGGGGCAGGATAATTCTTTGAAGGGAGGACTGTCTTGTGCATTGTCAGATGTTTAGTAGCATTGCTGGTCTCTACTCATTAGAAGCCAGTAGCACTCCCTCCACCCCATCCCCAGTTGTGACAATTAAAAATGTTTCCTGGGGGACAGAAACTCTTCTGGTTGAGAAACGTAGTCTAGAGTCTAAGTACTATTTTCCTCATAGAGCTGTTGGGAGAGTGAAACAAGATAACTATGAATATTCAAACCCCAAACCCCAAATCATTGGATACGCGTACCCACACATCTTTCCAAACCTGTCCCTTGTCCTTGTCACTGCTCCAATATCTGGGTTGGCAGGAGCCAGTTCAAGCCCTGATCAATCATTCATGGGCCATTATTATTCACTTACTCATGTCTTGGTTTTGGACTATTTTTTTAGTGGGTTCTGAGATGGTGGGAAAATAGAAAGACCATGGGTCTTGAAGTCAGACAGACCTGGGCGGGGACTCTCAGGGCCATTATTTTTCAGCCATGTGGACATTGACAATTGATGCCACTTTCTAGATCTCAATTTCCTTAGAGTGCACTGTGAGAATTAACTGGCATACCCTGTGTGAAACACTTGATATATCACAGACATTTCACTTTTCTCGTCTTTCCAACTGTAGTGTCAATTCTTTAAAGGAAAAGAATATATTTCCTGCCTTTGTGCAAATATTCCAGTGCCCAGAATGGGAGCTCAATGAATTTGGTTGAATGAAAAGGAAACCATGAACAAGGGGTGAGGCATCTCCTTATGGTGTCTCAGCAGGCTGGGGACATCCTTCTTTCACACATGGGAAGTCATGTAATATGTTGCAGAGTCAGACAGCCTAAGTGCCTATCCTGGTCTCAATGCTTCCTGCCTCTGTGATCGTGGGAAGGCTACTTAATTCCTCTGGGGCTTTGTCTTCCTCAATTATGAAATTCGAATAATAATAGTATCCTGTATTTGTTTCCTAGGGCTACTGTCACATCGTACCACAAACTGAGTGGCTTAAAAGAAATTTATTGTCTCATAGTTCTGGAGGCTAGAAGTTAGAGATCAAGGTGTTGGCAAAGTTGGTTTCTTCTGAGGGCTGTGAGGGTGAATCTGTTACATTCCTCTCTCCTGGCTTTTGGTGGTTTGCTGAAAATCTTTGGCATTCCTTGGCTTGTAGATGCATCATCCTTCATCTTCACGTGGTGTTCTCCTGTGCATGTGTCTCTATGTCTAAATTTCCCCTTTTTATAAAGACACCAGTCATACTGGAATAGGGGCCTACACCACTCCAATAAGAAGACTTCATCTTAACATAACCCATTTCCAAATAAGGTTACATTTTGAAGTACTGGTTAGGACTTCGATGAATGAATTTTAGGGAGAATACAATCCAACCTATACCACCACCCCGCAAAGGTTCTTCTGAATATTAAGTGTAAAATGCTACACAAAAAATACTCAAAGATGTCTGGCCCATTGTAAATACTCAACACTTCTTAACTATTATTATTATTGTTATTCATCAAAATTATAATGGGTGACTTCTATGTGCCTGGCAGGGTGCTGGGTGATAGGAATACTAAGGTGAATTAGGTTATGGTTCCTGACCCAAAGGACGCCCAGTCTAATGGAACCACAGACATAAATAAGGAATTACAGTCCTGAGGGTCTTCACAGCTATATCAGTTTCCTACTTGCTAAGCCATCTGTACATCTAATGGTATCTGGTGTCAAAATAAATATTGTGGATGCCATCAGAGAGTGAAGAAAGTTTATTATGCAGAGTAAAGAAGTTTTCCTTTTTCTCTGGCTTTTTATCTTTGCGGGGAAAATTTTCCAAGTGTCATGGTCAAACACTACTCTGATTTCTTGTGCAAAGTTTAAGGTGACCTTTACCCTCCATAATATATCATTTTGATGAAGCCAAAATTTTCCGATATTCTCCAGACTGGCAGAAAAATAACTTCAGAAACTGGTCCCAAATTGGCAACTGAAGATAAGTTGGAGGGCAGTTCCTTCCTCAAGTGTTGCCGTATATCTTACTTCATTGCATGTTGATAGTGTATTAAAATTGAAATAAAAATAAAATATTATCTGTGCCATTAGACTTGACCAATTCTCACTTCACTAATCTCCAAACTCTGATTCTTGCTGAAAGATAGACCATCTTAACCCAATCTTGGCAAAGATGTACAACGGAGGAGAGTTCTGAGGGGTGGAACCTTCATCTTTTTAAAAAAAAATATCCTGTCATTATGTAATATTTATGGAGCATGCACACTGTGTGAAGCACTGCATCAAAGGGTGTCCTTGGCTGCCAGAGAAGACATCGATGACAGGGGAGACATTAAATAGACTGGGGGCTTCATGAGGACAGTGTTTTACGGGGGTGGCTCAGGCAGGACCTGAGTAATGGATGCCGTCCTCACGCTCAAGAGGTTAAGCCCCGGGGAACATGGCCCCATCTGCAGACTTCCTGCCTGTGATGACCATCCAGCCTGGCAGCCCCGGCACCAGAGCTGCTCATTGGAGAGAGCCCAGAGGTGAGTGGGGATTCTGATGGGAGGAGAGAAACAGGACTCAAGAGCAAAGCTAGGTGGGGCAGAGCACAATGCCACCCCTAGATTGTAGGAAGTGTGCCATGATGGGTGAGAAGAAGCGATCTGGCTAGTGCCTTGCTTACCGAACTGGCCCCACTAGGTGCCTCCCACTCCTGCTGGGAGGAAGGGGGCACCATTTCCAAGTTCCTACAAAGCCCCCTTGGGCTGGTGGTGCATAGGGTAGAGCAGTAACCTGGAGATAGAAACCCCATACACTTTTCAGTCTTAATTCTACCCCTCCCTCACATCATAACCTTCACAAGTCATGTACTTTCTCTAAGCCTCAGTTTCCTACTCTACAAAGTGGGGATCATAACGTCTGCCCCACCTGACTTGCAGGCTTGAGCTGAAAGTCAGCATTTAAAATTGGGTGAACAGAAAATCTTTTCATCTTCAAGGCACCTAACATCTTTATCTCATTGTTATCTCATCATGACACATGTCCCTAAAGAAGGATGGAGGGAACACGATTCTGATCTCTCTTCTCCAGTCTCCTCTGGCACTGTTATGGGGGTGTGCCATAGCCGTGCTCTTCATCCTGCCCTGGTCACCCGGATCCCGGCTGGCACCTTCGATTGAACAGTGACTTCACTCAGAGGCTCACCATGTATCTTACCGGGCAGCGTACCCCTATTTTGTTAACCGTGCACTGTTCATGGATTAGCCTAGCAGTTTGTGTTGGAAACCCAGGTGCCTGAGCAAGGACAGAGAAGCAGCTCTGGCCACACTGGGCTGGACATGTCAGGTCTGAGGGCATTTCTGCTGGGAGCTCCGGACCTTTCTGTGCCCAAGGAGATTCTGCTGATGCGTGAGTCACTGTAGATGACCCTGATGATTGCTGTGGTCAGTGGTAGGAGGCACAGATAAGGGCCAGAGGAATGGGCAGGGGATGGATGAGAAGTTTCCTCACCAGAGAAAACAGAGAAGGACATTCCATGCAGAAGCAGAAGTGTGTGCAAAGACACAGAGAATGGAAAGAGATGTAGTATGATCCAGGAATGCAGCAAGTGCTGGGAGGCAAGGAGAGCTTGGAGCCAGCCAGGGAGGACTCGAATTCTGTGCTAAGGAGCCCAAACTCAATTCTTCAAGTGCTGATAAGCCATCTCAGGTTTCTTCCAGCAGACAAAAAAGGATGATCAAAGTTTGTTTCCAAAAGATTATTCTGTGGCAGTGTGGAAGGTAAGATCAGGGTGAGAAGAATGGGGAGAACCTGCAGAGACAAGGCTCAGATAAAAGATGCTAAGAGCCTAAGTCAAGCCACAGCAGCGGGGCAGCTAAGAGGGAACCGAGAAGGGCTTCTGCCCAGAAATGGTCCAGAGGAGTGGTTAAACACGTGGCTCCAGAGCCAGGCCACCTGGGTTTTAATCCTGATTTTATTCATTAGTGTTGCAGCTTTGGGCAAATAACTTACCTTCTCTGTGCCTCAGTTTCTCCACCCCTGTGGTGATTTTTTCATCTTCAGAATTGCTCCTGCACAGACTCAAGGACTTTTAAACCATTAGTTCTTACAGTGAGACAAAATTCACAAGATTTGGTGTCTGGTTAGAAGGAGGGAAGGAGAGGCATCCCAAGGCTTCTCCTCCACCATTTCTTCCTCTTTTACCTCCCCCTTTAGCTACTGAATGGATGCAGGCTACTGTAAAGGGCTGAAGTTCTGGAGTCAGATTCACCTGCTCTTTATCTCACCTAGCACAAGTTCCCTAATTTCCCTGTTTTAGTCTCCACATCTATAAAATGTAAGTAATACGAATACCTACCTTGCAAAATTATTTGAGGATTAAATGAGATAATATGGGTAATAACTAGCACATTGTGAGTGTTCAAAAAGATTATATATTCTTATTTGTATTATTACTCATCAAAGTAGGAGCTACGAGAGGAGAGGCGGTGTTGGATGACAAAGGAGGGAAATGTGGTTCAGTGTAGGAGACATAGAAGGCAGCTGGAACTAGGGATGGGAACTCAGGTGAGGTGCAGGAGGGAGCCCCTGTATGAGAGGACTAAAAATATTAAGCCTCCAGTGAAGGTCTGATCAATTCCTCCCTTGAAACTGACTGAGACACAGTTAAGAGAAAGAAGAATTAACAGGGAAGGGAAGGTCGAAAAGCTGTTTTATGGTGGCATATCTGGATCAAAATATAAATCAAAATATTTATACTTATGTCAAAATACACATCATAGCTGGATCGAAATATACATTTTAAACATTTTTGGTGGAAAGTTTTCTAAAATGTACATACTTCTCTGCCACTTGAGATTTATTTAGCACATTTATTTGTTTATTCTTTCAACATATATTTATTGAAATTAAGTTCTGTGTCAGTTCTGTGGGGAATGCAGGTATAAAATAGATAAAGCCTCTGCTTTCCAGGAACTTCTAATTTTCAGTATCATAAACTTTGGCCAAGAAACACACTTATTTTAAAACTTTTGGGTACTCATTGCACTATCTGCTTAAATTCTAGAGTGGAATTCCTTCCTGAAAGAGGATATACTGTAGATAGATGAATAGAAAGGGAGATTTTAATTTTTTTAATTATGTAAAGTATACAAAAAACTACAGATAATACCCGAATGCCTACCACCCAGACTGAGCAAATCTTAACAGGTAGCCATATTTTCTTGAGATTTTTTTTTAAGTAAAAAAAGTTAAAACAATTGAAACTTTCTTGTTAATCTGCATACGAAACAATATTTTTTCAAACAGAATTTAAACTTGTTCAGTATTGTTCTCCTCCTCCTAACAGGAGAAGGATTTAACAGCTTTAACAACCCACTGAATTTCTCTCCATTTTCTTTATTATTTATCATTATGTAGAGATTTTTCCACTTTTATATAATATATTAGACTTCCGAAAAGTAAATTAATTAAATTTCCAATTTGCCTACTCACCATCATTTATTGCTTCCCACTCTTTTTTGAATTCAGTTTTCAGTGGGCCTATAGATGGTAAACTTTCTTAGAATTTTATGATGAAATGTCTTTATTCCATACTCATTTTTGAATGATGAGTTTAGCTAGGTTTAAAGTTCTAGATTCACCTTTTTTCCCCACCCTTTAGCACTTTGAAGTTACTATTCCATTGCGTTGCCACAGAGAAATCTGCTGTCAGGCTAGCTGTCATTGTATGGAAGGTAATCAGTCTCTCTGATAAATTTTAGATTTAAAAAAAAAACATATCTGGTCCTGTAGTTTCTTCATGATACATCTAGAAAGGGACTTTTAATCTGAATGGGCAAGCCACAAGATATCAATTTCCATTTTATTATTGCAAATGTTATGACACACTCCATAGAGATGCTATAAGAATTAAATGAGAGAATGGATCTGAAATACTTTGTAAGCTTTGTAACAATGTGCCAAAGACAGTTAATTTAGAATTTAGGGTCATTTGGAAGAAACATTATTAATATTTGAGGAAGGTACTTCAGAGAGGACAACCAGGTATTTCTCACCAATGCATAATTTATTGGTGAAATAAATAATTAATTATATTTGGGGGGCATGTAATATGTACCAAGCTTGTGAGTCTGGTCCACTATGGCAGTTTGGGGTATTATCTATCTACCCAACCGCCATGCCGTGTTCTAGGTACTCCAGAAACGGGTTCGGTCTTGGTTGAGAGTTTTCTTTCAGATTTGATGCTCTGTTTTCCCAGTCACACCCTTGTCTCCCCCTAAATTATAATTTGGAGTCTCTTCCGGTAAATATCCTTCCATTTAACTCAGCCCTAAGGCCTCCTATCTGAGCTATGCCTAGTTCTCCTGGGGGAACTGAGTGTTAATAGAGAAAATGTGGCAGTAATTTAGAGAGAAAAAATAGAAATACATTAATGAACTGCTAAAAGGTGTGAGCTGATTCAAAAGATAAAAACTCAGGAACAAAATACATACTCCGCCCACTCCCTCCCCATACGGCCCTGAACAATGTTTATAAATCAAGCTTTTACCTAATACAGCCATAGCTGACTTCCTAAAGGAACATATCAAATTATACAAAAGGTCAGTGAATGTAAAATACTATACTGACTGTTATGGGATCATTTTTAATCTTCTTCATCACCTAAAACATTGAAGAAAAAATATATATTTAAATAAAGTGGAGTAACTAATGAGAATTTTTGGATTATACTGCTGAAGTCAGGAGATATTTTTTTATCCTAAACACTTGACACTTGCTGGAAATTCCATCCAATTACCCAAGACATTTAGGGAATGAACATTCATCTTGAATTTTTTATGGACAGCTAGCTTTTGGAGGGAGAAAAAAATGGAACAAAAATGAGAAAGTATTTGTAAAGTTGTGCTGACCAAAAAAAAAAAAAAAAAAGACAGAAAGAAGAAAGAAAATGCAGGATGACTTTTTCCTTTTTGCCCATTCCTGCTCAACTTCCTCATCTCATCTTTTCTTTTCTAAGTGGTCATGCCAGGTCCAGTCAGACACAAGTTGTCTAATCTAAGGTTACAGAAGAGACTTAAGTAGATGTGACCCTTACAGCCGGATATGCCAAGTCCAGGAAATGTGATAGGATGAAAGATGTAGGTTTTTGTTATTTATTTTTGAAAAGCCAAAAGAGGAAAAACATTTGGGGGGAGGATCAGGTATACTTTTAAGAAATGAAAAGTCTAATTTGGTTAGGACACAGAATCAAAGATGACATAAGCCTGATGAGAAAGTCCTCCAAAATAAAAGGGCCTTATTGTCAGCTCAGCCACCTGGCTGCAACTGCTTTCTGCTCACATAAATATTTGAGCAAGGGAAATGGTCTGTTCTGCCTTCTGGGGATGGCCCTCTTTCCTCCCTGTCTAATCGCACTGGCGTGGGATGGGGAATGAGAAACAGTCCGGGCAGCCTGGCTATGATGGGTAACAGAGTGCCGTGAGGGTTAGGGTGCTCCAGTAAGCACCACCCTCTCCTTCTCTTTTTCCTCCTTTCTCCCACTTCTTCCCTTCTCTTTCACCTGTTCTTTTCTCTGCCTTCCCTCTCTTTCCCTGGCAACATCTCTCATTCATTTATCTTTCCTTTTACCTGGGTTACCTCTGTTTTTTATCTCACCTCTGATAGCTTCACTGATTTCACCGAGTCTCTGTTTTTGGTGCTGGAGATATTGAGCTTGAATAGGGCAAGCAGGGCTCCTCTTCTCAGAGTTTTAAGCACAATGGGCTTTAGAGGCGGAGGCTCCATCTAACCGCCACATTAGAACCAAAACTCCGCGTATGCAGGGATCTAATCTCTTTGTTTATCATCATGTCTCCACCACTTAGAACAGTGCCTGATACGTAGCAGGCCATCAGTACAACTTGTGGAATGAAGGAAGAAAGGAGAGAATTCATCCAGTCCTTTCCTAAGCCATGCTGGCCACCCACTACCACCCACTGACCAATTCCTTCTCCTTCAGGGCTTCGTTTAAGGCTGCTTCCTCTAGGAAGCCTTCTCTGACTGCAGATACTGCCACAACATCCTGCACACATCTCCATTACATGCTCCCACACTATATTATATCGTAGTCTGTTGTCGTGGCAGACCTCCTGTGCGCCAACCCTCCCCCGCCCCAACACACACAGACATTGAAACTTCCTTGGGCAGAGACTGAGTGCTTAACAGATGTTTACTGAATAATTGGAGGCTCATATATTTGAATATTTAATATCTTACCTGCATTCCTAGTTCTCTCCTCTTTCCACCTACTCAGATCACACCCATCCTTTTGACCCAAATTACGAAGATTTCCCTGACTCAATAGCATTTTCATTTATCTAATCAGCAAAGACAAAAAGGAATGAGAATTTTAAAGTCCTATTTTTGGTGAAGATGCTTATGGGAATAAATATGGCAAAAACTTTTTGAAGAGTAATTTGGCAAAAGATATCAAAAGCCTTAAAATGTACTTAAATTTTAACCCAGAAACTTTTGCTTCTAAGAATGTATTCTATGGAAATCATTTAAAATGTGCCCAAAGGTTTTTCCAATAAGATGTTCACCACCGTTGGTGTTTATAATGTTAAGAAATTGGAAGTCCACAATAAATGATTAGCTGAGTTAAAACAGATTTAAAAAACACTTTTAATAAACTTAAAAAAAGTTTTACAAAAAATTATTGACCTAAGATGTCGATGTTGCTTTTGAATGAATCAGCATGTATAATATTTTTATTATACATTTATATTAAAAAATTATAAAATTTTATTTGCATAGAAAAAAATCTGGAAAGATATATAACCAGGTAAGAAATGGATTTCTCAGGCTGATGGGATTATATGTGATTTTTATACTCTTCCTTTTATCTGTGTTTTCCCACTTGATTTTTCTTCAACAAACAGGAATTGCTCATGTAATGATTTTTTTTTTGAAGTTTCAAAAAAGCTGTCTGAATGCTTTGCTCTTTTTTGGATCTAAAAGTGAGCTACTCAAAGTCAAACAGACTTGAAAAAATAAAAATCTCTATACAAAGGAAGGAACATTTTAGATCTGAGATGTGCAAGAGAGACCTTTATCTGCTTAAGCCTCTGTAGCCCTGTGTGGGTCTAATTTCCCAATGCTCTGAGAAGCTGTGACAGAGAATCATTACCCTTGAAATGGGTTTGCATAATATAAAAAATCAGGGTCTCCTCTCCACTTACTGAGTGTGTTAACATTTGTGAGAGTTCCCATGCATGCTCTGAGGGAGAGTCCTATGACATCGTGTCTGCGTTGTGTTGAACTCAATCACTTGTAGAAAATGTGCGATGTAATAGGGGTATTACAGAGGATGAAATTATGGAAAATCTTAATTGGTACCAAAGTAATTCTTACTAGAGTGAACTATAAAACCTTCAGTGCCGTTCTAACTAATCACCCCTGTGGCATTCTGAGCAAATGCATGTTAATGGCGATGATCTTAATTTTTTTATTAATTAAATTAAGTGTATAATCAGATAGTACAAGCCCATTGTCGGTGTTCATCATGCTGATAATAAATGGTTTGAGTACTCAACACCTTTGGCTTCATCAGAGCCCTGGACTCTTCTAACCACTATTAATAATCTAGGAGAGGTCTCCAAGTGGTTTATTAGTGCTCAGAGACAACAAATAATGAGGCTCCATGCTGAGATTGGGGTAAGCAAATGGTGATGGGCTCATGGGCCTAGGAGAAGTCTCCAAACTCAGAGGCTGCAATTGCTCAGTCCTCTGCTCTCCTGCCTCTACATCTTGGGTGCTTCTTCAACAAATGAATTCTAGTAATACTTAAAGGTAAGAAGGATGAAGAATTCAGAAAAGTGAATGTGAAAACATAAGATACTAATTAACACTTAATTGACCACAATGCCAGATTCTTGCTTTTCAGTTTAGGGCAGGAAATGGGCCTTTGTCATCACAGTTTTCCCTGCATCTAGCACCTTGCCTGGCATGTGGTAACCTCCAGAAATCTAAATTCATTTTACCAAGCCATGACATTCTTAGACTTGCTTTTCCCAAAGTGTGTTCCCTGAAAGACAAACCCTCTGGATGCATCCTAGATTAGAATCTATGGATAAATAAGTTTGAGAAACTGTGCCTTTTACCTTGTCTTCTTAAAGATTTATGGTATATGTTACCATTTTGAAGGTAATGATAAGTCCTTTAGAAATGTTTTAAAATGATCTAACCCAGTGTTGTCTAACCAAATTGTCTAACCAAACTTATTTGATCACAGAACTCTATTATCTTCCCAAAAAGTACATTGAAGCAATAGACTGCCTTAGATATCTGCTAGTATGCTTATAGCACAGCAATTAGATAAAAAGTTTAAGGTGGAAAAAATTTCCCAATTCTTTTTAAATCCTGGCATAACAGAGATGAAATCTCCCTTGATTGTGACTAAATACCTTAAGAAAACTGTAGTTATAAATTTTGGACTTGGAAGAGACCTTGGATATCATGTATCTTAAGCCCCAGTTCATTGCAGAAATTCACTTACAGCATCCATGATGGATGGGCTGCCATCTCTATGTGGATACTTTCAATGGCGGGGAACTCATCCACTCACAACACAGTCCATTGAGCTATGAAATGTCTTCTCTTGAGCTAAAATCCATATCTCTGAGGTTCTAGGTTTCATCCTAGATTGACATAGAACAATCCACTTTCTCATGCATCTACACATCAGTTCTTATGCCCTCTCTTAACAGCATATTAGGAATTTCCAGTTTCTACATTCCAAAGTATGATCAGATAAATAAGGAACTTGGCCCATGAATGGCTAGTAGATGAGGAAAAGAAAGAAAAATAATCTTATTAGTTGAGTTATAGAAATAAAATAATAGAAATCTCTTATTCAAAATCCACTAAGTTCTAAATACAAAGGTGTTTTTCATAAGTTTGGTACAAACTCATTTGGTTACTGTCTTGATTTAGATTGTTATAACAAAGTACCATCGACTGGGAATCTTATAAACAACACAAATTTATTTCTCACAGTTCTGAGGCTGGAAGTCTGAGATCAGGATGCCAGTATTGCTAAGTTCTGGTGACAACCCTCTACCAGGTTGAAAACTGCCAACTTCTCTTTGTGTCTTCACACAGTGGAAAGAGAGCGAGAGCCTCCCAGAATTTCATTCATACGGTCTCCACCATCATGGCCTAATGTCCTCCCAATAGTATCACAGTGGGGACTTGAACTTAAACATATAAATTGGGGAGGGGGTGCAAGATTTAGTCTATTGCAATGGCAAAGCATAACCTGAATTGATGTGAAACTATAGTCTTTATTTATCTTCTCGTGAATATGTATACATCATTTGATTAAAGAAGTATTAATTTGTTCAATTGCAGAAATAGTAATATGTTTCCTCACACCCTACTGGAAGTATTACATAGTATATAGTACATTCCCTGTATTACCTTTCTAAAATCAGACAAGGCCCCAAGGATTTCGGACAAGGAGCTATGACAACATCCTCTTTTTTGGTTCCCTCTGTGTGCTCAACACTGTTGACCTATATTTATCTTTTTTAGTCCTCACAATTCAGTGAGGTAAGGTAATATTTATCCCCTACCTTAACAGATGAGGAAAGTCATCTAGTTTTGCAGACATTTTTCTTTTCTTACTGCCTATTTGATATTTACAAAGAAAGCTAGCTCTCCTTCTATCATGTACTAACTGACAACAGAAAATTAAGTCACACTAAATGAAAGCAGACTAACAGATACAGAGAACATACTGGTGGTTGCCAGGGCAGGGGACATTCTAGGGGACTGGGTGAAAAAGATGAAGAGATAAAGAAGTACAAATTAGTAGTTGCAAAACAATCATGAGGATTTAGAATACAGCTTAGGGTATATAGTCAATATTATTGTAATGGTCGTGTGTAGTGCCAGATGGGTGCTAGAGGAATCAGGGGATCACTTCATACATTATATAAATGTCTAACCAGTAATATTTATTTATATTAAGAAATAAAATTAAAATAAAATACAAAAGAAATTAAGTCACAGGTTCTAATTTGAGATACCAGTCAATGTCAGAAGAGGAGAATGTGAGGCCTAGGGATATGAGAAGAACCCTCAGAGGAATCCCTCTCGATCCTCTTTCTGAAAGGTAGTTAATGCATTCACAATGTTCATAGCTCTCTGTTTCTTCCCACCTGACCAGAAACTTTAGTGGGACTGGGAAAGCCACAGAAGCCCTTTGCAGAGAAAAGTATTATTTTGAGTGTTGAATTAAGTTATGTCAAAGCCTGGATCTAGCCTCTGGGATAGAAGTTTCTTACTGCCTACCGCACTCCTACTATATGACCATTATAATGAGATCTAAGGACTCTACCCCATTTCTTCTTTAACTGTGCTTGAAATTTCCATATGAGTATTTGTCTTTGTCAAGATATGGAAAACAATGGCTGAAATGTAAGTATTATATATAACATGCAAGGGTCAACATCTTAAGCCATTATGAACTTAATTTAGATAATCAAATGAGCTAGTCAATCAGTTAGCCAGGCCTAGAGGGGACTGGACACAGAACCGACCAGGTTTGATGGGGAATGAAAGGAAAGAAACATGGGGAAGTTCTGAAGTATGGGCACTTCCAGGAAAAATCTACACGGTGTGTCACAGTGGGAGGCTTGGGGCCTGGATCAGTGCCATGGAGTACTGGCTGAAGGAGGCACCAAAAGGGAACATGAGGCTGGAGAAAAGGAGCCTGGAGTTTCCAAATTTCAGCGTTGCCTATGTCAGCTATTTCCACAAGAATTGTGTCTATACCTGTAGACCCTCCTAAAATAGTTGAATCATAACATTTTAGAACCAGAAAACATCACTCTCCAGTAAGTATCCAGGGACTGGTATGGATGCCCAAATTACAGAACCAGTGAAACAAGGAAAAGAAGCAGGAAATAGCATGTATTAAGAACTTCCAACCTCAGCTCACACCAGTGTCCCCCTTTACTGTCTATGTTACAGCCACACTCCTATGTGAGCTGTAACATCAGCTGGGAAAACCAACTTCTTCTACCACTGTTTACTAAGGAAACTCAGACTTGTCTCTCTGCTAAGCCTAAATGTCACTTCCCGGAGAGGCCTTCTCTATCCACACCTACCTCTCCATTCTAGTTATATTCCGCTTATTTCACTGCTCTCTGATTTACCTTTTCCTTCAGAGCATTCAGTGCAATTTGTAAGTACATATTTATGTCTTTATTTATTAATTTAATATCTGCATACTCCCCTAGACTATAAATTCCACGAATATCCACTAAGAACAGGTTCTTAACAAAAATCTGTTCAACAAATCATTGTCGGGTACTGTGCTCTCTGGTTCAGAAATGGTAGCTCTTTTATCTTCATTATAACCCTCCAAATTAGGTTTTACAAATAAAGTGAAGGAGACTTACAAGTCCCAGGTACTCATTTTGAACCCTGGAATCGTGCCGTGCACAGACGTATACAGCAACACAACTCAGAAACCCCTTGTTCTAAACCATTTACAAATGGTGTTCTCCCCAAAGGAAAAATATCTCTCTGCTCCCCTTCCCACCTTTGTGACAGCCATGGCTGGAAGGGTTAATAATGAACGGAAAGTCCTGTTAACTTCGCTATCACATCAGTCCTTGAGGTAAATCTCGGCTTTTTGCAAACCCCAAGAAAAGACTCTTCTGTCTGTATAGCTTGCTAATCATTAATTGACTGGTTAATGTATTAACTAGTTCCTGTAAGGTTTGTCCTGTCCTCCTTTGTCCTCTCCATGTGTCCTGGTCAGGGTCAATGGGTCACGTACATTATGTTCTTCTGAAAAACTCCAAATAAAGAACCGTTTAGAAATATGTACATGCTCAATGCTTTTTAATGCCCTGAAATTGTATAAGGAATCTGCTCATTTTATACCAAATGAGAATAGTTTTCTTAAAGTATTGATCAAGCATGATTAAAAATGTACAGCAGTGTCTAGTTATGCCAAGATGAGTAAGTCGAGGCCCAGTCTTCAAGTCAAGTGTGGCAACAGGAGAGATGAGGAAGGCTTCTAGGAAGAGGAGGCTCAAGGGGAAAGAACAAGGATGAGGAGGGGAGGCTGCGGGAAGTATTCTGACCAGAGGGTGGAGCCTGGCATAGGGCTGTTTGGTTTCAGAGATAGACTAAAAGCAGGAAGCCAGGCTGGAGAAGAAGCGGTGCCCCACTTTACCTGGGTGCTTACAGAAGAGCCTTTGGGTTGTGATATTTTATAAAATACTGCAAAGACACTTGGTATTGGAAATTTTTACATAAAATACATACTCTCCTTGCTGTTTGGTTCCATAGTCTTCAATCCCAATCCTAACCAACACTAATGTAATGAATTCTTTTTTGCAAGATGATGGACAGAGGCCAGCTTTCAAGAAATGCCAAAGATTCTTATCTCCATTAGGCTTTTAAAAAGTCTTAAAAAAATAAAAATAAAAATAAATTTTAAAAAGTCTTTTACATTTTAACACCATAAACAGCAATTGAGTTAGCAACAAGGCCTCACAGCTGATATCAGTAGTTCCTAGCTCTAGCTGCTCATTAGAATCACTTCTAATGCTTTTTAAAAACACATGTGACCAATTTACTAAAGTTGAACTTAGGTATACCCTAAACTCATCAACACCTCGCCTAGGTAAATCCCCATGAGAAATGCAAAAATCCACCAAAAGACGTACAAGAATTTCATGGCAGCACTATTTGCAATAGCTCCACAGGGAATCACCCAAATTCTCAGCAGCGGCCGAATGAATATATTGTGGCAGTCATACAGTAAAATGGTATATAGCAGTAAAAAATGAATGAACTCATGCTATACACAACATGAATGAATCTCATAAATGCAATGTATTGCAAAAGAAGCCAGATGCAAAGGAACACATATCACATGATTATAATTTTGTGTAGTCTCGATTTCTAAAAATCAGGAACAATTAATCTACATGTTATAAGTCAGGATACTGGCTACCCTTTGGAAAGGCAGGAACCAGAAGGGACCACAAATCACCACTGGTCCTGATTTCCTAACTTTAGTCTCCTTGTTTGCATATTAAAAGGATTTTCTTATGTTTTTTTAGTTTCTTTTTTATCTTCAAAATAGGAGTAAGATAGCTACCGTCATCATGTACACACAGATGTGTCCACTGTATTGTATGAAGACCGAAAGGTATTCCTTGTGATTCTCAGTGTCAGTAGTTCATTAGCAGAAGGATTTGTACTTTGGGGTTTCAATAATCCTTGCAGAATTCATTTATTCAACTAGCCAACAAGTGTTATCGAACACCTGTAATAATAAAAGCTAACAATCACTAACTTTTATTAATCCCTTTCCAGGTCCCGGCATGACCCTACATCCTTTGCATATGTTCTATCTTTTAAACATAGTAAAGAAGTTAAGTGTACTAACTCGGGAGCCAGGCTACCAGTATCAAAAGCTAGCTTTGTAACTTAATGCAGTTGTGTGACTTTGGGAAAGTTATTTTGCCTCTCTGTGACTCAGTTTTCTCCTCTGTAAATTGGGAATGATAGTAATACTGATTCTTGAAATCGGGATGAGGAGTAAATAACGTTTGGCCACTTACTATATCCAGCAAATGCTACATTTGCATTAGTTATTACTTTTCACACAGGTCCTATAGCTACTGTAATAATGCTAATCTTGCAGTTGAGGAAACCCAGCTTAGAGGGGTTACACAACTTGTCCAAGGTCATACAGCTAATAAATAGCAAAATCAAAATTCCAAGCCAGGTTGCCTGACCTCAGTGCTTAGATATCTTGCTATCATGCTATTTTGTCCTGACATATTCCTCTCTCAGCCATGTTTTGGTGGACACAGAGATTAAATATCTAAAGAAAGGATTCTACTAAAGAGGTCTTTCAAGAGCCTGGAAAGTGAGAATATTTCATGAGCCAAGTCGTCATGATAAGACTCTGCTCCCTGAAAGGGAGAAGGGGTGCTCTTCCCAATCGAGCTTCATTTTCCGAGGTAGGATGAATTTGAGTAACCTTTCTCGCTCCCTGAAGTTAAAAATATCTTTTAAAAATGAGTTTGTCATGTCTTGTTGCATAACACTGAGCAGTATTTATAGAACATGGAAATGAATATGAAAACTTGTCTTTTGATTCATGGCATATTAGAAGTGCTGCTTTCATTAATAACTCTGACTTGATTTTTTTCTCCCAAATTATTGGAATGTTTATTAAACTTTAAAAGTATTTTTCTGACTGGGGGGGTGGGGAGTGATGGGAGTGGAAAGGTAGAAAAAGGGCAGAAGCTTATTCCTAAAAGCACTAAATTCAATTTCAAAAAACAAGTATTTTGCATGTAAGCCTGAGAGCTGCCTTCATGTAACTAACAGGATATTTAGTCCTCTAATATTTTGTCCCCTAATATTAAATGTTGTCAATCAGAGAGGTAAAGATTGCACTTTTCTTGAGTTAATTTTAAATCAAAGGCTTCACTGAGACAATAGCTCAATAAAAATGTGGGTACTAGCTATTAATGGGTGTACCTAAGATTTGTGTTACACTGATTCCAAAGTAATCAGATTGGCACAGCCCTTACGAACCTCTCTCCCACGTGAATGCAAAGCGCTGCTATCATTCTGTTGGTTTTGAAAGAATGGCTGCATCTGACCATGAGATGTATTTCCAAGTTTTGCCAAGTATTAAGGTGACTGATTTTCTTTCTTTTATTAGATACTTAAGTTTCCTTTTCTTTTTTTATAGATTGCTTAAAAACAAACCTGCTTTTACAAGCCTCCTGCTGCCTAAAAGGCTCTTTGTTCAGCACAGAGATTTCTTGCTGATCAGATTGTCCCCATTCTTCTCTTTAAGCAAACACTGAAGGCTTTCAGCAGCTGCCCAAGATCACTTTAAAACCCTTAAGGCCGTTTGAAAGGCCTCCCCAAAAGCATGACATTCAATCAAAGTTCAGTAAGGAAAGTTTTAATGAATAAACTTAGTAAATTAGAAAGCACTGCGGCAGGGTGATTAACTCTCATTTGTGCATTAGTGTTGAAATTAATTAAAATGTTTAAGCCATAGGAGGCTGGCTACTTCGTCAGGACCTGGCTCTGCCCTCAGAGTCAGCCTGGATCCAGGAGTGATTCATCTTACACAGATGAGAGGGGAATAAAAAGAAAAGAACGGTCAGGACAAATGTGTTTTCAATGGTGCTTAGCAGCAGGGAGACCATTGAGACTTCAGAGCAACGCTACTGGAGTGTGACATCATAATACGGTATGTACATGTGGAGTGAAGTGAAAAGAACTTTGCAATATGTTCCTTCCCTCTCTCTTTTGGATTGGATGCCTTCTATATTAACTTCTCTGCCAGGCAGAATGCCGCTGTCTGCTCTATTCAAGACCACTCACAAATTAGCTCTATTTCCCTGACTCTCTTAAAACCTGCTAGCCACCATTAACGTTAGTCCCTGGGAGTCCCCCACAGTGCACTGACATGAAAAGGTGGGCTTGGCGCCCTGGTGGATTTCCCAAAGATCAACTCCACAGAATGTATGAAAATATAATTGCCTCAAACAGACTCTCAGATACACAACAATGAATTTATTGTTAAATTCCCATGGCAATGTGCAGAGCAGAAACCATCTTTTCAAGAAACCCAAAATATTCCATTCCCATTAGGTTTTTAAATATCTTGTAAGCTCAATTTCTTTCCAGAACTATGGGTCTGTGGATCTTCTTATAGAAATCCATTACCATGTGGCTGTTTAACGAATCTGTGCCTATTTAAAATTACAAATGACAGCCTATTTCATAGAGAAAAGTCCTCTTTGGCAGGAAAACAATCTCAGTGGCTCTCCTTGGATACAGATGGGCTTGGGTCAGGCCTGGCACCATAGCTGTTTCCAAAATTGTGTAGCAACGGACTGCCACTTCTAGTTCAGGGGTCCAAATTAAGGGGTTTGCAGAAATGAGTGACTACCCACAAGTCTAAATTATTTCCACCTGGAAAAAATAATCATGATTTGCTATGGGTCTACATTCATAACTTGTCTGTCTTATTTTTTGCTCTAAAGATTTCTTGTCAGATACAATGTCAGAGGTCACTGTCAGAGTGTCCCTTTGGTACCCATTAACTATAACCAGCAAACTTGTTCACTATTGATCCATTATGTCTAAGTATCTATTATGGTGGATACAAAAGGTAGCTTCAAATCTTTCTAAACAGATAATTCATAAAGGCCAAAGGGTCATGGCTTGTGATATATTATTCTTTCACTGTAACTGTGACTGAATGGGAAGAGAGAGAGATCACTAGAAGTGGGTGCCAGGGGTCATGAGTGTTAGCTGGAGAGGTAGAAAGTTGTGTGTCAGTTGGACACATTAACATCCATATAAATAACAAAAGACATTAATAATATTTGTTCATGACCTCATTATCGATTAATTCTACTCAAAAACAGAGTCATCTAGAGTGAATGAAGACAGAGTTGATTTTTTACCACTAAAGTTCAGTCGAGGTTGAATTCTAAAACAGAAGTCAATTAAAAACAGTAAACTATATTCTGGCAGCCGTATATTGGGTCCTGGGATTGATACATTTTGCAGGTAATGCATCATCTAGGGGCAAAGCAAGGATTTGAGGAACAGAAGCCTCAAATATAAAGTGTTAAGGTTCTGCTGGGCCCTGATGGGCTCAGCACATCCCCACATTCCTGCAGGATTGTTTGATTCATCATATTCCATAACTTCCGCTGGTTCATCTTGAACACGCAGCAATATACTGCAGAGGCCATTGCTGATGTTCCCCACGTTCCCATCCTAAAGTAAAACATCTCATTAGAAGAACAATAAGGATCTAATGAGTGAGCCTCGCTCACAAGTTAGCTGACATTGGGCTCATTTAATGCTGTTTATGGTCTTCTACCCACTGGAGAACCCGGAGATAGTGTGCTTTCTCAAGACTACAGTTTGGAGGAAAGTAAATTGAGATGAATCGTGGTAAAATGAGATAGTTAAAATGTCATGCTCCATAAGTTTGAATGCATCCTTCAAGTTCTAAACAGTAAAATGCAACTGAACACTGAAACAAGGGAAACAAAGAAAAAGCAGATAACTAATAATACAAATCCTCCTCCTTTGACAAGGATGCTTCATCGGGGGACACCAAACAGCACCTTTTCTGAGCCATCCCTGAACGCACATCCAGCCCTCGCTTGCATGCGGGCATGCGCATATGCACACATCCACGCTCCTTCCTGATTTAGCTTTTCTTGAACCTCTTTACCTATTGTGGTTGAGGGGATGACATATCAAAATTTCAAGGTTTCAGAGACAAAAACAAACCACTAGCTTTATTTCTGTTTATAAATTTTAGCTGATAGAATGTCCTTACCTGGCTAGGAAAATTCCAAATGGTTCCCAGTAAATGTGGGAGCTAGCGATGGTGCGCCCAAGCATCAGATTAGGTCCTTTAGGAGAAGGTTGAAGAAAGGCTCAGGAACGGGCGTGAGTGGGTGTGGGAACTGTAGAATTGCTTCTTCTTACAGAACCCCATTCATTTCAAGTATCTGCTAACTCTATAACTCTACATTTAAACATCCTAAGAGAAACCCAAGAACAACCCATTTCCTGGAAGTGACCAATCTTGGTTAATCATCTGACCCAGGGAATAACTTTTCTTCTTTATGTGAAACCCCAGTTATTGGGACAACCACAGTGCTGAGAGAATTTCTCTCCAATATGTGTAGTTCTTAACCTTTGGGTGGATCAAGAACCCCTTTGAGAATATAACAAAAACTACAGTCCCCCTCTGGAGAAAAATGTTTACACACAAAATATTTTGCTTACAGTTTAAGGATTCTTAGCATCCCTGAGGTTGGGGCAGGTTAAGAACCTATATTCTAAATAGGATTTTATTTTTTTTAAAACAGATGAGCATTGATTGAATCTGCCCTTCCTTCTTCAGTTCGATAAAAAAAAAAAAAAAATGAAGCTTAGCAATGAGCCAGCCTTTGTAACCTTCAGACTTCAAATAATATTGTTCTTAATGATAATCATATTCGAGTTTCATGTTCGTGGTCTCTATGGACATCTCTATTCTTCATAATAATTTTTATTTTTATTTAATGTTTGGAGATGTTGTAAAAAGTGACTACTGTTTCAAAATGTAACCTCTGTGAGGTTTAAAACCTACTGAATCAGATGAGATATGAAAGCATTCAATATAATGTATGACTTAAAGCTATGTTTTTAAAACTTTAATAGGAAATGTCTGACTCTTAGATCACTGTTTCTAAAGCCTGGCAGACAGAAACATGTCTTTTTTGAAAGTCTAATTTATATACCAAACAGAGTACCAGCAGGTGGAAATAATGCCTTTCCCCTTTACCTCATGCAAACCTGAATTTTTAATTTGCTTTAAATAAACCTCAACTCCAGCAATATTTTAACAATTATTGTGCTGAACAGTGGGATACCAAGATAATCAAATCAAGGTTTTTGTCCTCAAGAGGCATATAGTCTTATGGGAGGACAGATGTGTATATGTGTATATGAGGGGATACACCCAAGCAGCCAATGATTTAGAAACATCCATTTCCTTCTAACGTACTCTTGGCAGAACTCCACTTTTATTCAGGTACCTACCTTTCTTCTACTTAAGCTATATGATTTAGAGGAAGCTGACCCACACTGGGCTAAACCAATCATGGGAATCCTATACACACTCTTGTCTGTAACTGGTCCAGGTATCCAGACTTCATTATATCCAGAATAATTATTATTCCGCATTCCCTTGGTGATGGTAATTGGTCCAAGGATGGGCATGTGGCCTAAAATGGCCTCATTATACCAAAGGGAAGGTCAACAAGGAGGAAGTTTCTCTTCCCCTCTAAGTGTATTGTCCCAGTTTCTGTAGCAACGATCTTATAACCATGGGGAAGTCAGTCTGAGGACGGAGCTAAGACATCTGGAAGGGTATATCTGAGAAATTACAGAGAACTGAAGTAGAAACCCTGATTAACCATCAGAAGCCCGCTATACCTCAAAATGGCCTTTATGCGAAATAGATTATTTCCTTTTTGTTTATTCTCATTGGAGTAGAAATATCTGTCTTGTGCAGCCCCCAATCTTCCTGTCATCCATATCATTACAGCCCAGGGTGATAATCCCCCTGGTATGCCATGAGAGTCTTCAGAGGAGCACAGAGTATAGACACAACCAGGCTGGTGGGAACTTTCTGGAGGAGGAGATGCTTAGGCTAAGGTTTTATGGTTGGATAGTAGTTAGCTGGGCAAATATGCATGTGCAGGGGGTTCTGAAGAAAATAAGTGAATAGAAGTATGCCTTCAAGGATGTTGGGAAAGATTTATGGCTAGAGCGAGGAGAGCATGGGGTGTTTTGGCAGATGAGACAGAGGATGATTTGGCAAAGGCCAGATCGTGAATGGTCTTGCGCTCCATATGAATGTGGATTTTCTGTTGAAGGTAATTGGGAGCCATTAAAGGATGTTAAGTTCTGAAGTGGTATGACTGATTTTGCATTTTAGACACATTGCTTGTTGATGTCCAGCGTGCATGGTGAATTGGGGAGAACAGTTCTGGGGATGGGGATATGAGTTCTGTCTTCATTTTGCTGAAATTCTGAAGCATCTTTTCCTGACAAGAGACAACATGGGTCCTTTCTGGATGGTACAGGGAAGATGTCTGTGAAAACTGGTACAGAGTAGTCACTGTTGATCAAAATCTATAACAAGCTCCAGGTCAGTGAACATCTGCTGAGTGCTCCTGACACAGAACACTGCACAGCATCATGGAAAGAGCCTTTTACTTGCTGTGTGATCTTAAGTTAACTGCTTAACCTCTCTGAGATTTTATTTCCTTGTCTATAAAATGGGAACCCTATACTCATCTTGTGCTATTTAGGTGAATAAAATAATATTTATAAGCATTTAGCACAGGGCCCGCCAGATCATAGAGACTAATGACTCAAGGCTGATTGAGTGACTGGATAACATGAATGATTTTTCTCTAACTTATACTAAAAATGTGATTCTGGATTTGAAAATGGCAGGCCTGGTATTTTGGGAGATGTTGCCGTTATGATGAACAAGTTATTCCCACTACCTTCTGACGTAAGTTTAATTCTTGTGGAACTTTTTTTTAAATGAAGGCAGTTCTGTCCATAGGAATTGCCAAAGCTTCTGCTCAGTCATTAATTAAAACATGCTTTGGAGCCCTGCACATGTGTGATTCTCCATTCTTGGAGC
Organism: Pteropus medius; assembly: GCF_902729225.1. Classification (NCBI taxonomy): domain Eukaryota; kingdom Metazoa; phylum Chordata; class Mammalia; order Chiroptera; family Pteropodidae; genus Pteropus; species Pteropus medius. The sequence continues at coordinate 14,876,829 of NW_024340701.1, read as the reverse complement.
TTGAAAGAAAATGATACTATAAATTGCTTTGCAATGAATTGATTTGGAGTTTTCCATATAATATCCGCAAAAAGCTTGAGAGACTACATTTTGGCCTGAGTGCAAAGGATGCTACTCAGCTTCGTTTGTACAGCCCACATGTAGGACGACTAAGAAAGGTACTTGTCTGCTTCTTTCCATGAGCCTGATCTTTGAGTCCCCCAAGTTGACCAGGCATACTCAGAAGTGATGGGGCAGAAGGAAAGGCAGTGGGGCAACAGTGCCAACCTGCAGATGCTTTCATTTCACCAGAAAACTTGGAGGTACAACGTGCAGTGGTTGAGAGCTTTGCCATCAGAGGCACATGGGTTTGAGTTCTGACTTGCTCGCTTATTAGCTGTGTGACTTTAGACAAGTATCCTAACCTCTCTGAGCTGTAATTTTTTTTATTTGTAAAATGGGATAAGCCTACCCTAATCCTATAAAGAGTACACCTACTCCTACAATTATTATCGGGATTAAATAAAACACATGAAAAGCATGTGCTTAGGATAATATAAAACATATGGTTAATAAACATAAGCTATTATTATTTAAAATGGACATCTGTAATTTTGGTCTGTCCATCAAATATTTGCCGTTCCTATTAGCACCCTGATTTCCTTTTGGGGAGTTACCTTTCTCGATTAGGTGTAGTCTTGGTGCCCTCTAGTGTGCTAACTGTCCGCTTAGAAGCCGAAGCATTCCTAGAGGCTCTGCCTTTTCTTTCATCACCTGGTACAGATGGTGAGGTGAGCATGTGATCTGAGCTCAGCCAATCAGAATCTCTCTCTTGAGACTTTGAATAAGGCAGTGAATCAAAGGTTATAAAAACAGCAGAGTGGTGCCTGAAGAAGACAGTCTTCCCTTCTCTCTGTTGGGGCCCCAAATCATTCTTATAAAGTTTCCTTTTGCTTAAGTGGTCAGCTTCCATTTCTGTGGTTTGCAACCAAAGAAGTGAAACATTATTACTTTCTCTTTTTAGGAAACAAGTGTTTCTCTTCACAGCCTATCTCTCTTTTCTTCTTTTCATCCCAAGGTTCTACATAGAATGTTCCCCAAAGACAGACTAAATTTTTATAGCTTCATGCATGTCTCTAAGGTGTCCTTTCTGCTTGGATGCCCATATTCAACTCCTATCCACTAACAGACAGATTTTAACTCATTCTTCAAGCTCCGACTCAAATGTTAGTTGCTCTGAGAAGGCTTCAGCGACTATCTTGACCCAGCAGTATTTCCATGCTTTTCTTGAAGCGTTCACACACTTGCCATATTGTATAATGGGTTAGGTTCTTTGCTGCCATCTAGACCCTGTGCTCTTTGGGAATGGGGGGCCAAACCTTAGTCTTACTCAGCTTTGTATCTTTAGTACATACCTGGTCTAGATTAAGAACTCAAAGTGTTTTTGTTGAATGAGTGATATTTCTTACAAATATATGAATTGCATCATTTTGTGGGCAAGGATTTATATTTGGGGCATGTCCAGATAACTTTAGAATAGGGAGCCAATTCTTTTGGCCACCCAGTCAGCTGGTAGCGGCGAGCTAATCTGTCCTTGTCTCAGTTATCCAAACTGACAATCTGGAATAAGACAAAAATGTTAAGATCATCATCTCAGCCTCTATTTTGAAAGTTACACGAAGAATAACAACAGGAATTAAGTGACCATGTGCCAAGCACCAAACAAATATTAACTCATGTGATCCTCATTATATTCCTATGAAATAAATATTGCTATTTTTTCCCCATTTCACAGAAGAGGAAACTGAGGCACAGTGAGGTCAAGTCTCCTGCTCACTTCTATGACTAACAAGTGGGAGAGCTGAGTTTCTTAACTAGGTTATGCTCTTCCATACAATGCACTCTCTTCTGGAGTCCCTGAGGAATGAGTGGACTCAGTTCACTCTGTCAATGCTCAACCCTGTTTCATGACTTGTAGGTTAGAAGAAGGCTGTGTGTGGAGATCAGTCCACCTTGTAAGAAGCATTGACAATGAGTGCAGAACACAGACACAAAGGAGTTAATTTTTAGCTAAGTTACAGTGGGAAAGAGACACGAAGATGAAAGGGAGTACTTCTGTGATATTTGAAAATATTGAGATATCCAGTAATAACCTTTGTGCTAGTAATAGTTGCATTATTAGCCTTGGCTAAATTCACCAAACTGGATTTGGTAAGCGGAAGAGTGTAGTATTTCAGTGCTTAGGTTTTTGAGTCAGAGTCTGAATGCGAGGCCTGGTTCTGCTGTCTGCTACTATGTTTGTGACCTTGGGGAAATTACTTAATAACCAGGTGACTCAGTTTCTTCATCTGTAAAATAAAGCATAATGAAAGTCTCCAAATCATAGGATAGTTATGAAAATTAAATGAGATAATGACATTGAAATTACTTGGTATATCTAGCACCTAGTACATGATTATATTGCATATATTTTAGTGCAAAATTCCTGCTAGTTGTGGGAAATTTAGTGACCAGTATCACTTTGGGTCTTTTAGGGAACAATGAGAAAAAAAAGAGTTGGGATGAGAAAAGAGTTTTCCATCCACTTCTCCAGCGAGAGCATAGCCCTTAAGAATTAACACCATTGTCTGAAGTCTCCGCAGGCCACCCAGTTCTCCACAGGATTCCACTGGATATGAATGAAGATAACGTTTGTGGTTTTTATACCCAGTTATCAGGGCTGATGGCTCTGTAGGATTATTCTGTATAAGCAAATCCAATGTCCATTTTACTACTCTTTTCCCCCTTCAAATTTCCAATGTGGTGGCGGTGGTGTGTGTGTGTGTGTGTGTGTATAAAACTTTCAATGATAAGTTTGGTCAAAAAGGGTTATTTTATTACTTGTGCCGTTTTACAAAGAGCTAATGATATTTCTCATAAATCCTGAGCATTCAATTGGCTGTGACAACCAGATCTTGGGTGAAGTTAGCAATAACCTCAGCTCCAAAGAAGAGAAGTTCGGGCATCAGAGTGCATGTACCCTGCACCCTAGGATTGGAGAAGGAAGGGTTCCAACCCACCAGTCCCTTCAATCTTTCAACTTTGCAGATTCCAATTCAGATTTAAAACCTTCAAATGCTTCTCACAGAAACCACACAAAGCTCTCCATTAGCTGCAGACCAAACAAATATATACAAATAAAGTGTATTCGTGTAATGTTGGAAATATATTCTCTTGATCCATCTGTCTCAGCTTTGGATAATCATAGTTTACATGGCTCACAAATTAGACCCATTCTCCAAGAGATCTTGGGGTGGAAGTGATTATAAGCATCCAAAAGCATTCCCGAACTCCACGAGTTTTGAGCATACTTAAAAGACGTTACTAAGCCCTCTCCATATAGGACTTGATAGGATGCAAATAAATCTATTACTGTCCTCTGTCGACTCTATTAGTGCTGAATTTTAAGACATGCGAATGATGCACTAAATAACATTTTCAAAAGGCAAATCCCACAGCACGTGGAAGCCTCTTGGGACTGTGTGTAGGTGTTGTCACTCCACAGCTGATATCACTGCGAACTCCCACCACTGGGATGTGGAACAATTTGTAATGTAACAATTAACAGAAATATTGACTTAAGTATGCACTTAGCAGGGAGCCGATAACCCCAAGAATCAGCAGAAGAAATAGTGCCATGCTGTGTACAGTATCCCTAGGGATTCTGAGGCAATTCAAATGACTATAGAGCACTATATGTCTTGAGAAGCACCCCTTCTCCCTTTATGTTACCTATGATTGAAGTTAAAAATGAAACTTTCTCCTCTACCCAGCTTTTGAGCTACCCTGAAGGGATGAACTGTATAAAAACACAATCTCTAAAATGCAAGAACCCACAGTGCTTGCCACTTTCACAATTCTGCAGGTCCTAATTAGAAAAAAATCCCACTGGTCCTTCTCCTGAGGGTGAGAGGGAAATGAGGGGCATTACGAAGTCACATTTTTTGCACAGCCTGGATGATTATTAAACTCCCTATCCGCTACCCCCCGCCAACCAAAAAACTCATCGGCTTATGTCCCAATCCCCCATCTCAGTTCTCATATGCTTTCATCTTGTTTTCTGGATCCACTAAAGTAAATAAGATGTCCACCCAGATAATGGAAACCCCACCAGCTTTCAGTTAGTGCCTTTTCATGCCAATTAAACACATTTTATACAGTCATCGTAGATGCATCACTGACTCTGCATTCGAAGACGCCAATAGGGCTCAGCCGACATCAGCTGAGCACATGATATGTATTTCATGTGAGTTTTCTCTCTGTCTTATTCTAACCACTTGGCAACGGTCTCAATTGAAAACATTGATTCTGAAAGATATATATGGATGTATAAACTGATTAACCAGCTTATTTGCTGCTGATTACTTTACTAATAAAGATTTCAGTGCTTAATTTAAATTAATACTTCCTTCATTAATGAAAATCCAGCCAAGAACATTAAAAAAATTTTGACAGATGCATTTATTGCACAAACATATACTTATCTACGCCAAGCCAATTGAACATACAATCATATCTAGTTGAGGTTATAATTGATAATGATTCTACAGTTATTAGTTCGGTTAGGTGAGTGTTGTTCACCACAGTTTTTCTGATAGTCTAATAAGGGTTTTGCGTTTTAGAGGCTTGAGGAGCCAGGGGGACATAGGGGGACATGCGCAAGGCAAACTCAGAACATTTGGTCACTTTCGAGATAAGGAGAAAAATATTCTTCCTTCCCCTCCCCCAACTCTCCATCCTCCTCTGCCTCAAAAAACAAAAAGGAAAGCTGGCTGACTTCCTGGTGTAGTAAAATGGAAAAGGAAGGTGGGGGTAGGTGTTGAATGTAAAGACCCAGGATTAAACAAAATTGGGCTATTGATTAACCAGTGTGTTACACATTGTCGGGATCTCCCTCCCGCCTCTTGGAGTTTATGGGCCAATTTCTCCCAAGATGTGTGAGCTAGTTGTATTGAGGGTGGACTCGCAGGCAGCTGGCCAGCCCA